>NC_135233.1:1077414888-1077736346 GCF_051348905.1 Ranitomeya variabilis
ACAATGGCAAAGGATACTGAAATTTGACCGTGATTTTGTTTAGAAGGCGATAATCAATACAAGGTCTCAAGGAACCATCCTTCTTAGCCACAAAAAAGAACCCGGCACCAAGAGGGGAGGAGGAGGGGCGAATAAGTCCTTTCTCCAAAGACTCCTTTATATAACTCCGCATAGCAGCATGCTCCGGCACTGACAAATTGAAAAGTCGTCCCTTAGGAAACTTACTACCAGGAATCAAATTTATAGCACAATCACAATCCCTATGAGGAGGTAGAGAACTGAGTTTGGGCTCATCAAATACATCCTGGTAATCTGACAAAAACGCAGGGACCTCAGAAGGAGTGGATGAAGCAATTGACACCACAGGAGCGTCGCCGTGAATTCCCTTACAACCGCAACTTGACACAGACATTGCTTTCCAATCCAGGACTGGATTATGAGTCTGCAACCATGGCAGGCCCAACACGACAACATCATGCAAATTATGCAATACAAGAAAGCGAATCACCTCCTGATGAACAGGAGTCATGCACATGGTCACTTGTGTCCAGTACTGAGGTTTATTCGTAGCCAATGGTGTAGCATCAATTCCCCTTAGTGGAATAGGGAATTTTAAAGGCTCCAAAACAAAACCACAGCGCCTGGCAAATGACAAATCCATCAGACTCAGGGCAGCACCTGAATCCACAAAAGCCATAACTGGGTAAGATGACAGGGAACAAATCAGGGTAACAGACAAAATAAACTTAGGCTGTAAAGTACCGATGGTGACAGATTTAGCAATCGTTTTTGTGCGCTTAGAGCATGCTGAGATAACATGAGCTGAGTCACCACAGTAAAAGCACAACCCATTTTGCCGTCTATAATTTTGCCGTTCACTTCTGGTCAGAATTCTATCACATTGCATAGACTCAGGTGTCTGTTCAGAAGACACTGCCAAATGGTGCGCAGGTGTGCGCTCCCGCAAACGCCGATCAATCTGAATGGCCAGAGTCATTGACTCATTCAGACCTGCAGGCGTAGGGAACCCCACCATGACATTCTTAATGGCTTCAGAAAGACCTTTTCTGAAATTTGCAGCCAGGGCACACTCATTCCATTGAGTAAGCACCGACCATTTCCGAAATTTCTGGCAGTACACCTCTGCATCATCTTGCCCCTGAGAGAGGGCCAACAATGCTTTCTCAGCCTGGTTCTCAAGATTAGGTTCCTCATAGAGCAATCCAAGGGCCAGAAAAAACGCATCCACACTGAGCAACGCAGGATCCCCTGGAGCCAATGCGAAAGCCCAATCTTGAGGATCGCCACGCAAGAAAGAAATAATAATCTTAACTTGCTGAACAGAATCCCCAGAGGAACGAGGTTTCAAAGAATGAAACAACTTGCAATTGTTCTTAAAATTCAGGAACCTAGATCTATCTCCAGAAAACAACTCCGGAATAGGTATTCTAGGCTCTGACATAGGACTGTGCACAACAAAATCCTGAATAATTTGTACCCTTGCAGCAAAATGATCTACACTGGAGGCTAAACTCTGGATATCCATATCAGCAGCTGAACTCAGAGCCACACCAACATTAAAAGGAGGAGAGAAGCCAGACACACAGCAGCTAGACACACGGCAGCAAAAAAAAAAAAATATCTCCAAGCTTCTTTTCTCCTGCTTCTGCCATGCAATTAACACTTTATAGGCCGGCTGTACTGTTATGATCCTAGTGGCAAGGATCGCAGGTCGGACTAGCTAAGTAACTGAACAGACTACTAGCTCTGGGGAAGTGGTAACTAGATTGACCGCAACCTGATCCTATCCGCAAACAACTATAGGCAGCCGTGGAACGTTACCTAAAAAATCCTAGACGTCTTGTCACGGCCTAAGAAACTGACTCTTCCTGGAGGGAAAGTAAGTCCTCACTTGCCTCAGTGGAAGACCCCAAAGATATAGAATAGCCCCCCACAAATATTAACGGTGAGTTAAGGGGAAAGCACAAACGCAGAGATGAAATCAGATTTAGCAAATGAGGCCCGCTAATACTAGATAGCAGAAAATAGGAAGGAAACTGTGCGGTCAAATAAAAACCCTATTCAAAATATCCACGCAGAGATTGCTCGAGCCCCCGCACCAACTAACGGTGCGGGGGAAGCAACTCTGTACCCCAGAGCTTACCAGCAAAAAGAAATCACATGTTAGCAAGCTGGACTAGACTCATCATACACAGAAATCATATTGCAGGCAGATGAGCAAAAAACATTCAAACAGAACTTAGCTTATCCTGAAGAGGCAGAAAACGAGATAATCAGGAGTAATCAGAATAGCACTGAATACATTGACAGCCGGCAACAAGTGGAAGTGAAGCAGAGCTAAATAGGAGCCTCCCTGGTGAATAACGAGGCAGCTGATCCAGCAGACCCGCAGGATAATAAACCAAACCACCAGGGGGAGCCAAAAAACCAAAGTCACACACTACCATCTGTGACCACAAGAGGGAGCCTGAAAACGGAGTTCACAACAGGCTGTGTAGCGTGCAAGGGGAATGTAGTGGCATGGGTCAAAGTACCACAAGATTCATCTAGCACCGGCTGGGCAATGGGCAGGATGAGGCGGAAACACTGATATAGGCCCAAATAATAAAGTCGGTAAAATGCAGGTCAAAATTGGTAACAGGACTAACCAGGTGGCATTGCTTAGTTCAGTGGAGTAGAAAACCCAGGAGCGGCAGACAGACACCATTAGTAGGGCCGAACCACACTAGTAGGCCCTATGCAGTTTAATATTTCAAATGAAGGCCGACAGCCTGAAGATTAAAGGTCAGGAAAATAACACAGGACAACACCAAGGTGCGGCACACACCGTTACTAGGCCCAACCAAAGTAGTAGGCCAACTGCAGTTTAATTATTTAAAATGTAAGCCTAAAGCCTGAACATTGAAGGTCGGGACAACAAAACAGGAGAAAACCCAGTAGCATCAGACACCGTTTTAAGGGCCCAACCACACATTTTAAAAACAACTACTTAACGAGAGCTTTAAGATTGAAGCTCAGCTTTATACAGTGGAGGACAACACCATGGAGCGGCACACACCGTTAGTAGGCCCCAACCACCAATTTTTAAAAACAACTACTTAATGAAAGCCTGAAGGTTGACGCTCAGATTTATACAGTGGAGGACAACACCAGGGAGCGGCACACACTGTTAGTAGGCCCCAACCACCAATTTTTACCAACAAATACTTAATGAGAGCCAGAAGGTTGAAGCTCAGCTTTATACAGTGGAGGACAACACCAGGGAGCGGCACACACCGTTAGTAGGGCCCAACCAAAGTTGAAGGCCAAATGCAGTTTAATATCTGCTACTATAGGCCGAAAGCCAAAAGGTTGAAGCTCAGCTTTATACAGTGGAGGACAACACCAGGGAGCGGCACACACCGTTAGTAGGCCCCAACCACCAATTTTTACCAACAAATACTTAATGAGAGCCAGAAGGTTGAAGCTCAGCTTTATACAGTGGAGGACAACACCAGGGAGCGGCACACACCATTAGTAGGCCCCAACCACCAATTTTTAAAAACAACTACTTAATGAGAGCCAGAAGGTTGAAGCTCAGACAAGGCAACCTGGAGGAGAACACCAAGGAGGAGGAGAACACCAAGGAGGAGGTGAACACCGTTACTAGTCCCCAACCCAAGTAGTATGGCAACTGTAGTGTTACATTTAAAAATACTTAATGAGAGCCTGAAGGTTGAAGCTCAGACAAGGAAACCTGGAGGAGAACACCAAGGAGGAGGAGAACACCAAGGAGGAGGAGAACACCGTTACTAGGCCCCAACCCATGTAGTATGGCAACTGTAGTGTTACATTTAAAAATACTTAATGAGAGCCTGAAGGTTGAAGCTCAGACAAGGAAACCTGGAGGAGAACACCAAGGAGGAGGAGAACACCAAGGAGGAGGAGAACACCGTTACTAGGCCCCAACTCAAGTAGTATGGCAACTGTAGTGTTACATTTAAAAATACTTAATGAGAGCCTGAAGGTTGAAGCTCAGACAAGGAAACCTGGAGGAGAACACCAAGGAGGAGGAGAACACCAAGGAGGAGGTGAACACCGTTACTAGGCCCCAACCCAAGTAGTATGGCAACTGTAGTGCTACATTTAAAAATACTTAATGAGAGCCTGAAGGTTGAAGCTCAGACAAGGAAACCTGGAGGAGAACACCAAGGAGGAGGAGAACACCAAGGAGGAGGTGAACACCGTTACTAGGCCCCAACCCAAGTAGTATGGCAACTGTAGTGTTACATTTAAAAATACTTAATGAGAGCCTGAAGGTTGAAGCTCAGACAAGGAAACCTGGAGGAGAACACCAAGGAGGAGGAGAACACCCAGGAGGAGGAGAACACCCAGAAGCGGCAGACATCACTAGTAGGCCCCAACCAAACTAGTAGCCCAAATGCAGTTTCCTATTTTTTAAAAAGCCCGAAAACCTGAATTGAGGACAATTTTAATTAGGGACTGCAGACAGACTTAGTAGGCTGTCCCCTGTGGACCATGCATCCACCACATTAACCCATTGTGCCGTAATGGACACGTAACCTTTCGTGGCCATGCCTACAGGTCCATGCGTCTGTTGTCAGGTGCACCTTTGTACTCACAGATTGCCAGAGTGCATGGACAATGCGGTCTTTTACATGCTGGTGGAGGGTTGGGATGGCTTTTCTCGCAAAAGAAGTGTCGACTGGTTAGCTTGTAGCATGGTACAGCGTAGTCCATCATGGCTTTATTAATATTAAATAAAATATATAAATAGGCTCTATGAACCTTTAAATAGGTTCCAGGGGTACACGGGCACCATTGGTGTGGTCAGCGGAGGACGATTGCAAGGAGAGACCGCAGACAGGCTTACTGGGCCTAAAATAAATAAAAATAGGCTATATGCACTTAAAAATAGGTTACATGGGTACACAGGCAGCTTTGGTGTGGTCAGCGGAGGACGATTGCAAGGAGGAACCGCAGACAGGCTTACTAGGCCTAAAATAAATAAAAATAGGCTATATGTACTTAAAAATAGGTTACATGGGTACACAGGCAGTATTGGTGTGGTCAGCGGAGGAGGATTGCAAGGAGGGACCGCAGACAGGCTTACTAGGCCTAAAATAAATAAAAATAGGCTCTATGCAGTTTTAAATAGGTTACATGGGTACACAGCTAGCATTGGTGTGGTCAGCGGAGGAGGATTGCAAGGAGGGACCGCAGACAGGCTTACTAGGCCAAAAATAAATAAAAATAGGCTCTATCCAGTTTTAAATAGGTTACATGGGTACACAGGCAGCATTGGTGTGGTCAGCGGAGGACGATTGCAAGTAGGGACCGCAGACAGGCTTACTAGGCCTAAAATAAATAAAAATAGGCTCTACGCACTTAAAAATAGATTACATGGGTACACAGGCAGCATTGGTGTGGTCAGCGGAGGAGGATTGCAAGGAGGGACCGCAGACAGGCTTACTAGGCCTAAAATAAATAAAAATAGGCTCTATGCACTTAAAAATAGGTTACATGGGTACACAGGCAGCATTAGTGTCGTCAGCGGAGGACGATTGCAAGGAGGGACCGCAGACAGGCTTACTGGGCCTAAAATAAATGAAAATAGGCTATATGCACTTAAAAATAGATTACATGGGTACACAGGCAGCATTGGTGTGGTCAGCGGAGGAGGATTGCAAGGAGGGACCGCAGACAGGCTTACTAGGCCTAAAATAAATAAAAATAGGCTCTACGCACTTATAAATAGATTACATGGGTACACAGGCAGCATTGGTGTGGTCAGCGGAGGAGGATTGCAAGGAGGGACCGCAGACAGGCTTACTAGGCCTAAAATAAATAAAAATAGGCTATATGCACTTTAAAATATGTTACATGGGTACACAGGCAGCATTAGTGTGGTCAGCGGAGGACGATTGCAAGGAGGGACCGCAGACAGGCTTACTGGGCCTAAAATAAATAAAAATAGGCTATATGCACTTAAAAATAGGTTACATGGGTACACAGGCAGCATTGGTGTGGTCAGCGGAGGAGGATTGCAAGGAGGGACCGCAGACAGGCTTACTAGGCCTAAAATAAATAAAAATAGGCTATATGCACTTAAAAATAGGTTACATGGGTACACAGGCAGCATTAGTGTGGTCAGCGGAGGACGATTGCAAGGAGGGACCGCAGACAGGCTTACTGGGCCTAAAATAAATAAAAATAGGCTATATGCACTTAAAAATAGGTTACATGGGTACACAGGCAGCATTGGTGTGGTCAGCGGAGGACGATTGCAAGGAGGAACCGCAGACAGGCTTACTAGGCCTAAAATAAATAAAAATAGGCTATATGTACTTAAAAATAGGTTACATGGGTACACAGGCAGCATTGGTGTGGTCAGCGGAGGAAGATTGCAAGGAGAGACCGCAGACAGGCTTACTAGGCCTAAAATAAATTAAAATAGGCTCTATGCAGTTTTAAATAGGTTACATGGGTACACAGCAGCATTGGTGTGGTCAGCGGAGGAGGATTGCAAGGAGGGACCGCAGACAGGCTTACTAGGCCTAAAATAAATAAACATAGGCTCAACGCAGTTAGAGTTATCTCGCAGGGGTACACAGGCAGCATTGGTGTGGTCAGCGGAGGACGATTGCAAAGAGGGACCGCAGACAGGCTTACTAGGCCTAAAATAAATAAAAATAGGCTATATGCAGTTTTAAATCGGTTACATGGGTACACAGGCAGCATTGGTGTGGTCAGCGGAGGAGGATTGCAAGGAGGAACCGCAGACAGGCTTACTAGGCCAAAAATAAATAAAAATAGGCTCTATGCAGTTTTAAATAGGTTACATGGGTACACAGGCAGCATTGGTGTGGTCAGCGGAGGACGATTGCAAGGAGGGACCGCAGACAGGCTTACTAGGCCTAAAATAAATAAAAATAGTCTCTACGCACTTAAAAATAGATTACATGGGTACACAGGCAGCATTGGTGTGGTCAGCGGAGGAGGATTGCAAAGAGGGACCGCAGACAGGCTTACTAGGCCTAAAATAAATAAAAATAGGCTCTATGCAGTTTTAAATAGGTTACATGGGTATACAGGCAGCATTGGTGTGGTCAGCGGAGGAGGATTGCAAGGATGGACCGCAGACAGGCTTACTAGGCCTAAAATAAATAAAAATAGGCTATATGCACTTAAAAATAGGTTACATGGGTACACAGGCAGCATTGGTGTGGTCAGCGGAGGACGATTGCAAGGAGGGACCGCAGACAGGCTTAATAGGCCTAAAATAAATAAAAATAGGCTCTAAGCAGTTTTATATATTTTACATGGGTACACAGGCAGCATTGGTGTGGTCAGCAGAGGACGATTGCAAGGAGTGTCTGACACAGTTAGTACTCCCAAAAAAATAAATAGATGTTAATGCCTCGCAAAACAACAAAACAAAAAAAAAAGTGTGGCATACTTAGGTACAGGGGTGGGCGCCTCTACAGAGTTTCAGACATAGTAATTTGGCACTACGTATTTACTGGTGTCAATATAGGACACTGACCCTGACTATTTTAACTAGCATCATACATGTCAACAAATTGGTATTGTCAGTGCCAGGCATTGAAGGATGTCAGCGCATAGACTAAACATTGTTGGAGCTGTGAGAGATAATTTTGCAGGTGGTAGAGCACAGTTTGAGCTGGGGGGGGAACTCTCTTGTGGCCGGCGGTACAGGCCCAGGGCCCCTAATGTTACAATGGTGTGTCTGACGTTGGTTGCGCGCCACCACCGCCAGAGACACTTTATTGTACTATGAGGGACCCAGTGGCAGTGCCGTCGACCAAAAGCGGGCACACCCACCTCTTCAGACAAACGGCACTCTAACGGGTGCTTGCGCCAAGTGGCGAGACCACGGCCCCGTGGGGGGAGTTTTCTCATTTAGGGAGGTGGAAACATGTTGTATGCTGGACAAACAGCTGCTGCAAATTAAGAGATTGGAACACTCAGTAAGACCAGTCCACAAGCAAGACCTTTTTATAGGAAAGCTAGGTGTCAGCCGGGAAAGGTGGGGCAAAATAATTGGAAATCCAGGAGTGGTTCATTTTAATGAAGGTTAGATCATCAACATTTTGGGTAGCCAGACGAGTCCTTTTTTCGGTTAATATTGAACCAGCAGCACTGAATACTCTTTCTGATAGCACACTAGCTGCTGGGCAAGCAAGCTCCTGCAATGCATATTCTGCCAATTCAGGCCAGGTGTCTAATTTGGATGCCCAGTACTCAAATGGGAATGACAGTTGAGGGAGAACATCGATAAGGGCTGAAAAATATTTAGTAACCATACTGGACAAATGTTGTCTCCTGTCACTTTGAATAGATGCTGCAGTACCTGTCCTGTCTGCGGTCATTGCGAAATCACTCCACAACCTGGTCAGAAAACCCCTCTGTCCAACGCCACTTCTGATTTGTGCACCTCTAACACCTCTGCCCTGTAGCCCCCTGCAGCTCGTGTGAGAACCATCACCGGCGCTGTGTGCTGGGAATGCCTGAATCAAACGGTCTACAAGAGTTGCTTGTTTGGTTGCTAATATTTGTTCGAGGTTCTCATGTGGCATAATATTTTGCAATTTGCCTTTATAGCGAGGGTCAAGGATGCAGGCCAACCAGTAATCGTCATCGGTCATCATTTTAATAATGCGTGGGTCCCTTTTGAGGATACGTAAGGCATAATCCACCATGTCGGCCAAAGTTCCAGTTGTCAAATCTGCGGTTGTGCTGGTTTGAGGGGCAGTTACAGGCAAATCTATGTCACTTGTCTCCCTTAAAAAAACAGAACCCGGCCTTGCAACGCCACTAATTTCTGTTGGCCCAGGAGAAGCTTCCTCATTAAAAAAGTACTCATCCCCATCATCCTCCTCGTCCTCCTCCTACACTTCGCCCGCTACCGCGTCCTCTACACGGCCCTGACCAGACAATGGCTGACTGTCATCAAGGCTTTCCTCTTCCTCGGCTGCAGACGCCTGCTCCTTTATGTGCGTCAAACTTTGCATCAGCAGACGCATTAGGGGAATGCTCATGCTTATTATGGCGTTGTCTGCACTAACCAGCCATGTGCATTCCTCAAAACACTGAATGACTTGACACAGGTCTTGTAGCTTCGACCACTGCACACCTGACAACTCCATGTCTGCCATACAACTGCTTGCCCGTGTATCCTCCCACAAATACATAACAGCACGCCTCTGTTCGCACAGTCTCTATAGCATGTGCAGTGTGGAGTTCCACCTTGTTGCAACGTCGATGATTAGGCGATGCTGGGGAAGGTTTAAAGACCGCTGATAGTTCTGCATATGGCTGGAGTGTACGGGCGAACAGCGGATATTCGAGCAAAGTCTGCGCACTTTGAGCAGCAGGTCGGGTAACCCCCCATAACTTTTCAGGAAGCACTGCACCACCAGGTTTAAGGTGTGAGCCAGGCAAGGAATGTGTTTCAGTTGGGAAAGGGCTATGGCAGCCATGAAATTTCTTCCATTATCACTCACTACCTTGCCTGCCTCAAGATGTACAGTGCCCAGCCATGACTGAGTTTCTTTCTGCAAGAACTCGGACAGAACTTCCGCGGTGTGTCTGTTGTCACCCAAACACTTCATTGCCAATACAGCCTGCTGACGCTTGCCACTAGCTGTCCTGTAATGGAACACCTGGTGTGCAACAGTGGCAGCTGCGGATGGAGTGGTTGTGCGACTGCGGTCTGTGGACGAGCTCTCGCTTCTGCAGGAGGACGAGGAAGAGGAGGAGGGGGGGCGAATGCCTACAGCCAACTGTTTCCTAGACCGTGGGCTAGGCAGAACTGTCCCAATATTGCTGTCCCCTGTGGACCCTGCATCCACCACATTCACCCAGTGTGCCGTGATGGACACGTAACGTCCCTGGTCATGCCTACTGGTCCATGCATCTGTTGTCAGGTGCACCTTTGTAGTCACAGATTGCCTGAGTGCATGGACGATGCGGTCTTTAACATGCTGTTGGAGGGCTGGGATGGCTTTTCTAGAAAAGAAGTGTCGACTGGGTAGCTCATAGCATGGTACAGCGTAGTCCATCAGCGCTTTGAAAGCTTCGCTTTCAACTAACCGGTAGGGCATCTTCTCTAATGAGATTAGTCTAGCAATGTGGGCGTTCAAACCCTGTGTACGCGGATGCGAGGATGAGTACTTCCTTTTCCTAACAAGAGTCTCATGTAGGGTGAGCTGGACTGGAGAGCTGGAGATCGTGGAACTAGCGGTGGTGCCGGTGGACATGGCAGACTGAGAGAGGGTTGGAGATGTTATTCTTGCCGGTGCCCTACATGGAGTGTTTCCTACTACAAACCTGGTGATTCCCTGACTGCTTTGGCCTGGAGACGAAAGCTGCACAGATACTGCAGGTGTAAGCAAATCCACAGAGCACAATGACATTCATCTATATATACAGTAAATATGAGACTATTCCATATCAAGCATACATTTAATTATAAGAACAGCCAGTGCGCTGTGGAAAATTAGTGGAAACCCACTGGTGGACGAGTAAGTGCAACCACAACCCACATATGGATAAAAGCAAGGTGAAACACCAGACAGGAATTGTATATAAAAACGCCTTTATTAATTACAATCGGCAAACAAATGTATATTTAAAACACATATATAAAAAATACACAGATGGACCGAAATAATTTATACAAAAATATAATATATAGAAAAAATGGCTGACCTCACCCGTAATGCCTATCAGATAGAGGGTGTGACTCCCACCCCATATATAAATCTAAAAGTCATATTATATATAAAAACCGATGCAATAAGAATTAAGACTACGTGAGAGAAGACAAATAAAGTATATGAGCACCCCTTTTATAATAGTGCTTCTAGTGATTCACTAATGTGAATACTACGCCACATGGACCAGAAAGTGCAAAATACAAAAGATGTATGGTAAAATTAAAATCAATATATCGTGCAAACACTAGTGTACACTCCACATTGCAAATTCATGTGTAACAAAATATTTAACACATAAAATCCATTTGCAAAGCAATCCAAAAAGTAAAAGAGTATATAAAAACACAAATTCCTCATATAAGAAGGTGCAAAAGAAGTGCAATATTGCCACAGGGTGAAACCAAATTGCACGGTATAATACTATATATAATTTATATGGCAAGACTATATGAAAAACTATTACTGACCCAATATTGGGCCAAAAGCTTATTAAGAGGTCACTAAGGATCGCATGAGGCAACAAATTGCCACCGCGGTCTGAGCAATCACTCTGTGATAGCGGTGGAGGGAGCACACTATACCTCAAATATTAACTCAGATCAGCGAGGTCAGCCCGGTCCTCATGTAAACGCGCCCCGACGCGCGTTTCGGATAGTAATCCTTCGACGAAGGATTACTATCCGAAACGCGCGTCGGGGCGCGTTTACATGAGGACCGGGCTGACCTCGCTGATCTGAGTTAATATTTGAGGTATAGTGTGCTCCCTCCACCGCTATCACAGAGTGATTGCTCAGACCGCGGTGGCAATTTGTTGCCTCATGCGATCCTTAGTGACCTCTTAATAAGCTTTTGGCCCAATATTGGGTCAGTAATAGTTTTTCATATAGTCTTGCCATATAAATTATATATAGTATTATACCGTGCAATTTGGTTTCACCCTGTGGCAATATTGCACTTCTTTTGCACCTTCTTATATGAGGAATTTGTGTTTTTATATACTCTTTTACTTTTTGGATTGCTTTGCAAATGGATTTTATGTGTTAAATATTTTGTTACACATGAATTTGCAATGTGGAGTGTACACTAGTGTTTGCACGATATATTGATTTTAATTTTACCATACATCTTTTGTATTTTGCACTTTCTGGTCCATGTGGCGTAGTATTCACATTAGTGAATCACTAGAAGCACTATTATAAAAGGGGTGCTCATATACTTTATTTGTCTTCTCTCACGTAGTCTTAATTCTTATTGCATCAGTTTTTATATATAATATGACTTTTAGATTTATATATGGGGTGGGAGTCACACCCTCTATCTGATAGGCATTACGGGTGAGGTCAGCCATTTTTTCTATATATTATATTTTTGTATAAATTATTTCGGTCCATCTGTGTATTTTTTATATATGTGTTTTAAATATACATTTGTTTGCCGATTGTAATTAATAAAGGCGTTTTTATATACAATTCCTGTCTGGTGTTTCACCTTGCTTTTATCCATATGTGGGTTGTGGTTGCACTTACTCAGATACTGCAGGTGGTGCGGGAACTGGTGGGCTTACAGTGAGGGAAGGGATGTAGCGTTGCTGACTAGCTTCATTGGCCGAGGGTGCTGCAACCTTTAGGGACGTTTGGTAGTTAGTCCAGGCTTGCAAATGCATGGTGGTTAAATGTCTATGCATGCAACTTGTATTTAGACTTTTAAGACTCTGACCTCTGCATAAGGTAGTTGAACATTTTTGACAGATGACTTTGCGCTGATCATTTGGATGTTGTTTAAAAAAATGCCAGACTGCACTCTTTCTACTATCGGATACCTTTTCAGGCATTGCAGACTGAGCTTCTTTAACCGGATGGCCACGCTGTCCTCCAACTGGTTTTGGTTTTGCCACGCGTTTTTGGCCAGATATGGGCCCGGCAGATGGAACCTGTTGTGATGTTGATGCCTGCTGCGGCTCCTCCTCCTCCTCCTCCACTTCAGAACTACTGCCGCCTGCACCCTGTTCCCCCAATGGCTGCCAATCGGGGTCAACAACGGGGTCATCTATGACCTCCTCTTCTATCTCATGTGCAACTTCGTCTGTGTCACCGTGTAAGCCGGTGGTATAGCGTTCGTGACAGGGCACCATAGTCTCAGCTGGGTTTGATTCTGGCTCAGTACACTGCGAGGGCAATGTTCTGGTCTGAGTCAAAGGAACAGCATAGTAATCTGGCTGTGGCTGTGCATCAGTGCACTCCATGTCCAATTCAACTTTTAATGGGCATGGCCTGTTAACTGTTTCACTGTCTAACCCAGGAACGGTATGTGTAAAGAGCTCCATGGAGTAACCCGTTGTGTCGCCTGACGGATCCTTCTCTCATGTTCTGGGTGAAGAAGACAAGGAAGCGACTTGTCCCTGACCGTGAACATCCACTAACGACGCGCTGCTTTGACATTTAGCACTTTCAGAAGAGGAGGCAAAAGAGCTAGAGGCTGAGTCAGCAAGGAAAGCCAAAACTTGTTCTTGCTGCTCCGGCTTTAAAAGCGGTTTTCCTACTCCCAGAAAACGGAGCGTTCGAGGCCTTGTGTAGCCAGACAACGAACCTTGCTCAACAACTCGATACTTAGGTGCTGTATTGCTTTTACCACGACCCCCTGATGCTCCACCACCACTACCATCATTACGAGCTAACAATGACCGCCCACGGCCACGACCTCTTCCACCAGACTTCCTCATTGTTTGCAAAACGTAACCAAACGTTAACGGTATCTGTTACTGTAAAACAACTTATAAGGTGAACTCAAACGTCTGTAGGATTTATATATATCTTTATAGGTGGCTGACAATGAAAGGAAAATCAGGCCCAATGTTACACACTAGGTTTTCTGTGCCCCAATAATTTGAGACAGATGGCACACACAAGACCGGCGCTAAAGCACAAATGCCAATCTTAATCTCCCACTATGTTTTTTTTGTCAGGGAGAATTTAAACAAAAATAAAAAAATTCCCAGTATGACACACTAGGTTTTATGTGCCCCAATAATGTGAGACAGATGGCACACACAGGACCAGCACTCAAGCACAAATGCCAATCTTAATCTCCCACTATGTTTTTTTTTTCAGGGAGAATTAAAGAAATTCCCAGTATGACACACTAGGTTTTATGTGCCCCAATAATTTGAGACAGATGGCACACACAAGACCGGCGCTCAAGCACAAATGCCAATCTTAATCTCCCACTATGTTTTTTTTTGTCAGGGAGAATTTAAACAAAAATAAAAAAATTCCCAGTATGACACACTAGGTTTTATGTGCCCCAATAATTTGAGACAGATGGCACACACAGGACCAGCACTCAAGCACAAATGCCAATCTTAATCTCCCACTATGTTTTTTTTTTCAGGGAGAATTAAAAAAATTCCAAGTATGACACACTAGGTTTTATGTGCCCAAATAATTTGAGACAGATGGCACACACAGGACCGGCACTCAAGCACAAATGCCAATCTTAATCTCCCACTATGTTTTTTTTGTCAGGGAGAATTTAAACAAAAATAAAAAAATTCCCAGTATGACACACTAGGTTTTATGTGCCCCAATAATTTGAGACAGATGGCACACACAAGACCGGCACTCAAGCACAAATGCCAATCTTAATCTCCCACTATGTTTTTTTGTCAGGGAGAATTTAAACAAAAATAAAAAAATTCCCAGTATGACACACTAGGTTTTATGTGCCCCAATAATTTGAGACAGATGGCACACACAAGACCGGCACTCAAGCACAAATGCCAATCTTAATCTCCCACTATGTTTTTTTTTGTCAGGGAGAAATTAAACAAAAATAAAAAAATTCCCAGTATGACACACTAGGTTTTATGTGCCCCAATAATTTGAGACAGATGGCACACACAAGACCGGCACTCAAGCACAAATGCCAATCTTATTCTCCCACTATGTTTTTTTTTTCAGGGAGAATTAAAAAAATTCCCAGTATGACACACTAGGTTTTATGTGCCCCAATATTTGAGACAGATGGCACACACAAGACCGGCACTCAAGCACAAATGCCAATCTTAATCTCCCACTATGTTTTTTTTGTCAGGGAGAATTTAAACAAAAATAAAAAATTTCCCAGTATGACACACTAGGTTTTATGTGCCCCAATAATTTGAGACAGATGGCACACACAAGACCGGCACTCAAGCACAAATGCCAATCTTAATCTCCCACTATGTTTTTTTTTTTCAGGGAGAATTAAAAAAATTCCCAGTATGACACACTAGGTTTCTTGTGCCCCAATAATTTGAGACAGATGGCACACACAAGACTGGCACTCAAGCACAAATGCCAATCTTAATCTCCCACTATGTTTTTTTTGTCAGGGTGAATTTAAACAAAAATAAAAAAATTCCCAGTATGACACACTAGGTTTTATGTGCCCCAATAATTTGAGACAGATGGCACACACAAGACCGGCACTCAAGCACAAATGCCAATCTTAATCTCCCACTATGTTTTTTTTTCAGGGAGAATTTAAACAAAAATAAAAAAATTCCCAGTATGACACACTAGGTTTTATGTGCCCCAATAATTTGAGACAGATGGCACACACAGGACCGGCACTCAAGCACAAATGCCAATCTTAATCTCCCACTACATTTTTTTTTTTCAGGGAGAATTAAAAAAAAAAATTCCCAGTATGACACACTAGGTTTTTTGTGCCCCAATAATTTGAGACAGATGGCACACACAAGACCGGCACTCAAGCACAAATGCCAATCTTAATCTCCCACTATATTTTTTTTTTCAGGGAGAATTAAAAATAAAAATAAAAATTCCCAGTATGACACACTAGGTTTTATGTGCCCCAATAATTTGAGACAGATGGCACACACAAGACCGGCACTCAAGCACAAATGCCAATCTTAATCTCCCACTATGTTTTTTTTGTCAGGGAGAATTAAAAAAAAAAAAGGGACTGTCCTACAATTACTATCTCCCTGCAGTAATCTCAGCAAGGTATGGCATGCAGCAATAACAAGGAGTGGACAGCTGCACAAAAAAAACAAAAGTGTGGACAAACAAACAAGATAGCTGTGCAGAAAGGAAGGAACAACAGGATTTGTGCTTTGAAAAAAGCAGTTGGTTTGCACAGCGGCGTACACACACAGCAACACAGCTATCAGGGTCAGGGAGCCTTCTAGGGCAGCCCAATGAGCTACAGCGCTGAGGAAAAAAATGTAGCTTCCACTGTCCCTGCAAACAAAAGTTGGTGTTGGACAGTGGAAATCGCTACAGCACAAGCGGTTTGTGGCTTTATGTACCCTGCCTAACACTATCACTGCTTCTGAAGAAGCGGCAGCAACCTCTCCCTATGCTCAGATCAGCAGCAGTAAGATGGCGGTCGGCGGGAACGCCCCATTATAGCCCCTGTGACACCGCAGAAAGCAAGCCAATCACTGCAATGCCCTTCTCTAAGATGGTGGGGACTGAGATCTATGTCATCACGCTCCCCACACTCTGCGTCCACCTTCATTGGCTGAGAAATGGCACTTTTAGCGTCATTGAAACGCGACTTTGGCGCGAAAGTCGCGTACCACATGGCCGACCCCACACAGGGATCGGGTCGGGTTTCATGAGACGCCGACTTTGCCAAAAGTCGGCGACTTATGAAAATGACCGATCCGTTTCGCTCAACCCTAGTCTCGTGTTAAACTCTGGAATATTGGGATAAGCGTTTTGTTAAATATTCCAATGTTTCAATATACACTGGTGAATACGTTGTTTAAAGAGATGAAACATGTTTACAAAAGCAATCCTACGAGCTGTATGTTCCAGCAGAGAAATAATTGTCCCCTCTTTTTTGCCCCGGATTATGGATGGATAGCCCCTATCTTGAAATTTCCTGTCCATCTCCCCATGTCTCAGGCAGCAGTTAGCTGGATTTGAAACAATTCTATTTATTCTGTCATGCTGAGATTTTGGTAATGCTCTTTTGATATGTTGGGGATGGCTACTTGAATATAGAAGTAGACTGCTTTTGTCAGTAGGCTTGACGTATAAGTCCGTTTCCACCATACCCCTTGTCTGCATAATAACTACTGTATCCAAGAAGTTAATGGAATGATTACTGTGTTGAATAGAAAAGGTGATGCCAGGTGTACTAGAATTCAAATCCCCATGAAAGCGAAGTAGGGTCTCAACACTACCAGTCCAAATTACGAACACGTCGTCAATAAAACATTTCCAAAATATCACATTAGATAAAAATTGAGGATGACAGTACACAAAGGTTGTCTCAAAAAAATCCATGAATATATTTGCATACAGGGGCGCAACAATGGACCCCATTGCTGTACCTTTCCTTTGCATATAGTACTGGTCCTCAAACAAAAATAAATTTTTAGTAAGAATTAGTGTTGAGCGATACCATCCAATACTTGAAAGTATCGGTATCGGATAGTATCGGCCGATACCCGAAAAGTATCGGATCTCGCCGATACCGATACCCGATACCAATACAAGTCAATGGGACTCAAGTATCGGAAGGTATCCCATATGGTTCCCAGGGTCTGAAGGAGAGGAAACTCCCTTCAGGCCCTGGGATCCATATGAATGTGTAAAATAAAGAATTAAAATAAAAAATATTGATATACTCACCTGTCCGGAGGCCCCTGCACCTTACCGCTGTTAACCGGCAGCTTCCGTTGCTTAAAATGAGCGCGTTCAGGGCCTTCCATGACGTCACGGCTTCGGATTGGTTGCGTGCCGCTCATGTGACCGCCACGCGACCAATCACAAGCCGTGACGTCATTCTCAGTTCCTAAATTCCGAATTCTAGGAATTTAGGACCTGAGAATGACATCATGGCTTGTGATTGGTCGCGTGGCGGTCACATGAGCGGCACGCGACCAATCAGAAGCCGTGACGTCATGGAAGGTGCTGAACGCGCTCATTTTAAGCAAAGCAGGCTGCCGGTTACTACCAGGGCGCGTCAGAAGGTGAGTATATCCCTATTTTTTATTTTAATTCTTTATTTTTTACATGGATATGGATCCCAGGGCCTGAAGGAGAGTTTCCTCTCCTTCAGACCCTGGGAACCATACACTGGGAACTTCCGATTCCCGATACCACAAAAGTATCGTACTTGCGGTATCGGAATGCTCAACGCTAGTAAGAATCAATTTAAGCAAGTCTTTACAAAATTGTAATTGGTTGTCTGTAAAGTAAGCATATGTTGTAATGAATCTGATCACCGATTCAAGACCTTCTTGGTGACCAATGTTAGTATGTAGACTTGTGACATCCGTGGTTACCAATAGACACTCTGCGGGGAGGGGGCCCATATCTTTATGTAGTCACAAAAAATGTGTAGCACCCTTTAAATAAGATTTCATGTTAGGGACAATTGGAGATAGAATTTTGTCTAATTTCATTGCTAAAGGTGGCAGGATTGAATTGGTGGAAGCAACTATTGGTCTCCCACGAGGTCTAGACAAGTTTTTATGAATTTTCAGGATTGAATAAAAAAACAGAATGACCGGATGTGTATTAATCAAAAAATTTCCCAGTTTTTGGTCAATGGTTACTAGTTGCTGATAATATGTCACCAATTGTTTGATCTGTCTCGCTATATCAAAAGTAGGATTATTGGATATGAGATACTTGATAGTAGTTTTCCCACTCACAGTTAGGATAACTGTATTGTATAGTTAGTGGCCAAAAGGTCCATGCTATATTTCACTGTGTATGAAAACATGGAATAAATCTTGTCCAGATAGAATGGAAATACTCTGCCTTGGGTACCCTTCTTTTTGTGCCCCTTTGGGGATTTCGCGAATAAGCGTATGATTGCTGTAGGCCTATGGAAACAAAATTTAGAGGACATTTTTAATATATTTATAGCTGTATTTGCATATACTATATTCAGATTAGTAAATATGCTTAGGTCAGCAAATATTTAGTGAATGCCCCTGACTAATGTTAGCCTGCCTAGTTGTTGTAGTGTATGTGTGCTGTGTGCATTTATAGGGAAAGTTATGCCAGCTTAATTTTTATTATTTTGTAGTGACTATTATCACATTTAAAGTAGGCAAATGAAAGTGACACGAGTTTTATTGTCCTTTTTACCTAAGTTATAGAATTATCTGTTTACATTCCGTGTAGATATAACCCACAAGTTTCACCTTTACTCCACCAGAACTAATCCGAACGGACTTCCGACATCTAATGTTGTCTCACCTTTTCTCTACAAGTAGATGTCGCTCACCTTTTACCTGCTGGATTATGCAATTTACCTGAACGACATCTCCTCATTACTTGGCTGACAATATTACTGATGTATTTGGTCTTCACAAGAAAAACAAATTGCCGTCCTGTAAGCTATAGCTAAGCTGTTAGCTCTTAAAGGGGATTCTATTATTGAGAATATTATTTAACTAAGATATTAAGAAAAAAAAATCACTAATTTAATGAGGTCTTTGATTTAGACATGATCTATTTGTTAGAAGACCCCATTGACAAGGAGGTGACCAGAAACTGTCCTCCTTCAGGGAACCCCAGAGGTCAGCTGTGATTTGGAATACAATTTTTGTACAGAGATTTCCTCTTAGTCCAGGTTCTTTTGTCTTTTGGACCATAGAAGGGTTTGGCAGTAATTATTGTCTTGGACAGAGGTGAAATATCTGAGTGGACCCCTAACCAGGTTACTACAACTACAAAGGTGTACCCTAATTGTGGCTATAGGGGAACTAGTCCTGCCTATAAGAGATTATTGTACAGTTATAGAAGATGACTTGCAGCTGACCTTCTTGCTGATGGAATCATTAATGTTTTTCCAACTGTCACAAACCTCCAGGACAACCTATTCTAGCAATGATTAATCTGCAGAATATATAACAAACATACATTTGATTTCCAACATTTATAGCACTGTCCCCTTCCCAAAGTTCCATTAAGTACCGTATGATGAGCCCACAGTATGATATATTGGGAGGTATCATGTATAGTGTGATACCCCTCGATGCTCCCTTGTACAAAGTATGATGGGCACACAGCTCCACTATACATAGTGTGATGGACCCATACTTTCTCTATATAAAGGATGATGGGCCTGCAGCTCTCCAAACATATTATGTTGGGCCCCCTTTATCATTATCTGGTGTATTATTATTTAAGTAAACCATGGCTGTTTATTATGAATATAGTGGTCCCATGCTGTTTTTTTTTTAATTATTTAAATAAATAAGTAAATATAAAAAAGATGTGGGATCCCCCATTTTTTATAACCAGCCAAGCTAAAACAAACAGCTATGGATATTGCCCCCCCCCCCAGCCTAAAAATAGCAGCCTGCAGCTGCCCCAGAAAATGTGCATGTATTATGTGCACCAGATCTGATGCTTTACCCAGCTCTTCTCACTTACTCTGGTGTGGTGGCAAGTGGGGTATTGTTTGTGGGGTTGATGTCAGCTGTTTTATGGCCACTGACATCAATCCCACAGGTTATTAATGGAGAGGCATCTATAAGACATCCTCATTACTAACTCCATAGCCGGAATAAAAATACTTTAATTAAAATAATGACACAGACTCCATTATTAGAAATAAAAAAAGCACAGTTAAAGTTACCTTTACACCTAATCCATTGATACCCATGTTATCTATAGAAAAAACAAAAAATAATAAGAAACCATAATACTGTGCCTGTGTTACCGTTGATTAGGGCCACCAGTATATCTCACACTGTCATGCAGGTGACAAAGTGGGACACTCCTGATGTTAACGGTGCTGACCCTGAACAGTAACACGGACTTCTTCGAGAAATCCATGCCAAAACACTAGATTTTGTGTTCAGGACCCGAACTTTGCTGTTAGGGTTCACCCATCTCTATTGGCGACCTCTGCTCTATATAGAGTATGATGTGCCCACAGCTCATCTATACACACTATGATAGTCCAACAGCTCCACTATGTACAGTATATTCTGCCCACAGTTCCCCTATATGCAGTATGATGGGCCCACAGTTCCTTTGTACATAGTATGAAGGGCCCTCAGCCCCCTATAAACAGAATTATGCCCACTACAGCTTCCTATGCACAGAATAATACCCCAGCACTGTATAATGGTCCCACAGTGGTCCCACACTGTATGATGCCCCCACTGTAGCTCTAACACTGTATGAGGTCCCTAATGTAGCTCCCACACTGTATGCTGCCTCTACAATAGCCCCCATGCTGAATACATGGGTCATCAGATTTTCGGCACGATGATGTCATCATGTCGCTTCACCCAGGACTCATCCAGTGTGTAACTCTCATTCTGCATACCATAGTGACCTGTAGACTACAGAATGGGGATTGGTAGTGGTAGGGATACCATTTCTCCCTCTTCTACCATAGAGCATAACTGTACAGGTGTGCTGTACATGCCAATGCAGTCAGGAGCCCAGGGCTAATGACCATATGTTCCCTTCAGTAGCTGTGCTACTGGTCTTGAGCATCCATATTTGAAAGTCTATAGGGATGAAGTGAAATGCTCAGAAAATCTTCTTTTATAAATAATGAGTGATAGCTAACCTATAAGTTACAGGTAAGCCTTCTTAAGCCTCCCCATACACTTTAGATAGCTGTCGGCCAACGCCTATCTTCCTCAACTATCCCATATGCAGGTTCTCATGTATTATTTATGTGAAAGCCACTGGCAGTCACTAGGGGTGACTTATCTCTAGATAACAAAGGATCAGTGGAATGAAATCAGACATACTGAATCCTTCCATCCCCGACATCTTTCCTCCTTCATAAGAATCCCATATACATTAGAATGTCTCACCACTACACTAATCCCATCCCTAACCCATCTCTTCAATCTATCACTAACCTCTGGTACCTTCCCCTTTGCTTTCAAACATGCCACAATCACACCTATCCTCAAAAAGCCATCCCTTGACCCAAGTGCTATGGCCAGCTATCGCCCCATATCTTTGCTTCCATTTGCTTCCAAACTCCCTGAGCAGCACGTCCATGCTGAACTTTCCTCCCACCTTGCATCTAACTCGCTCTTTGACAACCTCCAATCTGGCTTCCGTCCCCACCAGTCCACTGAGACTGTCCTGGCCAAACTTACGAATGACTTACTTACAGCCAAAGCTAACACAAAATTCTCTATACTCCTCCTTCTAGACCTGTCCTCTGCCTTTGACACAGTTGACCACTGCCACCTACTACAGATCCTCTCTTCCTTTGGTGTCAAAGACCTTGCCCTATCCTGGATCTCCTCATACCTTACCAACCACACATTTAGCATTTCCTACTCCCATACTACCTCTTCATCTCTCCCCCACTCTGTTGGAATCCCTCAAGGCTCTGTCCTAGGACCCCTTTTCTTCTCAATCTATACCCTTGGCATGGGACAACTCATAAAGTCCTATGGCTTCCAGTACCATCTATATTCTGATGGCACTCTGATCTACCTCTCAGGCCCAGATGTCACCTCTCTGCACTCCAGAATCCCAGAGTATCTATTAGCCATATCCTCCTTCTTTTCCTCTTGCTTCCTTATCTCAATGTGGACTAATCTGAACTAACTCAGACTGCTACTGCAACCCTTCACCTGCTGTCTCCTTCCCCACAATCCTGTAGAATGTAAGCCCGCAAGGGTAGGGGCCTCTTACCCCTGTATCAGTCTGTCATTGTTAGTTTTGTTTGCTGTAAGTGATATTTGTATTTTGATGTAACCCCGTCTAATGTACAGCACCATGGAATTAATGGTGCTATATAAATAAATAATAATAATAATGTCATTGATTTCCGCCAGCTCGGCCAACATTAGTTTAATGTGCATGGGATCCTTTTGATAAAAGTTGTTCAATGAGATTCTTGTAGAAAGGTTGGTCACCTACTCATAAGGCATTTATTCCATCTCTTGCAAAGGTTGTCACAGCTACTCCAGGATATCGAAATGTAAACTTGCATAGTCATTCAAAATTCAGTTCCGGACCTAAATGCGACATCTGTAACATGGCTTCGTGCAAAAAGAAAAAAAAGAGCATGAACCGCACATCCCAAAATCATACGTTGATCTAAAGCCGCTAGGCAAAAATTTAAATACTGAACATGAGGTTTTCAGTTTAACATTCTGATCAGACTGTATGAAGCCCACTGCCCCTTCACGGCAAACCTCGTAGTGGGTCCTAACGCCCTAACGGAGCGGAGCCGTGCGGCGACCACCGCCGCAGCGGCCATGCACCAGCAGGGCGGACGGCCTGTTGCCCCACAGCACCCATGCTGCGAGACTGAGCCCCCATGACTCCAGACCGCGCCGCCCCACCAGCACAAAGCCACAGCAGCAATGGCCGCCACACAGCACCAGCACCAAAATGAAAAGGAGCATTTAAACTCACCTTCCTCCAGCTCTTCAGTGAGAGCCAAAATGGGCTAGACCCCTTACTTTGCAGTCTCCTGCTAATTAAAATCACCTGAGCCAAATGGGAGGAGTGCTGGTCCAAAAAAAGAGACAAGTACATGCTTTGTGCAAAAAGAAAAAAAAGAGCATGTAACATGGCTTCACCTACAGTGTTGTTTGGCAGAGGGGTCATTATTCTTCCTTTGATTCCAGGACCTTGTTCAAAAAGCTATCTTTGCATCTGTATAACTATAGCCTTTTCAGATACTGTAAGTGAATGCCGCACATCCTTGGGCATATACAAGTCAGGGTAGAATTACAGGGTTACTTCCTTTATCCTATGTTTATTTTCAAGGTCATTACAGGGATGAAAATGATATTCTGCATTCTAAGCTGCCACCATTTTTACATGGGTGACTAATGTCTTGTAGGCAAAAGTGATGAGTGAGTGTGCTCGTTACTCGAGTTTTCTGAGCATTCTCCGAGTATCTTGGGCGTGCTCGTAGATTATGTTTGAGTTCCTGCAGCTGCATGATTTGCGGCTGGTAGACAGTCTGAATACATGTGGGGATTCCCTAACAAACAGGCAATCCCCACATGTATTCAGGCTGTCCAGCAGCTGTAAATCATGCAACTACGGGGACTCAAATATAATCTACGAGCATGCACAAGATACTCGGAAATAGTCATCAAGAGGGCATATGGCTCAGAATTTTAAATTGGTAGGTGATTGCTGCTGCCAAGAGAATGTAGCATCTTTTGGTTTTATTATTTGAAGGGCACTGTAAAAGTATCATCTGTCTGACACTGGTAGGAAGGGATGTGTTTGATGCTTGCAAGTGAAACAAGACCACATTTCATTAATTTTATGACATCCTTGGTGCTACAGGTGTCCAATTAAATTATTGCTTTGAAAATCCATCATTTATTACATGAGACATAAGTAATACACTCATTCATGAGGGGAGGAACCTGACACAAAATTCAAAGAACACCAAAGAGAGATTCCCTGTGCCATGCTCTGCCCCACGGACTTTTCACCATAACACAGTGTATAAGTTCCTTCAACCAAAAAGTCAACTTTATCTACGTGGAATGGCACGGATTTCATATGGTTTGGGGGCATTTGTAGACCCAACTCCAGGGATAAGATCCAGTTTAGCCCCAGATGGGGCTTCAAATGTGAAATTTTGTAGCAATGTTGTGAAGAATATAAACAGCTCCATTTTAGCCAAGGTCTCACCAGCACAGCTTCTCTTACCTAAAAGTACAAATGGAAAAATATTAGAACCATAATGTTTGAAAGGGTTAAAAACTGTGATGTTCAAAAATAAAACAGCTCAAAAGTAGTGTTGAGCGATACCTTCCGATATCGGAAAGTATCGGTATCGGAAAGTATCGGCCGATACCGTCAAAGTATCGGATCTAATCCGATACCGATACCCGATCCCAATGCAAGTCAATGGGACGAAAATATCGGAATTAAAATAAACCCTTTCTTTCCTTGTAGGTTAATTCTACATGAAGGAAAACAACTAAGAATAATGTAGGATGTATTGGGGGAGGTTGCGGAGACATTAAAGGCACAGAGGCTTAGCCCAAACAAATAGAATAGCAGGTTTTTTTGTTTTTTTTTTATGACGTTCGGCGTTAGAAAGATTTTGACTATGTTATTTTTTTTATTTATTTTGTCAGATATTGATGTTTCACTACTTCCACGCCCTTCACCTTCTTTTTTACTTCTCCCACACTTTCTTCTTCATTATCCTCATCATCAGCTTCTTTGACATCAACTATCTTCACCTTATTCATCTTCTTCTTCTTCTACCTATAATTTTTTTTTTTTACATTGTTCATATTCTTTTTATTTAACTATTATCTTCTTCATATTCAACTTCTTCATCATATTCTTATTTGTGACAGGCATTCCCGTAGTTGTTATCTATAAAAGTTTGAAGATTACACCTTCCGTTCTGCCTGTCACAAAAGAGTTACATTTGTCCGCGTTCAGTTTGGCCTGCAGCATCAGGCTTTATCCAGGGGCACCACGAGGAGGAACGGACTCACCCCCATACACTGCTTAGTCTTCTTCTGCTTATAATTTAGATAATATCTTTTGCTCTGATATTTAGTGTTATGCTTAATGTTCTTCTGCTCTTTGTTCTTCAGCCTCTTGTTCTTCTGCTTCTCGGTCTCCCATGTCGTCGTCGTCTCCAGGGTCGTCGTCTCCGGGGTCGTCATCATCGGGGTGGTCTTCAGGGTCATCGTCTCCAGGGTCGTCGTCCTCTCAGTGGTCGTCGTCTCTGGTGTCGTCGTCATCTTAGGGGTGGTCTTCCGGGTCGTCGTCTTTAGGGTCTTGAACTTGGAAATGTAGCAGAAGGTACAAGAAGGCTGAGAAAATGCCGAGAACCAGCTGATGGAACTGGAACTCGGATGGCTACCCGAAGGTCCAAGAGCCAATGGAACTACCGAGGACCAGCTGACGTTACTGGAACCCGGTTACTAAGCAGGAGGTACCCGTGCCTGAAAGCACTACCAAGGACCACCTGACGTTGGTGGAACTCGGATACCCAGAAGGAGGCACCTAAGCCAAAGGCTCTGCCCGGAACCAGCTGACGGTACTGGAACCAGGATGGGGAGCAGAAGGTACAAGAGCAAAAGACACTGCCGAGAACCAGCTGACGGTACTGGAACCCGGATGGGTAGCCATAGGTCCAAGAGCCAATGGAACTACCGAGGACCAGCTGACGTTACTGGAACCCGGTTACTAAGCAGGAGGTACCCGTGCCTGAAAGCACTACCAAGGACCACCTGACGTTGGTGGAACTCGGATACCCAGAAGGAGGCACCTAAGCCAAAGGCTCTGCCTGGAACCAGCTGACGGTGCTGGAATCAGGATGGGGACCTATTCAAGCTTATCTTCCTAGAGCCCCAACTAGCGGTGTTGGAGCAAAGGGTCAGCAGGGGGAGCAGAGTGTAGGCCGAAGCCTGCACTGGCGGCAGCTTTGTGTCTGCGTGGCTGTTGCAGGACACGTTGCCGGCTACACAGCAGGGGAACAGCTGGCGGTGCTGAACCCCACTGACACATTGGCGAGGTGTTTTTCTCTGTGCAGCCAGCACTTCGGGGCACCAACTGGCGGCGTTAGAGCCCAGGATCTGCGGGAGGAGCAGAGTGTAGGCCGAAGCCTAATTGAACCAATTTTAAAGGTAACCTTTAACCCCCCCTCAGGGGTTACAAACTGGAAGAGCCACGCCTTGGGCAGCAGTAATGCTGCACAAGTCAAAGGTTGCTCTTTTAAATTCTGTTCCTTGCACACGCTGAATGAAACACGTATGACATTTAGCCCCTTAAACAATCAAAACTGTCTTGGAGGCGGGAGTTTCCTTCATAATGAGACGCAGCACAGATGTCAAGAATCCCACCTTGGTGCTGGGCGCGGCCTCCTGAGCGTCGTTATTTGCTGTACAGGAGTCTGCGCTGTCGTGTTATCCCTTGGCCTTGCGCTGTTAGCGCTGCCCGTCTCCTGACATCATTTAATGTCGGCCGGTGCGGTTCGCGATGACCATGAATCCCAGCCCCGCAGTGCCTTTACAGTGTTTCACACTGCGGGGCTGGGATTCATGGCCTGGCGCGGTACATATGTTCGCCTCTCTCGGGTCCTTACACCTGCTACAGACTATGCGGCGTCAGCTGATCCCTTATCGCATGCCACGGCCATGAAGCCGCACAGTCTGAAGAAGGCGGAAGGAGATGAGTGACAACAGGCGAAGATATGCACTGCTCATGCCCGTCAATCACACCCTCGCAGTCAAAATAAATAAGACACTGAGGGGCGTTGTGTGGGGCAAGGCGGCCGCAGAGGCGCAGGCAGCCAAACAATGTCAGAAGACGGGCAGCGCTACCAAGGGGGTTGCAGCGTGTCATTACAAAGGAAAGTCACACCTCTGGGACGGTTAAATGGTCACACAGAGGACACATTTTAGACGTGTTTTCAGTTCCACATGTGCGAGGAGAATAAGTTTATGAGCCACCTTGCACACATGCAGCATTACTGCTGTACAAGGTGGCAGTAAAACATACAAACACCTGGGGGTGGGGTGACAGGATCCCTTCAATTTCAGTTCTTGTGTCTGCGTGGCTTTTGCAGGACACGATGCCGGCTACACAGCAGGGGAACAGCTGGCGGTGCTGAACCCCACTGACACATTGGCTGGTGTTTTTCTCTGTGCAGCTAGCAGTACCGGGCACCAACTGGCGGTGTTAGAGCCCAGGGTCAGCAGGAGGAGAGGGAGCAGACTGTAGGCGGAAGCCTGCACTGGCGGCAGCTTTGGGTCTGTTGTGCCTGCGTGGCTGTTGCAGGACACATTGCCGGCTGCACAGCAGGGGAACAGCTGGCGTTCCTGAACCCCACTGACACATTGGCTGGTGTTTTTCTCTGTGCAGCTAGCACATCTGGGCCCCAACTGGCGGTGTTAGAGCCCAGGGTCAGCAGGAGGAGGAGAGGGAGCAGAGTGTAGGCCGAAGCCTGCACTGGAGCAAGTTGAAAGGGAACCTTTAACCCCCCCCCAGGCGTTTGTAGCTGAAAGAGCCATCGTGTACAGCACTAATGCTGGAAAAGGTAAACTTAGCTCTTTTAATTATGGTCCTTGCACATGCTGAACCTAACACTTATGAAATGTGTCCCCTCCTACCGTGATACCGTCCGGTAGGTGGAACTTTCCTTTGTGATGTGACGCAGCACAGCCGTCATTCTTACCCCCTTGGCGCCGTGCGCCGCCTCCTCAGCGTTGTTTGAATCAGTCCCGGAGCCTGCGCTGTTAGGTTAGCCCTTGGCCATGCACACATTTTGCGCTGCCCGTCTTCTGACATCATTTGGTGTCAGACTGGCTGCGCCTGTGCGGCTGCGCTGGCCGAGATCCCGCCTCGCAGTGTCGTCTAATGTAATCCCACCGCGGGCCTGAGATCTGTGGCCATGCGTAGTGCATATCCTCACCTCTCACTCCCCTCCCTACGGCTTCTTCAGACTGTGCGGTGTCACGGCCGTGGCATGCTATTAGGGATCAGCTGACACCGCACAGTCTGAAGAAGCCGTAGGGAGATGAGTGAGAGGTGGAGGTTCAGATATGCACTGGGCATGTCCATGGATCTCAGGCTCCCAGTGGGATTAAATCAGAAGACACTACGAGGCGGGATCTCGTCCAGCGCGGCCGCACAGGCTCAGCCAGCCTGACACGAAATGATGTCAGAAGACGGGCAGCGCAAAATGTGTGCATGGCCAAGGGCTAACCTAACAGCGCAGGCTCCGGGACTGATTCAAACAACGCTGAGGAGGCGGCGCACGGCGCCAAGGGGGTAAGAATGACGGCTGTGCTGCTTCACATCACAAAGGAAAGTTCCACCTACCGGACGGTATCACGGTAGGAGGGGACACATTTCATAAGTGTTAGGTTCAGCATGTGCAAGGAGCACCACGAAAAGAGGCACTTTTTCCCTTTGCATCATTACTGCTGCACAAGGTGGCTCCTTCAGGAACAAACGCCTGGGGGGGGACAGGTTCCCTTAAATTTAACTTGTTGTGCCTGCGTGGCGGTCGCAGTACACGTTGCCGTATACACAGCAGGGGAACAGCTGGCAGTGCTGAACCCCACTAACACATTGGCGAGGTGTTTGGCTCTGTGCGGACAGCACTTCTGGACAGCAACTAGCGGTGTTGGAGCCCAGGGACAGGAGGAGGAGGAGGAGGTGGAGGAGATAGGAGGGATTGCCACACACACAGCTGGGGAACAGCTGACGTTACTGAACCCCAATAACAGAGGAGGGACTGTTGACTGTGCGTACAACACTTCTGGACAGTAACTAGCGGTGTTGGAGCCCAGGGACAGGAGGAGGAGGAGGAGGTGGAGGAGATAGGAGGGATTGCCACACACACAGCAGGGGAACAGCTGACGTTACTGAACCCCAATAACAGAGGAGGGACTGTTGGGACTGTGCGTACAACACTTCTGGACAGCAACTAGCGGTGTTGGAGCCCAGGGACAGGAGGAGGAGGAGGAGGTGGAGGAGATAGGAGGGATTGCCACACACACAGCTGGGGAACAGCTGACGTTACTGAACCCCAATAACAGAGGAGGGACTGTTGACTGTGCGTACAACACTTCTGGACAGCAACTAGCGGTGTTGGAGCCCAGGGACAGGAGGAGGAGGAGGAGGTGGAGGAGAAAGGAGGGATTGCCACACACACAGCTGGGGAACAGCTGACGTTACTGAACCCCAATAACAGAGGAGGGACTGTTGACTGTGCGTACAACACTTCTGGACAGCAACTAGCGATGGAGCCCAGGGACAGGAGGAGGAGGAGGAGGTGGAGGAGATAGGAGGGATTGCCACACACACAGCTGGGGAACAGCTGACGTTACTGAACCCCAATAACAGAGGAGGGACTGTTGGGACTGTGCGTACAGCACTTCTGGACAGCAACTAGCGGTGTTGGAGCCCAGGGACAGGAGGAGGAGGAGGAGGTGGAGGAGATAGGAGGGATTGCCACACACACAGCTGGGGAACAGCTGACGTTACTGAACCCCAATAACAGAGGAGGGACTGTTGACTGTGTGTACAACACTTCTGGACAGCAACTAGCGGTGTTGGAGCCCAAGGACAGGAGGAGGAGGAGGAGGTGGAGGAGATAGGAGGGATTGCCACACACACAGCAGGGGAACAGCTGACGTTACTGAACCCCAATAATAGAGGAGGGACTGTTGGGACTGTGCGTACAGCACTTCTGGACAGCAACTAGCGGTGTTGGAGCCCAGGGACAGGAGGAGGAGGAGGAGGTGGAGGAGATAGGAGGGATTGCCACACACACAGCTGGGGAACAGCTGACGTTACTGAACCCCAATAACAGAGGAGGGACTGTTGACTGTGCGTACAACACTTCTGGACAGCAACTAGCGGTGTTGGAGCCCAGGGACAGGAGGAGGAGGAGGAGGTGGAGGAGATAGGAGGGATTGCCACACACACAGCAGGGGAACAGCTGACGTTACTGAACCCCAATAACAGAGGAGGGACTGTTGGGACTGTGCGTACAGCACTTCTGGACAGCAACTAGCGGTGTTGGAGCCCAGGGACAGGAGGAGGAGGAGGAGGTGGAGGAGATAGGAGGGATTGCCACACACACAGCTGGGGAACAGCTGACGTTACTGAACCCCAATAACAGAGGAGGGACTGTTGACTGTGCGTACAACACTTCTGGACAGCAACTAGCGGTGTTGGAGCCCAGGGACAGGAGGAGGAGGAGGAGGTGGAGGAGATAGGAGGGATTGCCACACACACAGCTGGGGAACAGCTGACGTTACTGAACCCCAATAACAGAGGAGGGACTGTTGACTGTGCGTACAACTCTTCTGGACAGCAACTAGCGGTGTTGGAGCCCAGGGACAGGAGGAGGAGGAGGAGGTGGAGGAGATAGGAGGGATTGCCACACACACAGCTGGGGAACAGCTGACGTTACTGAACCCCAATAACAGAGGAGGGACTGTTGGGACTGTGCGTACAGCACTACCAGGCAACAACTAGCGGTGTTGTAGCCCAGGGACAGCAGGAGAAGCAGAGGAACACAATGTAGGCCGAAGCCTGATTGGAGAAAGTCGAAAGGGAACCTTTAACCCCCCCCCCCTAGGCGTTTGTAGCTGAAAGAGCCAGCTTGTGCAGCACAAAAGACGCAAAAGGAAAAGGTGGCTCTTTTCATTATGCTCCTTGCAAACACAGAACTAAACACTTATAAAATGTGTCCGAGACCGTCCTGGAGGTGGGACTTTCCTTCATAATATGACGCAGCACAGCTGTCATTCCTACACCCTTGGCGCCATGCCCCGGCTCCTCAGCGTTGTTTGAATCTGTCACGGAGCCTGCGCTGTTATGTTATCCCTTGGCCAGGCACACTTAGCGCTGCCCATCTTCTGACATCATTTGGTGTCAGGCTGGCTGCGCCTGTGCGGCCGCGCTGGACGAGATCCCGCCTCGCAGTGTCGTCTAATGTAATCCCACCGCGGGCCTGGGATCCGTGGCCATGCGCAGTGCATATCCTCGCCTCTCACTCCCCTCCCTACGGCTTCTTCAGACTGTGCGGCGTCACGGCCGTGGCATGCTATTAGGGATCAGCTGACGGCGCACAGTCTGAAGAAGGCGTAGGGAGATGAGTGAGAGGCGGAGGTTCAGATATGCACTGCGCATGTCCATGGATCTCAGGCCCCCAGTGGGATGAAATCAGAAGACAATGCGAGGCGGGCTCTCGGCCAGCGCGGCCGCACAGGCGCAGCCAGCCTGACACCAATTGATGTCAGAAGATGGGCAGCGCTAAGTGTGCCTGGCCAAGGGATAACATAACAGCGCAGGCTCCGGGACAGATTTAAACAACGCTGAGGAGCCGGGGCACGGCGCCAAGGAAGTAGGAATGACAGCTGTGCTGCGTCATATTACGAAGGAAAGTCCCACCTCCGGGACGGTTTTACGGTATCAGTGGACACATTTTATAAGTGTTAAGTTCTGCGCGTGCAAGGAGCTAAACAAAAATAGCTACCTTTTCCTTGTGCAGCATTACTGCTGCACAAGGTGGCTCTTTCAGTAACAAACGCCTTGGGGGGGGGGACAGGTTCCCTTACATTTCAGTTGTTGTGTCAGCGTGGCGGTCGCAGGACACATTGCCGGCTACACAGCTGGGGATCAGCTGACGTTACTGAAACCCAATAACACTGGGTCGTATGTTTTGACTGTGCAGACGGCACTTCTGAGCCTCAACTGGTGGTGTTGGAGCCCAGGAATTTAAGTTCAGGTGGTAGAAAGATGAACACAACAGGAGACCTGGATAACGTAGACAGTCACCTAATGATTTAATCAGGAAGAGGAGTGGAAAATTCCTGCGAGATCCAGGCCTTGTTCATTTTCAGGAAAGTAAGCCGGTCAATGTTATCGGAGGATAGTCGCATGCGACGGTCAGTTAGTACACCACCTGCAGCACTAAAGACGCGTTCCGATAATACACTAGCCGCAGGGCAAGCCAGCACCTCCAATGCATACTGGCTTAGCTCTGGCCATGTATCCAGCTTTGAGACCCAAAACTTGAAAGGTGAAGAGCCGTCTGGGAGTACAGCAAGAGGGCAAGACATGTAGTCTGTCACCATCTGACGGAACCGTTGCCTCCTGCTGACTGGAGCCGTCTGTGATGGTGTTGACTTTTGTGGCGGGCACAGAAAACTGTGCCACAGTTGGGCCATACTGCTCTTGCCTTGGGCAGAGGCACTGCTTCTGCTCCCTCTTTGTGCAGAGCCTCCACCACTGCCTGGACGCACTGAGCTGCTTTGTAATGCACTAGCAGCACTTCTCTCACTAGGAATGGAGAAGATGATGGAATTCACCAGTGTGTCTTGGTACTCCCGCATTTTTCGCTCCCGGTTCAACGGTGTGATGAGGCTTTCTACGTTGTCCCGGTAGTGAGGATCGAGGAGGGTGAACACCCAATATTCAGACATGTTGAGAATGTGGGCGATGCGGCGGTCGTTTCTCAGGCACTGCAGCATGTAATCCACCATGTGCTGCAGACTGCCAACTGCCCAAGAAACGCTGTCCCCTGCTGGAGGCGTGATCTCTGCCCGCTCGTCATCACCCCACCCTCGCTGTACACACTGAGTACTGGACAATTGTGTAACTCCCTCCTCTGGACGGATGTCTTCCTCCTCCATTGACTCCTCCTCATCCTCCTCACAAACTGTCCCCTGCCTACGCGTTTGTGAGGAACCACGTGGCGCTGACTGTCCAGAAGATGATGGAAATGTTGAATCCTCATCCTCCACCTCTTCCACAACATCATCCTTTAGCGCTTGCAGTGATTTTTCAAGCAGGCAGATAAGGGGGACAGTCATTCTGACTAGTGCATCATCTGCACTCGCCATCCGCGTGGAATAATCGAAGGGACGCAAAACCTGGCAGACGTCATTCATAGTGGCCCACTCTGTGGTTGTGAAGTCAGAACGGCGCGGAGTGCGACTTCTTTGCGCCTGATGCAGCTGGTACTCCATTACAGCTTGCTGCTGCTCACACAACCGCTCCAACATATGTAACGTGGAATTCCACCTGGTAGGTAGGTCACATATGATGCGATGTTCCGGCAGGTGGTGTCGGCGCTGCAGAGCCGCAATGAGCGCTTTTGCCATGCTGGAACGCCGCAAGTGAGCACACTCTAGGCGGACCTTGTGCAGCAGTGCATCAAGATCCGGATAGTCCCTCAAAAAACTCTGCACGACCAAATTGAGCACATGTGCCAGACATGGGATGTGAGTGAGGTTGCCGAGGCCCAGAGGTGCCACCAGATTTCGGCCATTATCACACACTACCATGCCTGGCTGGAGATTCGCTGGCACAAACCACACATCGCTCTCCTGCTTGATGGCATTCCAGAGCTCCTGCGCTGTGTGGCTTCGATTCCCCAAAGAAATTAATTTCAAGACGGCCTGTTGACGTTTGGCCACGGCTGTGCTCATGTCGGTCGTAACAGGTAAACGTTCATCACGGGTCCATGTGGAGGTGGACTATGACGGCTCCTGCAGCGATGATTCTGAGGAACTGGTGTAAGAGGAGGAGTCAATGCGTACAGAATGGATTCCTGCAATCCTTGGAGTGGGCAGGACACGTCCTGCGCCACTCGCACGATCTGTACCCGGCTCAACGACATTAACCCAATGGGCAGTGAGGGAAAGGTATCGCCCCTGTCCATGTTGACTGGTCCACGCATCGGTGGTGAGATGGACCTTGCTACTGACGGCATTCAGTAGCGCGTGTTTTATGTGTCCCTCCACATGCTTGTGCAGGGCAGGGACGGCTTGCCTGCTGAAGTAAAAGCGGCTGGGCACATTGTACTGTGGGACTGCCAATGACATCAAGTCACGGAAGCTGTCAGTCTCCACCAGCCTGAATGACAGCATTTCCAGTGACAGAAGTTTGGCAATGCCTGCAGTCAGAGCCTGTGTTCGTGGGTGGTTTGACGAGAAAGGCCGCCTTTTCTCCCATGCCTGTACTACCGATGGCTGTAGACTGGGCTGGGAGTGTGTGGATGACTGGGAAAGTGGTGCTGCGGGTGGAATTACAGCGGGTCTCTGGAAAACAGGGCCAGAGGTTCTTCCACGGCGATCCTGGGAGGAAGCCGAACCAGCTGCGTGTGAGCTGGAGGAAGAGGCAACACGAGCTGAAGAGGTGGTAGCTGCCGCTGTTGGTTGGCCTAGCTCTTCAGTGTGTCTTTCTAACTCCGCCGCATGCCTGGTGCGCACATGTTTCCACATGTTGGAGGTATTGAGGTTGCTGACATTTCGACCTCTTTTGACTTTGTGATGACACACCTTGCATTTGACATAGCAAATGTCATCTGCAACTGTGTCAAAAAAGGACCAGGCACTGCAAGTCTTGGGAGCGCCCTTTTTGGCTTTTGGAAGAGACATGCTCCTAACGGGTGCCAAAGCGGAGGCTGCAGGATCCGCAGTCTTCCCCCTCCCTCTCCCTCTTTGGGCCGTACGGGGAATCTCTTCCTCAGAGCTGCTCCCACCACCTTCCTGTCCCTCACGCCAAGATGGGTCAAGGACCTCATCATCTACACTACCCTCTGCCCCCAACTGCTCCTCCTGGGTAGTCTCAGCAGCAGAGCACGCACCAGAAAGTGGCACCTGAGTGTCATCATCAGCGGATGCGGCCTGCGATGTGGTGACCGGAAGCACTGGCCCACCCGCCTCTTCAGAGGAAGAGAGAAAAAGCTGTTGGCATCACTGCACCCTGCCTCTTCTTCCATTTCTCCAATGCTGCTTGGCTGGCCCCCTGTTTACAAGCCAAGAGATTCAGAGAACAGAAGTAGAGACGGCTCCTGTCCTGGGCTCTCTGTCTGCCTGGGCAATTTGGCAGGTGGTGAAGAGACAGATGGCTGCTCTCCAGTGCTCTGTGTCTGAGAGGATGTGGCACTAATTGAAGTTGATGCATTAGCTGCCATCCATTCGACAACGGCTTCAATTTGTTCTTCACGCAGCAGCGGTGTACGGCGCTCTGCGACAAAGCTGCGCATGAAGGACTGTTCCCTGGTGAAAGTGGGTGCTGATGAGTCACCGGTGCCCGCAGCAGGCACAGAATCCCCACGTCCTCTCCCTGCTCCGCGCCCACGCCCACGTGCCTTACTCACTGCCTTCTTCATCTTGGTTGACTGATAAAGATAAGCAGAAAAGTACTAACGGCTTTGTGTGCTTATTCCTGAACAACTCCTAACAGGTATAAGAAACACTAATTTTCTAAAGTGTGGACTAGACTTTAATATGAGCTAATGTGGCCTACACAAATGTTAAGTGGTGTCACTGGTGTGTTTGGTGAACTTTATCATTTATTTATTTTTTGGGGACTGAACTGACAACAGAGAGAGCTGCAGTCACACGGAGACCGTGCAGACAGCCGTAAACGGCGCTGCAAGGCCCAAAAACCCTCCTCTACGTTATCCTATGTAGTGTTTTTCCACAAGTTAGCTGGAGACGGGTGGAAAGACACTAATAGGAATTTTTTGAAAAAATGTGCAGCAGCCTGCACTACTGAAAACAAAAGGAAAATTGATTTTACGGTATGACGCAGTGAAGAACCCTGAGCTGGAGACAACCAGGCTATGGCTGCTCACAGACTACAGGGCGAGCTGCAGTCACACGGAGACCGTGCAGACAGCCGTAAACGGCGCTGCAAGGCCCAAAAACCCTCCTCTACGTTATCCTATGTAGTGTTTTTCCACAAGTTAGCTGGAGACGGGTGGAAAGACACTAATAGGAATTTTTTGAAAAAATGTGCAGCAGCCTGCACTACTTAAAACAAAAGGAAAATTGATTTTACGGTATGACGCAGTGAAGAACCCTGAGCTGGAGACAACCAGGCTATGGCTGCTCACAGACTACAGGCAGGGGTGGGATTCAAATTTTTAACAACAGGTCCTCTAAGTCGTGGCGGCCGAAATTTTGGCCACGCCCATTTTCAATAACCCCGCCCATACTAATAAGCCACGCCCAGTGGCACGATTCATATTTTTGGAAGCAGTTTGTCTCCCTTAATGACAAGAATACGTTGTGACATACGGTATTAAAGTCATTCAAAGACTGCCGCAAGGAACACGGACATGCTGCGATCTTAAAAGAAGCGCCACATGTCCGGAGTCGCAGGGCCGCCGGGTGCGTGTTACCACGCATAGTGGAGACGGGATTTCATAAAATCCCCTTCACTATGCTGGAACATCTGGTCGCTGCGTGTTTGACGCTGTGGCCCCACGCAGCGTCAAACACGCAGCGTTTACTTAACGTGGACACATACCCTAACCGTTCCCATCACCAGATCACACATATAGCCGGCAGCTTTTGTTTTGGCCAAAAGATTTTGTAAGCCGCCACCATAACACGGTAGACTCTTTTGGTGAGGCCCTACTCTGCTGTAACCTATTAAATATTTGTTAAAATATGCAATACAATTTAGGTATATTTTTATTTATTTTTCAATTTTTAAAATGACCAATAATATCACATAAAAAGAACAAATACCGCTACACCATGACCAGATGACATATTACCACCACAGTGATCGAATAATATCACATACAAAGAACAAATACTGCTACACCATGACCAGATGACATATTACCACCACAGTGATTGAATAATATCACATATAAAGAACAAATACCGCTACACCATGACCAGATGACATATTACCACCACAGTGATCGAATAATATCACATACAAGGGACAAATACCGCAACACCATGTCCAGACCACATATTACCACCACATAGTGACTGAATACTACAATTCTGATCAGTAATAAAAAAAAAGCACCACACTATCACCATAAGTGCCATTATACACAGGAGATCTGTACTTAGTATGCAGTGTCTGTGTAGAGGTAATACAGTGATCACTAGTGAGATTATACACAGGAGCTCTGTATATAGTATACAGTGTATAGTGTCAGTGTATAGGTAACACTGACTTACCAGTGACGTCTCTAGGTTAAGTCCTTCATCTTTCATCCAGCACAGACCGCCATCATGTCTTCCAGCCAGGACTCGTCTCTGCAGGAAATAACAGAGTTATCTCGCGCTCCGCTTGTAGAACACATTACTTAATTTTTCCGAACTTCTACATTACACCGCATAAAGAAAAAGAGGCGACATAGTGTCACTCTACACAGTAACAGGACCGCCCCCTCATTTAAAACAGTGTCCTCAAAAAATAAATACATCACTGCAGTAATAATATCCCTTAATTAGTCCCTATGGTAATAATATTCCCCATCCTGGCCCCCGTGTGTCTCATTCCTGGCGTCAGCCATATGTTCTCCCATCCTGCCCTCATGAGTATCCTTTCTGCACCATATGATCTCCCCATCCTGCCCCATCTGTCTCCATCGTATCCATCCTGCCCCATGATCCTGCCCCATCTGTCTCCAATCCTGCCTCCAGTGTCTCCAATCATGCCCGTATCACCATTCTGCCCTGTCTCCAATCAGGCCCCCATTTCTGCAATCATGCCCCCTGTGTCTCAATTCTGCCCCATCTGTTTCCATTCCTGCCCCAGTGTCTCCAGTCATGCCCCAGTGTCTCCAGTCATGCCGCCATGTCTGTCATCCTGCCCCGTGTCTCCAATCATGCCGTTTCACCTTTCTGCCCCCGTGTCCACCTTTCTGCCCCCGTGTCCAGCTTTCTGCCCCCGTGTCCAGCTTTCTGCCCCCGTGTCCAGCGCTCTGCCCCCTCCTGTGTCCAGCGTTCTGCCCCCTCCTGTGTCCAGCGTTCTGCCCCCTCCTGTGTCCAGCGTTCTGCCCCCTCCTGTGTCCAGCGTTCTGCCCCCTCCTGTGTCCAGCGTTCTGCCCCCTCCTGTGTCCAGCGTTCTGCCCCCTCCTGTGTCCAGCGTTCTGCCCCCCTCCTGTGTCCAGCGTTCTGCCCCCTCCTGTGTCCAGCGTTCTGCCCCCTCCTGTGTCCAGCGTTCTGCCCCCTCCTGTGTCCAGCGTTCTGCCCCCTCCTGTGTCCAGCGTTCTGCCCCCTCCTGTGTCCAGCGTTCTGCCCCCTCCTGTGTCCAGCGTTCTGCCCCCCCCTGTGTCCAGCGTTCTGCCCCCTCCTGTGTCCAGCGTTCTGCCCCCTCCTGTGTCCAGCGTTCTGCCCCCCCTCCTGTGTCCAGCGTTCTGCCCCCCCCTGTGTCCAGCGTTCTGCCCCCTCCTGTGTCCAGCGTTCTGCCCCCTCCTGTGTCCAGCGTTCTGCCCCCCCTCCTGTGTCCAGCGTTCTGCCCCCCCCTGTGTCCAGCGTTCTGCCCCCTCCTGTGTCCAGCGTTCTGCCCCCTCCTGTGTCCAGCGTTCTGCCCCCCCCGTGTCCAGCGTTCTGCCCCCTCCTGTGTCCAGCGTTCTGCCCCCCCTGTGTCCAGCGTTCTGCCCCCTCCTGTGTCCAGCGTTCTGCCCCCTCCTGTGTCCAGCGTTCTGCCCCCCCTGTGTCCAGCGTTCTGCCCCCTCCTGTGTCCAGCGTTCTGCCCCCTCCTAAAAGTAAAAAAAAAAAAACACTACATACTCACCGTCTGTTGTCCGTCACGTCCCCTGGAGCTTGCCGTACTGACTGTCTCAGCGCCGTCCGGCCGTAAAGCAGAGCCCAGCGGTGAACCTGCAGTAACAGCGGTTCATCGCTGGGCACCGCTGTTACGGCCGGTCGGCGCTGAGACACAGTCAGTGCGGCAAGCGCCGAGGGACATGAAGGACGACAGAAGGTGCGTATGTAGTGTTTTTTTTTTTTTTACATGGGGACTTCGGCATCGCTGAAGACAGTTTCAGCGATGCCGAAGTCGCTTGGTCGCTGGAGAGAGCTGTCTGTGTGACAGCTCCCCAGCGACCACACAGCAACTTACCAGAGGCGGTCCGGGGGCGTGGTAACCATTTTTCAATTACCGGAACGCTGGCAGATAGAAATTTTAGTAAACGGCTGCCCCGTACCGGGTCGTACCGGCTGAATCCCACCCCTGACTACAGGGCGAGCTGCAGTCACACAGAGACCGTGCAGACAGCCGTAAACGGCGCTGCAAGGCCCAAAAACCCTCCTCTACTTTATCCTATGTAGTGTTTTTCCACAAGTTAGCTGGAGACGGGTGGAAAGACACTAATAGGATTTTTTTGAAAAAATGAGCAGCAGACTACACTACTTGAAAAAAAAAAAAAGAACAGTATGAGGCAATGAACCACCCTCCCTGAACTGAATACAACCAGCTATGGATGGCCTATGTGGCTGCACTCAGACTAGAGAGTGGGCTGCACTCACACACACACACACACACACACACACACACAGACCTTGCAGATCGCTGTGAAAACAGCGCTACAAGGCAAAAGCAAGGTGAATAGTAGGTGAACACAGAGGTTGCTAAATTAGCCTTTGAAAAGCACAAAGAAGCAAATCGCTATCTCTAAACTGGCCCTCAGTCAGCAAACAGCGTCCTGTCACTAACTGAATTCAGAGCAGAGTGAGCGCAAAATGGCGCCAGTGACTTTTAAACTGCATCATGACATCATTTCAGCAGCCAATCACAGCCATGCCAGTAGTTTCATGCCCTCCATGCTGAACAGGATGTGCCCACACTTGGAATCATTCTCATTGGCTGAATTTGTGCAGTTTGAATCTGGGAAATTCCGATTCCGGTATCCGATACGCGGCAAGTATCGGATCTCGGTATCGGAATTCCGATACCGCTAAGTATCGGCCGATACCCGATACTTGCGGTATCGGAATGCTCAACACTATTCAAAAGTGAACTAATTTTTCAATCTATTTTTCTCATGAATTCCTCCTCTTGCATTGTGTATGTCAGGCGGTCTACTCTTATTCACCTATCTTTCCCAGACAGGTGTTTTATTATAATTAAGCCAGATCCTATTTCCTCCCCAGCTTATTTGAGGCTTAATTGGGTACGAGAAGAAATGAGTTATAAGAGTTAGGGTCCCTCCATTTGAGGTTTCCGTATCGCTGGTGGATGACTTATGTTTTTTGCACAAATATCTTAGATTTTTTGCTTGTGTCAATATATTCATTGATTGTTGAGTACTGACAAATAATGCATTTATATTAAGTTAAGGGGTTGGCCACTACTCGCTCAACTCTTTTATAAATACTAAAATCCGCTTGTAAAATACAAACACACAATATTCAACTCATGTATCGACACTGTTCCAGATCTCCAGAGGCTTGCATGATTCTGTTAGGCCGCATGTGCCCTGCTGCCAGTAAGCAGCCAAAATTGACCTACCGCGCTTCCACTTCCTTTCGATGAACTTTGGATATCGGGGGAAAGTGTGAGCATTTAAGCCCAATAGTGGCTGCAGATTTTGTGCGGCGCTCACCTAGCATAACGATTGCATGGGAGTCTCAGGAGACATTGCCAGAATAGTGCTGTCACAGAAGGTGAGTGCAGGGTATTATTATTTTACATTGAGAAGCGTAGTATTTAAGAAGTATTTAAGGAGGGGTCATCAGAGTATCGAATAACCCCTTGAAATTGAATTGTGAAATTGTATTTTTCCTTTAACTAGAGTTGGGTTAATGAGATGAGTCTTCAAACCTTGTCAAAAGCCATCGTCTATCGTTCTCATCTAAACCGCATCCCGAGATATGTGTGACCCCCCAAAAATTTTGCTTTTATATTGGACCAGCAGTTTGTTTGTGATTCACCTTTTCAAGAGCTTGATTTTGTTTTCTAGCTGATAGTCGTTCTTAGTCGTTGGTGCTGTGAGTACAAATCCAACCTTGGTCTGAGGGAACGTGACAAGACCAACCCTAAAAAAGTGTGGCATTTTTTGATTAGCATTTTTTTAATTGTTTGATGTCTATTAGATTATTCCAATATATAATGGCCGTGAATACTTACATTCTTTGCTCCCGATCCTATCTTTAGATCCAGGAGTCATTGTACTGGGTGATGGACTAGTGTAGCCTCATGATGAAATGTGCCATGGCAAAAACATTGTCCTGATGCTATCGGCTTCACGTACCTATGTGTTCCGGCATCCAGAACTGATGTGAAGCCCAAGAGATCGGGGGTATTGGAAGACTATAAGCCTGTTTTGTTTTTGGAATCATTTGTGTTATTGGGTTTGATGCATACATTTACGGTGGGTCAGTGGTTATCACTTGCAGCGCTGGGGTCCTGGGTTCAAATCCCACCAACATCTGTAAGGAGTTTGTATGTTCTCCCTGTGGTTGCGTAGGTCTACTCTGGGTTCTCCGGTTTCCTTCCACACACTAAACACATACTGATAGGGAATGTCCCCAATGGGGACAGTGATGATGATGTAAAGCGCTGCGGAATATGTTGGTGCTATATACGCAAGTAAAATGACTAAGTTTAGAGGTTTGGTCTGGGGTCTGAAGAAATGTAAGGGTTTGGTCTAAGGCAGTATTCCCAAACTCCAGTCCTCAAGAGCCACCGAGAGGTCGTGTTTTCAGGATTTCCCGAGTATTGAAGAGGTGATAATTCCATCACTTGGACAATACTAAAGAAATCCTGAAAACATGACTTGTTGGTGGCTCTTGAGGACTGGAGTTGGGGAACACTGGTCTAAGGTATGAATATATTCCCAGTTTTGATCTACGTTCTGTATTTATTAGTAAAAAAGGTCTGGGGAGTTTGGAGTCTGAATACATTTTGGAATATGGTTTGAGGTCTGAACAAAGACTAACATGTTGACGACCTGACCTATATTTGCATCCACTACAGATTCTGGCTGTATAATATTAATGTAAAATATTAACTAAATCTGAAACAGGTATACATTTGGCATAAGAAAACTACCACATGGTAGGTGGAGGGCTTTATTATAGACTTTGCATCGGGGCTCAGCAGCTTCCATTTATGACCCCGCATTGACTTTTTTTTCTACTGACCCATGGTCCAGCTTTACCTATTGAGAATGGTATGAAGGCCTCACTTTTCTTAAAATTTCCATCAGAGTCAAGAAAGTGTTCAGGATAAAACTCTTCGGGCTTCTCGAAGTAAGCTTTACCTTTCAATACGGAGTGAAGCAATGGCATAACTATTGTGCCCTGAGAAAGAAAGAGGTAGAGTCAGCAAATTTACATCCATTCCTTGCCACTGAGATTGATAGATAATAGATATAATTTATCTACAGTATCTATTAATATATTTTACACATACTGTGTTACCACTCTCATGCGTTGATGCCCGTGCTGTACAATAATGGACAAGTCTGAAAATGTGTCAAAACAGAACACTGGTTTACTTGCATTACCACGTCTGACCACATGGTGCGCTGTTAAGCAGAACTGTGTGTGTTATTTACTTGTGGATAATACATAGCATTCAATCGCCCCCTAGTGGTCGAAATTATGTTTCATTTTAGTACATTCTTCTAAAAGACTTTCCAAGTTTTGAATTGATTGAAGCTTTAAAAAAAAAAAAAAAAAAAAAAAAAGGTGTCTTTTCTGAACAGATGTCCATGTCAATATTTCATCTGAAATATAGCACACGAAAAACACTTTCCTTACCTTTGGCAGAAAATATCCCCTGAATGTGACATCATGAGACGCTACATGTGAACCACTAGACGGGGCGATGTCACCGAACCTCTGAACTTCGTGTATGACGGCGTTTGTATATGGCATTTTTGTCCTATGTTCTATTTGAGGCTGAGATGATCCGATCACGGCTTCAATTTCATTCTGGACTTTTTCTGTCAGAGAAAACATGTTTATCGGCTGTTTTATTGATCATGAAAAAAATGAAATTAATACGAGAAAAAACATGTGAAACCCATATAGACCATGATACTGTATATTGTATCCATAAAAACTGGAACACATATGTGAAAAAAATTCAACTGAGCAAGACCATGAGCGTCAGCCTGCCTTGTAATGGCTCTTTGAGAGGGTAACTTTCAAGACTGGTGATGACCAGTGCAGGGCTTTAGCCATGATGGTCAGGTATTCGATGAAATTACTGCTGAGTTTTCTGCACAAAAGAAAAGTCCAACTTATGTCTTTCTCTATCCATATAAAACCAGACAGGTGAGCAGAAGAGCAGGGACACTTTAAGGGTATGTGCCCACGCTGCGGTTTTTACTGCGGATTTATCACGGTTTCTATTGCGGTTTCCGCTGCGGGTTTACACCTGCAGTTTTTTCCACAGCATGTGCACTGCAGATTTCGTTTCCCATAGATTTACATTGTACTGTAAACTCATGGGAATCCGCTGCAGACCCGCAGCTGCGGAAACGCTGCGGTTTCGCAGCAAAATCCGCAGCGTGTGCACGTACCCTAAGAGAAATATATAATCAACTAGATGGAGACCTGATGCTATTGGGAGGGTGGTAATGTCACAACAGGGGCAGGCTTTGCAGCATAGAGAATCTCTCCCCCCATGTGGTTCCTTTGCTGCTTTCATTGTCATTGGAGTACTTCTTAGGAGGAGCCATGTTGGCATTGATATTTGCTTTTTAAAGGGGTTTTCCCACGAACAAAAGTTCATTTTAGGAATTGTCTGTGTCTTACCGTGTACACAACATACTCCTGGGCAGAGGAGGAAGCAAAAGACAATCCTGACATTACAGCAGGAGATCACAGAGGAGACATTTTGTGAGGTAAAATATTGTTTAAAACAGTCAGTGAAATATTTTACCTGACAAAGTGAATCCGCTGTGATCTCCTGCTGTAATGTCAGGATTGTCTTTTGCTTCCTCCCCTGCCCAGGAGATGTGGTATGCTCCATACATGGTCAGACACAGACAATTTTTTAAATGAACTTTCGCTCGTGGGAAAGCCCCTTTAATATAACCAGCTTCCTCTGCCTGTAGACACGTCGCACATCTGCCACCGGGATCAGCCCAATGATTCACTGTGCCTGAGCGGAATTCGCGCAGGCACAGTAAATTAGACAGCTGCCATCTTTACACAGACAGATAGCGGCAGTCACATTATAACTGCGCGTGCGCTCTTCCTGTACAAAGATGGCAGCAGTCAGTGAATCATTTGGCTGATCCCGGTGGCGTGTTCGCGATGGTGTTCCGCTGGTGGTACTGCGCAAGAGGCTGCATATGGCGTATACAGTGTGTTTATGTGTGTGGTGCATAAGGCATATACAGTGTTAGTGTGTGTGCGGTGCGTACAGCGTATACAGCATATACAGTATGTGTGTTGGTGTGTGGTGTGACGGTGTTCCGCTGTTGGTACCACGCAAGAAGCTGGTACCACCAGCAGTTTCCATATTGAGACACCCATCACTTGGGTGTCCCAATATGGTGGTCGGTGAACTTCCGCCGCTTGGTATTCTGGGATCCGGACACATCTGGATGGAGCAGGATGTGAAGACATTACAAGGTAAGTATATATTAAGATACTAAAATGCAATAAAAAAGTTATACCTTGAATTTCTGGATATTTCATCATGAGCAAAAGCAAAACAATCAAGAGCAAAAATTATCTACCAATGCAATCAGATTCTAGTCGTGGAAATACTGAGTGGACTCTTGTGTTCTTGTGTTCCCTTCAGAAAAAAAAGTATTAGGGTAAGTTCATACTAGGCATCTTTTCAGCATTTTTGTAATGCAGCAAAACCTGATCTCCTGACAGGAAAGAAGCTGCAGAAAAAAAGCACGTTTTCCTTGAGTTTTTGGAGCATTTTTGATGTGTTTTCTGCGGCGGTTTTGGCATGCTTGATTTGTCTCTTGTGCATGCTGATAAAGTTAAGAGTTAAAAAAAAGACCTATACCATAGAACCACGTTTTGGCACAAAAAAAAGGAGCAAAATCTGATACCTGGTGCGTTTATTCACCACCCATTTAACACCTTTCTGCCATTTGAAGTACTATCCCGTCCATGTGACCTGGGACTTAATTCCCATAGACGAGATAGTATGTCCAGCGCGATCAGCCACGCTCACAGGGGGAGAGCAGCCGATCGCGACCGGGTGTCAGCTGATTATTACAGCAGACATCCGGCAGTATGTGCCAGGAGCGGTCACAGACAACTCCCGGCTCATTAACCCTCGGAACATTGTGATCTATCAAGATCGCAGTGTTCCAGCAGCATAGGGAAGCATCGCACAGGGAGGGGGCTCTCTACATGCTTCCCTGAGAATCTCAGAACAACACAATGTGATCACGTTGTTCAGAGGGTCTCCTCAGTTCTCCTCCCTGCAGGCCCTGGATCCAAGATGGCCGCAGGGTCCTTCCGGGTCCTGCAGGGAGGTGGCTTGTCAGTGCCTGCTGAGAGCAGGCGCCAGCAAGCCTGCAGCACTGCCTGTCAGATCACTGATCACTGCGATCTGACACTACATAGTGATGTCCCACCCTGGGCAATGTAAAAAAGTAAAAAAATAAAGTTAACATGTGTAAAAATATATTTTTTTAAATTCCTAAATAAAGAAAAAAAAAATATTATTCCAATAAATATATTTCTTTGTGTAAAAAAAACAATAAAAGTACACATATTTTGTATCGCCGCGTCCGTAAAGACCCGACCTATAAAAATGTCCCACTACTTAACTCCTTCAGTGAACACCATAAAAAATAAAAAATGAGGCAAAAAACAATGCTTTGTCATCATACTACCGAACAAAAAGTGGAATAACACGCGATCAAAAAGACGGATATAAATAAACACAGTACCGCTGAAAACGTCATCTTGTCCTGCAAAAAAAGAGCCACGATAGAGCGTCATCAGCAAAAAAATAAAAAAGTTATTGCCCTCAGAATAAAGCGATGCAAAAATAATTATTTTTTATATGAAATGGTTTTTATTGTATAATAGCTCCAAAACATAAAAAATGATATCAATGAGGTATCGCTGTAATCGTACTGACCCGAAGAATAAAGGGTTAGGGCTAGGGTTAGGGTTAGGGGTAGGGTTAGGGTTAGGGGTAGGGTTAGGGTTTGGATCCCTAGGGTTAGGGTTAGGGGTAGGGTTAGGGTTAGGGTTAGGGTTTTGATCCCTTTATCACCTTGATGGTGGGGGGTGACCAGGACATTCTTCTAATAAAAAGCTACCCCTAACCCTAACCCTAGGGATCCAAACCTTAACCCTACCCCTAACCCTAACCCTAACCCTAGCTAATTCTATTAATAGTGGGTTTTCTAGTTGATTTTGATGATTGGCAGCTGTCACACACTTCTCAGCATGCATTTCATAAACGCAAACGCAGGAAAAAACGCATGTAAACGCGTCAAAACGCCGCGGTTTTTTTACTGCATGCAAAAACGCATGCGTCTAAAAAATGCAGCGTTTGCACGCGTTTATATGCGTTTTTTCACCACCTGCATTTTTTTTTACAAACGCTGCAGATCAAAACGCAGGTGTGAAACCAGCCTTAGTCTGCATTTCAAACGGCGCTCCTTCCCTTCTGGGCTCTGCCATGCACCCAAATGGTGGTTACCCCCACATATGGGGTGTCAGTGTACTTAGGACAATTTGGACTACAAGTTTTTTTTGGTCCAATTTCTCCTGTTACCCTTGAGAAAATACAAAGCTGGAGACTAAAAAATCATTTTTGTGAAAAAAAAAAGATTTTTTATTTTCACGGCTCTGCGTTATAAACTGTAGTGAAACACTTGGGGGTTCAAAGTTCTCACAACACATATAGATACGTTCCTTGGGAGGTCTAGTTTCCAATATGGGGTCAATTATAGGGGGTTTCCACTTTTTAGGCACATCAGGTGCTCTCCAAATGCGACATGGCATCCAATCTCAATTCCAGTCAATTTTGCATTGAAAAGTCAAACGGCGCTCTGTTGTGAATTCTGCTCTTGGGCTCCCTCCGGTGGTTGCAAGTGGTAGCGCTGCTGTCTCTGGATCTCAGCAGTTATCAGGTGTGTTCACTTTTTGCAATTTGGACTGGGCTATTTAGTCTTGCTTCACCCTTTAGTCAGTGCCAGTTGTCCATTGTTCCTGGAGGATTCACATCCCTGCCTGGTCTCTGCTGCTTTGCAGTTCATTTCAACTAAGATAAGTTCTGGCCTGATTTTGCTGTCCACATGCTGTGGACCTATAGTATGGTTTAGTTCTAATCTATGTTTTGTCTTGTCCAGCTTGGTCTGTATATGAATTTATTTAGCCAAGCTGGTATCTCTGGAGATGCAGTTATACCCTTCATATCTTTAGTTAGATGTGGAGATTTTGGTATTTTCTGTGGTGGATATTTTCTAGTATTTTTATACTGGCGCATAGTACTCTGTCCTATCCTTTCTATTTAGCTAGAAGTGGCCTCCTTTGCTAAATTCTCATTTCAGTCTGTGTATGTCTTTACCCTCTCCTCTCACAGTCAATATTTGTGGGGGGCTACCTATTCTTTGGGGATTTTCTCTGAGGCAAGATAGTTTTCCCTTTTCTATCTTTAGGGATAATTAGTCCTCCGGCTGTGACGAGGTGTCTAGGGAGTGTTAGGTACATTCCACGGCTACTTCTAGTTGCGGTGTTAAGTTCAGGGTCTGCGGTCAGTACAGGTACCACCTTCTCCAGAGTACGTCTAATGCTGCTCCTAGGCCACCAGATCATAACAGCGCTCCTTCCCTTCCGAGCTCTGCCATGCCCCCAAACAGTGGTATACCCCCACATATGGGGTATCAGCATACACAGGACAAATTGGATAACAACTTTTGTGGTACAATTTCTCCTGATACCCTTGGGAAAATAAAAAATTGGGGGCAAAAAATAATTTTTCTGAAAAAATATGATTTTTTTTATTTTTTCGGCTCTACATTATAAACTTCTGTGAAGCACTTGGGGGTTCAAAGTGCTCACCACATATCTAGATATGTTCCTTAGGAAGTCTACTCTCCTAAATGGTGTCACTTGTGGGGGGTTTCCACTGTTTAGGCACATCAGGGGCTCTCCAAACGCGACATGGCGTCCAATCTTAATTCCAATTTCTCCTGTTACCCTTCGTAAAATAAAACAAATTGGATCTGAATTATTTTTTTGTGAAAAAAAGTTAATTGTTCACTTTTTTAAACATTCCAAAAATTCCTGTGAAGCACCTGAAGGGTTTATAAACTTCTTGAATGTGGTGCTGAGCACCTTGAGGGGTGCAGTTTTTAGAATGGTGTCACACTTGGGTATTTTTTATCATATAGACCCCTCAAAGTGACTTTAAATGCGATATGGTCCCTAGAAAAATTGTATTGTAAAAATGAGAAATTGCTGATCAACTATTAACACTAGGGTTGATCGAAACGGATCGGACAAATTCAAAAATCGCCGACTTTCGGCAAAGTCGGGTTTCATGAAACCCGACCCGATCCTAATGTGGTATCTAGGGTTGAGCGAAACGGGTCGATCATTTTCAAAAGTCGCCGACTTTTGGCTAAGTCGGCGTCTCATGAAACCCGATCCGACCCCTGTGCTTGTCGGCCATGCGGTACGCGACTTTCGCGCCAAAGTCGCGTTTCAATGACGCAAAAAGCGCCATTTCTCAGCCAATGAAGGTGAACGCAGAGTGTGGGCAGCGTGATGACATAGATCCTGGTCCCCACCATCTTAGAGAAGGGCATTGCAGTGATTGGCTTGCTGTCTGCGGCGTCACAGGGGTTATAAAGGGGCGTTCCCGCCGACCGCCATCTTACTGCTGCTGATCTGAGCTTAGGGACAGGTTGCTGCCGCTTCGTCAGAAGCAGGGAGAGCGTTAGGCAGGGTCCACTAACCACCAAACCGCTTGTGCTGCAGCGATTTCCACTGTCCAACACCACCTTCGGTGTGCAGGGACTGTGGAAGCTATTTTTTTTTTTTTTTCCCCTCAGCGCTGTAGCTCATTGGGCTGCCCTAGAAGGCTCCGTGATAGCTGTATTGCTGTGTGTACGCCACTGTGGAAACCAACTGCTTTTTTCAAAGCACATATCCTCTTGTTCCTTCCTTTCTGCACAGCTATCTTTTTTGTTTGTCCACACTTTTTATTTAATTTGTGCATCAGTCCACTCCTATTGCTGCCTGCCATACCTGGCTTAGATTACTGCAGGGAGATAGTAATTGTAGGACAGTCCCTGTTTTTTTTTTTTTTTTTTTTTTTGTGGGAGATTAAGATTTGCATTTCTGCTACAGTGCCATCCCTGTGTGTGCCATCTCTCACTGAGTGGGCCATAGAAAGCCTATTTATTTTTTCCGTGATTTGTGTTCTAAATTCTACCTCAACACAAAAACACTACATCAATCAGTGGGAGAAAAATATTGGCCTCAGTCAGGGCTTGTGTGCCACTGCTGTGTGTGCTATCTCTCATTCAGTGGGCTATAGAAAGCCTATTTTTTTTTTTTTTTTTTAAATATTATTTGGTTTCTAAAGTCTCCCTGAAAAAAAAAAAAAACCTAAAAAAACAGTGGGAGAGTAATATTGCCCTTTCAGCTTGTGTGCCAGTCTTGACTCCTGGGTGTGCCACCTCTCTCCCTCTCATTCAGTGGGCCATAGAAAGCCTATTTATTTTTTTTTTTAAATATTATTGGGTTTCTAAAGTCTCCCTTAAACAACAAAAAATACATAAAAAAACAGTGGGAGAGTAATATTGCCCTTTCAGCTTGTGTGCCAGGCTTGACTCCTGGGTGTGCCACCTCTCTCTCTCATTCAGTGGGCCATAGAAAGGCTATTTTTTTTTTGGGTTTTTTTAATATTATTTGGTTTCTAAAGTCTCCCTGAAAAAAAAAAAAAAACATAAAAAAACAGTGGGAGAGTAATATTGCCCTTTCAGCTTGTGTGCCAGTCTTGACTCATGGGTGTGCCACCTCTCTCCCTCTCATTCAGTGGGCCATAGAAAGCCTATTTATTTTTTTTAAAAAATATTATTGGGTTTCTAAAGTCTCCCTTAAAAAACAAAAAATACATAAAAAAACAGTGGGAGAGTAATATTGCCCTTTCAGCTTGTGTGCCAGGCTTGACTCCTGGGTGTGCCACCTCTCTCCCTCTCATTCAGTGGGCCATAGAAAGCCTATTTATTATTTTTTTAAAATATTATTGGGTTTCTAAAGTCTCCCTTAAAAAACAAAAAATACATAAAAAAACAGTGGGAGAGTAATATTGCCCTTTCAGCTTGTGTGCCAGGCTTGACTCCTGGGTGTGCCACCTCTCTCCCTCTCATTCAGTGGGCCATAGAAAGCCTATTTATTTTTTTTTTTAAATATTATTGGGTTTCTAAAGTCTCCCTTAAAAAACAAAAAATACATAAAAAACAGTGGGAGAGTAATATTGCCCTTTCAGCTTGTGTGCCAGTCTTGACTCCTGGGTGTGCCACCTCTCTCCCTCTCATTCAGTGGGCCATAGAAAGCCTATTTATTTATTTTTTTAAATATTATTGGGTTTCTAAAGTCTCCCTTAAAAAACAAAAAATACATAAAAAAACAGTGGGAGAGTAATATTGCCCTTTCAGCTTGTGTGCCAGGCTTGACTCCTGGGTGTGCCACCTCTCTCCCTCTCATTCAGTGGGCCATAGAAAGCCTATTTATTTATTTTTTTTAAATATTATTGGGTTTCTAAAGTCTCCCTTAAAAAACAAAAAATACATAAAAAAACAGTGGGAGAGTAATATTGCCCTTTCAGCTTGTGTGCCAGTCTTGACTCCTGGGTGTGCCACCTCTCTCCCTCTCATTCAGTGGGCCATAGAAAGCCTATTTTTTTTTTAAAAAAAATATTATTGGGTTTCTAAAGTCTCCCTTAAAAAACAAAAAATACATAAAAAAACAGTGGGAGAGTAATATTGCCCTTTCAGCTTGTGTGCCAGTCTTGACTCCTGGGTGTGCCACCTCTCTCCCTCTCATTCAGTGGGCCATAGAAAGCCTATTTTTTTTTAAAAAAAAATATTATTGGGTTTCTAAAGTCTCCCTTAAAAAACAAAAAATACATAAAAAAACAGTGGGAGAGTAATATTGCCCTTTCAGCTTGTGTGCCAGGCTTGACTCCTGGGTGTGCCACCTCTCTCCCTCTCATTCAGTGGGCCATAGAAAGCCTATTTATTTATTTTTTTTAAATATTATTGGGTTTCTAAAGTCTCCCTTAAAAAACAAAAAATACATAAAAAAACAGTGGGAGAGTAATATTGCCCTTTCAGCTTGTGTGCCAGTCTTGACTCCTGGGTGTGCCACCTCTCTCCCTCTCATTCAGTGGGCCATAGAAAGCCTATTTTTTTTTTAAAAAAAATATTATTGGGTTTCTAAAGTCTCCCTTAAAAAACAAAAAATACATAAAAAAACAGTGGGAGAGTAATATTGCCCTTTCAGCTTGTGTGCCAGTCTTGACTCCTGGGTGTGCCACCTCTCTCCCTCTCATTCAGTGGGCCATAGAAAGCCTATTTATTTTTTTTTTAAATATTATTGGGTTTCTAAAGTCTCCCTTAAAAAACAAAAAATACATAAAAAAACAGTGGGAGAGTAATATTGCCCTTTCAGCTTGTGTGCCAGTCTTGACTCCTGGGTGTGCCACCTCTCTCCCTCTCATTCAGTGGGCCATAGAAAGCCTATTTATTTTTTTTTTTAAATATTATTGGGTTTCTAAAGTCTCCCTTAAAAAACAAAAAATACATAAAAAAACAATGGGAGAGTAATATTGCCCTTTCAGCTTGTGTGCCAGGCTTGACTCCTGGGTGTGCCACCTCTCTCCCTCTCATTCAGTGGGCCATAGAAAGCCTATTTATTTTTTTTTAAATATTATTGGGTTTCTAAAGTCTCCCTTAAAAAACAAAAAATACATAAAAAAACAGTGGGAGAGTAATATTGCCCTTTCAGCTTGTGTGCCAGTCTTGACTCCTGGGTGTGCCACCTCTCTCCCTCTCATTCAGTGGGCCATAGAAAGCCTATTTTTTTTTTTTTAAATATTATTGGGTTTCTAAAGTCTCCCTTAAAAAACAAAAAATACATAAAAAAACAGTGGGAGAGTAATATTGCCCTTTCAGCTTGTGTGCCAGTCTTGACTCCTGGGTGTGCCACCTCTCTCTCTCATTCAGTGGGCCATAGAAAGGCTATTTTTTTTTTTGTTTTTTTTAATATTATTTGGTTTCTAAAGTCTCCCTGAAAAAAAAAACAAAACATAAAAAAACAGTGGGAGAGTAATATTGCCCTTTCAGCTTGTGTGCCAGTCTTGACTCCTGGGTGTGCCACCTCTCTCTCTCATTCAGTGGGCTATAGAAAGCCTATTTTTATTTTTTTTATTTTTTTAATATTATTTGGTTTCTAAAGTCTCCCTGAAATAAAAAAAAAAACTTAAAAAAACAGTGGGAGAGTAATATTGCCCTTTCAGCTTGTGCGCCAGTCTTGACTCCTGGGTGTGCCACCTCTCTCTCTCTAATTGTGGGCCATAGAAAGCCTTTTTTTTTTTTTTTTTTTTAATATTATTTGGTTTCTAAAGTCTCCCTGAGAAAAAAAAAAAAAAAAATTAGGTGGGAGATTAATATTGACATTAGTGCTTGAGTGACAGTCCTGCGTGTGTGTCATCTCTGTGATTTTGTGCCACAGAAAACAGTGTGTAACATTGTGCCTGATTTTCCTTGTGGTCTCACCAACCTGTTAAGGGATATTGAAATCATACTGAAGTTATAGCTCACCGTGTAAGTTGTTTGACAGCAACAAATAAAGTTACTTTGGTTAAGATTTTAAAACAATGAGGAAGTCTGGTGCAAGAGGTCGTCGTGGGCGTTCATTGTCAGCTGGTAATGATGGTAGTGGTAGTGGAGCATCAGGTGGTCGTGGGGATAAAAATATTCCACCTAAGTCTGGAGCTGTGGAGCCAGTTTCGTCGTCAGGCTACACAAGGCCTCGAACGCTCTCTTTTCTGGGAGTAGGAAAACCGCTTTTAAAGGCGGAGCAGCAACAGCAAGTTTTGGCTTACATTGCAGACTCAGCCTCTAGCTCTTTTGCCTCCTCTTCCGAAACTGGTAAATGTAAAAGCAGCGCGTCGCTTGTGGATGTTCACGGTCAGGGACAAGTCGCTTCCTTGTCCTCCTCAGCAAAAACTACAACAAGAGAGAAGGATGCAGCAGGCGACACAACGGGTCACTCCATGGAGCTCTTTACACATACCGTCCCTGGCTTAGAAAGTGAAACATTTAACAGGCCATGCCCATTACAAGTATATTCTGACATGGAGTGCACTGATGCACAGCCACAGCCAGAGTACTATGCTGCTCCTTTGACTCAGACCACCACATTGCCCTCTCAGGGTACAGATCCACAATCAGACCCTGATGAGACTATGTTGCCCCGCCACGAACGCTATACCACCGACCGACACAGTGACACAGACGAAGTTGCACACGAGCTCGAAGAGGAGGTAATAGATGACCCAGTTATTGACCCCGATTGGCAGCCATTGGGGGAACAGGGTGCAGGCGGCAGTAGTTCAGAAGCAGAGGTGGAGGAGGGGCCGCAGCAGGCATCAACATCGCAACAGGTTCCATCTGCCGGGCCCGTATCTGGCCCAAAACGCGTGTCAAAGCCAAAACCTGTTGGAGCACAGCGTTGCCATCCGGTTAAAGCTCAGTCTGCAATCCCTGAAAAGGGATCCGAGTCTAGGAAGAGTGCAGTCTGGCATTTTTTTAAACAACATCCAACTGATCAGCGCAAAGTCATCTGTCAAAAATGTTCAACTAGCTTAAGCAGAGGTCAGAATCTGAAAAGTCTAAATACTAGTTGCATGCATAGACACTTAACCACCATGCATTTTCAAGCCTGGACTAACTACCAAACGTCCCTCAAGGTTGTAGCACCCTCGGCCAATGAAGCTAGTCAGCAACGCAACATCCCTTCCGTCACTGTAAGGCCACCATTTTCCGCACCACCGGCAGTATCTGTGCAGGTTTCTTTGCCAGCCAAAAGCAGTCAGGGTCAGGGAATCACCAGTTTTGTAGGAGGAAATATTGCATCTAGGGCACCGGCGGAAACAATACCGTCTCCAACCGTCTCTCAGTCTGCCATGTACACCGGCACACCCGAAAGTTCCACGATCTCCAGCTCTCCAGTCCAGCTCACCCTACATGAGACTCTGGTTAGAAAAAGGAAGTACTTATCCTCGCATCCGCGTACACAGTGTTTTAACGCCCACATAGCTAGACTAATCTCGTTAGAGATGATGCCCTACCGGTTAGTTGAAAGCGAAGCTTTCAAAGCCCTGATGGAGTACGCTGAACCACGATACGAGCTACCCAGTCGACACTTTTTTTCCAGAAAAGCCATCCCAGCCCTGCACCAGCATGTTAAACAGCGCATCGTCCATGCACTCAGGCAATCTGTGAGTACAAAGGTGCACCTGACTACAGATGCATGGACCAGTAGGCATGGCCAGGGACGTTATGTGTCCATCACGGCACACTGGGTGAATGTGGTGGATGCAGGGTCCACAGGCGACATCATTTTAGGGACAGTTGTGCCTAGCCCACGGTCTAGGAAACAGTTGGCTGTAGGCGTTCGCACCCCCTCCTCCTCCTCCTCCTCGTCCTCCTGCAGAAGCTACAGCTCTTCCACAGAACGCAGTCTGCCAACCACTCCATCGGCAGATGACACTGTTGCACACCAGTTGTCCCATTATGGGCCAGCTACTGCCAAGCGTCAGCAGGCTGTATTGGCTATGAAGTGCTTGGGCGACAACAGACACACCGCGGAAGTTCTGTCCGAGTTCTTGCAACAAGAAACGCAGTCGTGGCTGGGCACAGTAGATCTTGAGGCAGGCAAGGTAGTGAGTGATAACGGAAGGAATTTCATGGCTGCCATCTCCCTTTCCCAACTGAAACACATTCCTTGCCTGGCTCACACCTTAAACCTGGTGGTGCAGTGCTTATTGAAAACTTATCCTGGGTTCTCCGACCTGCTCCTCAAAGTGCGTGCACTTTGCTCACATATCCGACGTTCGCCTGTACACGCCAGCCGTATGCAGACCTATCAGCGGTCTTTGAACCTTCCCCAGCATCGCCTAATCATAGACGTTGCAACAAGGTGGAACTCAACACTGCACATGCTTCAGAGACTGTGCGAACAGAGGCGTGCTGTTATTTATTTGTGGGAGGATACACGGGCAGGCAGTAGGATGGCAGACATGGAGTTGTCAGGTGTGCAGTGGTCTAAGATACAAGACATGTGTCAAGTCCTTCAGTGTTTTGAGGAATGCACACGGCTGGTTAGTGCAGACAACGCCGTAATAAGCATGAGCATCCCCCTAATGCGTCTGCTGATGCAAAGTTTGACGCACATAAAGGAGCAGGCGTCTGCACCAGAGGAAGAGGAAAGCCTTGATGACAGTCAGCCATTGTCTGGTCAGGGCAGTGTACAGGACGAGGTAGCGGGCGAAGAGGAGGTGGAGGACGAGGAGGATGATGGGGATGAGTATATTTTTAATGCCGAACCTTTCCCGGGGGCACAGGAAATTGGTTGCGTGTCACGGCCGGGTTCTGGTTTTTTGAGGGACACAAGTGACGTAGATTTGCCTGCAACTGCCCCTCAACCAATCACAACCGGAGATTTGACAACTGGAACTTTGGCCCACATGGCGGATTATGCCTTACGTATCCTAAAAAGGGACACACGCATTACGAAAATGATGAACGATGACGATTACTGGTTGGCCTGCCTCCTTGATCCACGCTATAAAGGCAAATTGCAAAATATTATGCCACATGAGAACTTGGAACTAATATTAGCAACCAAACAATCAACTCTTGTTGACCGTTTGCTTCAGGCATTCCCAGCACACAGCGCACGTGATCGTTCTCACACGAGCTCCAGGGGGCAGCAGACTAGGAGTGTTAGGGGTGCACACATCAGAAGTGGCGTTGGACAGAGGGGTTTTCTGACCAGGTTGTGGAGTGATTTTGCTATGACCGCAGACAGGACAGGTACTGCTGCATCAATTGAAAGTGACAGGAGACAACATTTGTCCAGTATGGTTACTAACTATTTTTCATCCCTTATCGATGTTCTCCCTCAACCGTCATTCCCATTTGATTACTGGGCCTCCAAATTAGACACCTGGCCAGAATTGGCAGAATATGCATTGCAGGAGCTTGCTTGCCCGACAGCAAGTGTCCTATCAGAAAGAGTATTCAGTGCTGCAGGTTCAATATTAACCGAAAAAAGGACTCGTCTGGCTACCCAAAATGTTGACGATCTAACATTCATTAAAATGAACCACAACTGGATTTCGAAATCTTTTGCCCCACCTTGCCCGGCCGACACCTAGCTTTCCTATGAAAAGCTCTTGCCTGTGAATTACTTTTCTAATGTCTAATTTGCTGCAGCTGATTGTACAGCATACGACATGTTTACACCTCCCTAAATGGCAAAACTCCCCACACGGGGCCGTGGTATCGCGACTTGGCGCAAGCACCCGTGAGACTGCTGTTTGTCTGAAGAGGTGGGTGTGCTCGCTTTTGGTTGACGGCATTGCTACTGGGTCCCTCATAGTACAATGTAGTGTCTCTGGCGGTGGTGGTGCGCACCCAACGTCAGACACACCGTTGTAACATGAGGGGCCCTGGGGCGGTCCCGCCGGCCTCAAGAGAGTTCCCCCCTACCCCAGCTCAAAATGTGCTCTACCACGTGCAAAATTATGTCGCACAGCTCCACCAATCTTTAGTCTATTCGCTGACATCATTCAATGTCTGGCACTGACAATACAAATTTGTAGACATCTATGATGCAACTTAAAGTAGTCTGTGTCTGTGTCCTATATTGGCACCATTAAATAGTTACTGCCAAATTACTATGTCAGAAACTCAGCAGATGAGCCCACCCCTGTACCTAAGTATGCCACCTTTTTTTTTGTTTTGGTTGTTTTGCGAGACATTAACATCTATTTATATTTTGGGAGTACTGGGACAGACACTCCTTGCACTACTCCTCCACTCACCACCAAGCTGCCCGTGTATCCATGTAACCGCTGTAAAACTGCCATGAGCCTATTGTTTGTTATTTTAGGCCTTTGAAGCCTGTCTGCGGTCCCTCCTTCCACTAGTCCTCCACTGACCAGACCACTGCTGCCCGTGTACCCCTGGAACCAATTATAAAGTGCCTACAGCCAGCCCATTTTCTTATGTTAGGCCTTTGAAGCCTGTCTGCGGTCCCTACTTTAAATACTCCTCCACTGACCACCAAGCTGCCTGCCCGTGTATCCATGTAACCGCTGTAAAACTGCCATGAGCCTATTGTTTGTTATGTTAGGCCTTTGATAGCCTGTCTGCGGTCCCTACTTTAAATACTCCTCCACTCACCACCAAGCTGCCTGCCCGTCTATCCATGTAACCGCTGTAAAACTGCAATGAGCCTATTGTTTGTTATTTTAGGCCTTTGATAGCCTGTCTGCGGCCCCTACTTGCAATACTCCTCCACTGACCACAATGCTGCCTGGAGTGCCTGCCTGTGTATCCACGTAACCGATGTAAAACTGCCATGACTGCCTACTGTTTGTTATTTTAGGCCTTTGATAGCCTGTCTGCAGCCCCTACTTGCAATACTCCTCCACTGACCACACCAATGCTGCCCGTGTACCCCTGGAACCTATTTAAAAGTTCATAGAGCCTAGTTATATATTTTATTTACTATTAATAAGGCCATGATGGACTACGCTGTACCACGCTACAAGCTAACCAGTCGACACTTCTTTTGCGAGAAAAGCCATCCCAACCCTCCACCAGCATGTAGAAGACCGCATTGTCCATGCACTCTGGCAATCTGTGAGTACAAAGGTGCACCTGACAACAGACGCATGGACCTGTAGGCATGGCCACGGAAGATTACGTGTCCATTACGGCGCAATGGGTTAATGTGGTGGATGCATGGTCCACAGGGGACAGCCTACTAAGTCTGTCTGCAGTCCCTAATTCAAATTGTCCTCCACTGTCTAAATCGGAGCTTCCACCTTCTGGCTTTCGGCCTATAGTATCAGAAATTAAACTGCATTTGGCCTTCAACTTTGGTTAGGGCCTACTAACGGCTTCTGCCCCTCCCTGGTGTTGTCCTCAACTAAATAAAGCTGAGCTTCAACCTTCTGCTCCAAATTACCATTTTAAAAAATGCAATAGGCTTTTCCGGCCTACTAAAGGTGTCTGTCTGTGTGCCCCTGCCTGGTGTTGTCCTCAACTAAATAAAGCTGAGCTTCAACCTTCTGCTCCAAATTACCATTTTAAAAAATGCAATAGGCTTTTCCGGCCTACTAAAGGTGTCTGTCTGTGTGCCCCTGCCTGGTGTTGTCCTCAACTAAATAAAGCTGAGCTTCAACCTTCCGGCTCTCATTAAGTGGTTTTAAAAAAAAAAAATGGTGGTTAGGGCCTACTAACGGCTTCTGCCCCTCCCTGGTGTTGTCCTCAACTAAATAAAGCTGAGCTTCAACCTTCCGGCTCTCATTAAGTGGTTTTTAAAAAAAAAAATGGTGGTTAGGGCCTACTAACGGCTTCTGCCCCTCCCTGGTGTTGTCCTCAACTAAATAAAGCTGAGCTTCAACCTTCTGCTCCAAATTACCATTTTAAAAAATGCAATAGGCTTTTCCGGCCTACTAAAGGTGTCTGTCTGTGTGCCCCTGCCTGGTGTTGTCCTCAACTAAATAAAGCTGAGCTTCAACCTTCTGCTCCAAATTACCATTTTAAAAAATGCAATAGGCTTTTCCGGCCTACTAAAGGTGTCTGTCTGTGTGCCCCTGCCTGGTGTTGTCCTCAACTAAATAAAGCTGAGCTTCAACCTTCTGCTCCAAATTACCATTTTAAAAAATGCAATAGGCTTTTCCGGCCTACTAAAGGTGTCTGTCTGTGTGCCCCTGCCTGGTGTTGTCCTCAACTAAATAAAGCTGAGCTTCAACCTTCCGGCTCTCATTAAGTGGTTTTAAAAAAAAAAAAATGGTGGTTAGGGCCTACTAACGGCTTCTGCCCCTCCCTGGTGTTGCCCTCAACTAAATAAAGCTGAGCTTCAACCTTCTGCTCCAAATTACCATTTTAAAAAATGCAATAGGCTTTTCCGGCCTACTAAAGGTGTCTGTCTGTGTGCCCCTGCCTGGTGTTGTCCTCAACTAAATAAAGCTGAGCTTCAACCTTCTGCTCCAAATTACCATTTTAAAAAATGCAATAGGCTTTTCCGGCCTACTAAAGGTGTCTGCCCCTCCCTGGTGTTGTCCTCAACTGAACAAAGCTGAGCTTCCACATTCTGGCTTTCGCCCTATACTATCAGATATTAAACTGCATTTGGCCTACTAGTGTGGTTAGGCCCTTGAAACAGTGTCTGCTGCTCTTGGGTTTGCTACTCCACTGAACAAAGCAATGCCGCCTGTTTAGTCCTGTTACCAATTTTGAACTGCATGTAGCCTACTTTATTCTTTGGCCCTATATCTGTTTCCTCCTCATCCTGCCCATTGCCCAGCCACTGCTAAATGAGTCTGCTGGTACATTGACCTAGACCACTACATTCCCCTTGTACTCTACACAGCCAGAATCTGACCCTGCTGAAAGTAAGGTTCCCCTTCCCGCATGTTATACCACCTTACACAGGGACAAAGAGGAAGGTGCAGATGAAAGTGCAGGTTCCTTCATCAGGTGGGGGGGCATACTCGTTGGCGACGTCACTGGCACAGGGCCCCTCAGAGTACGCAAAAGTGTCGCTGCTGGTGGGAGGCGCCCCCGCCATGCAAACACACCGCCGTACTTTGAGGGGCCCTGTGCCAGTGGCAATGCGAACGAGTGGGCCCCCCCCTGCTTGCTCAGGATCACAGCACTTGCAACGTTTAAATACTTACCTTTCCCTGCAACACCGCCGTGACGTAGTCCGCATTTCCTGGGCCCACGAAAAACTTGAGCCAGCCCTACTCCCCCCACAACTTTCCCCCAATTCCCTATGCCCAACTATTATTATACAGTTAATTAAGATTGGCAAGCTTCAGAAACAAGAATGGATGTTTTTGGCATTAAAATGGGCACTGTAGGTGTTTTCCTGGCCTCCACTCACTGCCGACTATGCTTCCCCATTGACTTGCATTGGGTTTCGTGTTTCGGTCGATCCCCGACTTTTAGCGATAATCGGCCGACTGCACTCGACTCGACTCTGGACAAAATCGGGTTTCCCAAAACCCTACTCGATCTTAAAAAAATGAAAGTCGCTCAACCCTAGTGGTATCGGCCATGCGGTCGGCAATCTTCGCGCCAAAGTTGCGTTTCATATGACGCGTTCAGCGCCATTTTTCAGCCAATGAAGGAGGACGCAGAGTGTGGGCAGCGTGATGACATAGGTCTCGGTCCCCACTATCTTAGAGAAGGGCATGACAGTGATTGGCTTGCTTTCTGCGGCGTCACAGGGGATATAAAGGGGCGTGCACGCTGACCGCCATCTTACTTCTGCCGATCTGAGCATAGGGAGAGGTTGCTGCAGCTTCATCAGAAGAAGGGATAGAGTTAGGGAGGGAAGATTAACCCCCATACTGCTTGTGCTGTAGCGATTTCCACTGTCCAACACCACCTTTGTTTTGCAGGGACAGTGGAGGGTATATTTTTGCGCATCAGCTCTGTAGCTTATTAGGCTGCCTTATAAGGCTTCCTGATAGCTGCATTGCTGTTTGCACGCTGCTGTGCAAACCAACTGCTTTTTTAAAAGCAAAAATCTTGTTGCTCCTTTCTGCACAGTTATCGTGTTTGTTTGTCCACACTTTTGTGTGCAGCAGTCCTTTGTATTGCTGCCATACTTGTCCTGAGACCATTGAAGGGAGATTGAAATTGTACTACAGTTCTTGTATTTTTTCATATATCTTCCAGCAACTTTCTGCCACTTACATTGTGTTGTTTTATACACTGGACCTGAGTTTTGGTGCAGTCTCCCCCCCAAAAAAGGGAGATTCAAATTGTCACAAAGTGGATATACGTCAGTTCTGTTAGTTTGTCGTATATCAGCCAGCCACGTTCTGCCACTTACATTGTGTTGTCTTATACACTGGGCCTGAGTTTTGGTGCAGTCTCCCCCCCAAAAAAATGGGAGATTTAAATTCTCAACAAATTTATATACACCTTCTACCTTGTTTTACAGTATCATATAATGGTTGTTATTTTGGTTAGATTTTCCCAAAAATTAGGAAGTCTTGTGGAAGAGGCCGTGGGCGGTCGTTGCCAGCTGGTACTGATGGTGGTGGTGGTGGAGCATCTCGTAGTAGTGGGAAAAGCAAAATAGCACCTAAGGCTAGAGGTGTTGAGCCAGCATCATCGTCTGGCTACACAAGGCCTCGAAGGCTCCCTTATCTTGGAGTAGGAAAACCGCTTTTGAAGCCGGAGCAGCAGGAAAAAGTTTTGGCTTTCCTTGCTGACTCAGCCTCTAGCTCTTTCGCCTCCTCTTCAGAAAGTTCCAAATATAAAAGCGAGTAGTCAGTGGATGCTCCCAGTCAGGAACAAGACGTTTCCTTGTGTCCTTCACCCAAACCAAAAGTGAAGGATGCGTCAGGCGACACTACAGGTTACTCCATGGAGCTCTTTACACATACCGTGCCTGGGTTAGAAAGGGAAATTGTTAACAGCCCATTACAAGAAGAATCGGACATGGAGTGCACTGATGCACAGCCACAGCTAGATTATTATGCTGTTCCATTGACTCAGATCACTGCATTGCCCTCGCAGTGTACTCAGCCAGAATCTGACCCTGATGAAACTATGGTGCCTCGTCCCGAATGCTATAGCACCTTACACGGTGACACAGAGGAAGGTGCACATGACATTGAAGAGGAGGTGATAGATGACCCAGTTGTTGACCCAGATTGGCAGCCATTGGGGGAAGAGGGTGCCGCTGCCAGTAGCTCAGAAGCGGAGGTGGATGATCCGCAGCAGCCATCTGCATCGCAACAGCTGTCATCTGGCAGGCCCGTATCAGGCCAAAAACGTGTGCAAAAACAAAAACAGTTTTAGGACAGCATGGCCATCCGGTGAAAGTAGCACAGCGTGCAATGCCTGAAAAGGTATTCGATAGTAGGAAGAGTGCAGTGTGGCAATTTTTTAACCAAGATCTGACTGACAAGTCAAAAGTTATCTGTAAGAAATGCTCAAAGGCCATTAGCAGAGGGAAGAATCTTCAAAATTTAAATAAAACGTGCATGCGTAGACATTTAACAAGCATGCACTTGCAAGCCTGGACTAACTAACAAACGTCAAGTACCGTTGGTACACCTGCTCAGAATGAAAGTAGTCAGCAACGCTACATTGCTTCCCTCACTGTAAGCCCACCGGTTAGGACACCACCAGCAGCAAATGTGGAGGTATCGTCGCAAGGCCAAAGCAGTCAGGGAATCACAAGGTTATTGGTAGGAAACACTGTTTGTAGGCCAACATCAAGAATACCATCACCAACCCTCTCTCAATCTGCCATGTCCACCACCAACACCACCACTAGTTCCACCATATGCAGCTCTCCAGTCCAGCTCATCCTAGAAGAGACTCTCGTTAGGAAAAGAAAGTACTCATCCTCTCATCCGCGTAGACTAATCTCGTTAGAGATGATGCCCTGCCGGTTGGTTGAAAGCTAAGCTTTCAAAGACCTGCTGGCCTACGCAGTACCACGCTATGACCTACCCAGTCGGCACTTCTTTGCGAGAAAAGCCATCCCAGCCCTCCACCAGCATGTCAAAGACCGCATTGTCCATGCACTGAGGCAGTCAGTGGAAAGGTGCACCTCACAACAGATGCATGGCCAGTAGGCATGGCCAGGGAAGTTACGTGTCCGTCACGGTGCACTGGGTTAATGTGGTGGATGCAGGGTCCACAGGGGACAGCCATAGTGGGACAGTTCTGCCTAGCCCACGGTCTAGGAAACAGTTGGCTGTAGGCGATCGCTACCCCTTCTCCTTCTCCTCCTACAGAAGAGAAAGCTCGTCCACAGAGCGCAGTAGCATGACCACTCATTCTGCAGATACCAGTGTTGCACACGAGGTGTTCCATTATCGAACAGCTAGTGGTAAGCGTCAGCATGCTGTGTAACAAATGAAGTGTTTGGGTGACAACAGACACACCGCGGAAGTACTGGCCGAGTACTTGCAGCAACAAACGCAGTCATGGCTGGGCAGTCTACATCTTGAGGCAGGCAAGGTAGTCAGTGATAACGGAAGGAATTTTATGGCTGCCATAGCCCTTTCTGAACTGAAACACATACCTTGCATGGCTCACACCTTGAACCTGGTGGTGCAGTGCTTCCTCAAAAATTATCCGGAGTTACCAGCCCTGCTCCTGAAGGTGCGAAGACTTTGCTCGCATATCCGCCGGTCGCCCTTACACTCCAGCCGTATGCAGAACCATCAGCGATTGCTGAATCTTCCCAGCACCGCCTTATAATCAACGTTGCAACAAGGTGGAACTCCACACTGCACATGGTTCAGAGGCTGTGCGAACAGAGGCATGCTGTAATTAATTTGTGGGAAAATACACATACACGGGCAGTCACTTGGATGGCAGACATGGAGTTGTCTGGTGTGCAGTGGTCAAAGCTACAAGACCTCTGTCAAGTCCTTCAGTGTTTTGAGGAATGCACATGTATGGTAAGTGCAGACGATACCATCATAAGCATGAGAATCCCACTAATGCGTCTGCTGATGCAAAGATTGACGCACATTAAGGAGCAGGCATCTGCAGCCGAGGAGGAGGGAAGCCTTGATGACAGTCAGCCATTTTCTGCTCAGGGAACTCTCCTGGACGAGGTGGTGGACGAAGAGGTGGAGGAGGAGAATGATGGGGATGAATATTTATGAGAGGAGGATGCTTCTCAGGGGGCAATAGAAACTGGTGGAGTTGCAAGGTCAGGTACAGGGTTTTTGCAGGACACAGGTGATGTTGATTTGCAAGAAAGTGCTCCTCAACCCAGCACAAGCAGTGAATTGACACCTGGAACATTGGCCCACAAGGCTGAGTATGCCTTGCGTATCCTAAAAAGGGACCCACACATTATCAAAATAATGACCGATGATGATTACTGGTTGGCCTGCCTCCTGGATCCACGATATAAAGGAAAATTACAAAATATCATGCCACATGAGAACCTTGAGCAAATATTCGCTGCCAAACAAGCAACTCTTGTAGACCGTTTGGTTCAGGCATTTCCAGGACACAGCGGCGGTGATGGTTCTCACACGAGCCATAGTGGGCAACATGGCAGAGGTGTTAGAGGTGCACAAATCCGAAGTGGCGTTAGACAGAGGGCTTGTATGACCAGGTTGTGGAGTGATTTTGCAATGACCGCTGACACGACAGGTACTGCTGCATCAATTCAAAGTGACAGGAGACAGCATTTCTCCAGCATGGTTACAAACTACTTTTCCTCCCTTATCGATGTTCTCCCTCACAGGTCATTTCCCCTTTGCTTACTGGGCATCTAAAATAGATACCTGGCCTGAATTGGCAGAATATGCATTACAGGAGCTCGCTTGCCCTGCTGCTAGTGTGCTATCAGAAAGAGTCTTCAGTGCTGCAGGTTCAATACTGACCGAAAAAAGGACACATGTGGCTACCCGAAATGTTGATGATCTAACCTTCATTAAAATTAACCAATCATGAATTTCAAATTATTTTGCCCCACCTTGCCCTGCTGACACGTAGCTTGCCTGAAAAATGTCTTGCTTTTGGGCTTTTGGCCTCCTCTTACTGACTGCTCCAATTTCTCCATTTGCAGCTGCTGAATGTCCACCATAGGCCATTTTTATACCTCCCTAAATGGGCTGACTCCCCCCACAGGGCCGTGGTCACCACCTGGCGCAAGCACCCGTGCGAGTGGCGTTTGCCTGGACAGGTGGGTGTGCCCACTCTTGGGCGACGGCACTGGCACTGGGTCCCTCATAGTACAATGAAGTGTCTCTGACGGTGGTGGTGCACAACCAACGTCAGACACACCGTCGTAATATGAGGGGCCCTGTGCCAGTACTGCCGCCCACGAGAGAGTGTTTCCCCCAGCTCAAACAGTGCTCTACCACTTGCAATACTTACCTCTCCCTGCTCCACCACTGTGTAATCTGGGCTTTTAAATCCTTCAATGGCACTGCCAATACAAATTTGTTGAAATGATAGATGATAGTTAAAATATACAGGGGCCCTGGGCTCCATTTAGACCAGTTAATACTTTGCACCTACTACACTGTCTGCTACTCAGGAGAGGAGCCCACCCCTGTACCTAGCTATGCCACCTGTTTATTTATTAACAATTTTTTGGCAGACATTTAGCCCACTTTATTATTTGGGCCTACTTACTGTGTCTGCCATTCCTTACAGTTGTCCTCCGCTGAAGAAAGTAATGCCGCCAGATTAGTCCTGTTACCAGTTTTGAACTGCATTTTGCCTACTTAATTATTTTGGCCTACTAACTGTCTCTGCCCCTCAGTACAGTTGTCCTCCACTGAACAAAGCAATGCCGCCTGTTTAGTCCTGTTACCAATTTTGAACTGCATTTAGCCTACTTAATTATTTGGGCCTACTAACTGTGTCTGCCACTCCTCACAGTTGTCCTCTGCTGAACAAAGCAATGTCGCCAGTTTAGTCATGTTACCAATTTTGAACTGCATTTAGCCTACTAATTATTTGGGCCTACTAACTGTGTCTGCCCCTCATTACAGTTGTCCTCCGCTGAACAAAGCAATGCCGCCTGTTTAGTCCTGTTACCAATTTTGAACTTCATTTAGCCCACTTTATTATTTGGGCCTATATCTGTGTTTCCTCCTCATCCTGCCCATTGCCCAGCTACTGCTGGATGAGTCTGCTGGTACATTGACCCAGACCATTACCTTCCCCTTGCACTCTACACAGCCAGAATCTGACCCTGCTGAAAGTCAGGTTCCCCTTCCCGCATACTATACCACCTTACATGGGGACAAAGAGGAAGGTGCAGATGAAAGTGCAGGTTCCTTCATCAGGTGGGGGGGCATACTTGTTGGCGACGTCACTGGCACAGGGCCCCTCATAGTATGCAAAAGTGTCTCTGCTGGTAGGAGTCGCCACCCGCTGTCAAACACACCGCCGTACTATGAGGGGCCCTGTGCCAATGCCAATGAGTGGGCCCCCCTGCTTGCTCAGGATCACAGCACTTGCAAAGTTGAAATACTTACCTCTCCCTGCTCCACCACCGTGACTGTAGGTGTTTTCCTGTCCTCCACTCACTGCCGACTTTGATTCCCCATTGACTTGCATTGGGTTTCGTGTTTCAGTCGGCCCCCGACTTTATGCAATAATCGGCCGATTTCACCCGACCCGACTTTTGCCAAAGTCGGGTTTCGCGAAATCTGACTCGATCCGGAACAAGTAAAAGTTGCTCAACTCTAATTAACACTTATAACTTCCTAACAAACAAAAATGTTGTTTCCAAAATTGTGCTGATGTAAAGTAGACATGTGGGAAATGTTACTTATTAAGTATTTTGTGTCACATATCTCTGTGATTTAAGGTCATGAAAATTAAAAGTTGTCAAATTGCGACATTTTTTCCAAATTTCCATTTTTTTCACAAATAAACGCAAGCAATATCGAGGAAAGTTTACAACTAACATGAAGTACAATATGTTACGAGAAAACAATGACAGAATCACCGGGATCCGTTGAAGCGTTCCAGAGTTATAACTAGAGATGAGCGGTTTTCGAGTCAAACTGTTCACCAATTTCAAATTCGAGCTGTTTTGGGCGGTGTTCAAGTCGTTCGACGAACCCTGACAATTTGCTTAACCCCTTAAGCCCCGAGGGTGGTTTGCACGTTAATGACCGGGCCACTTTTTACAATTCTGACCACTGTCCCTTTATGAGGCTATAACTCTGGAACGCTTTGACGGATCTTGGCGATTCTGACATTGTTTTCTCGTGACATATTGTACTTCATGGTAGTGGTAACATTTATTCTATATAACTTGTGTTTATTTGTGAAAAAAAACAGAAATTTGGCGAAAATTTTGAAAATTTCGCAATTTTCCAACTTTGAATTTTTATGCCCTTAAATCACAGACATATGTCACGCAAAATGCTTAATAAGTAACATTTCCCACATGTCTACTTTACATCAGCACAATTTTGGAACCAAAATTTTTTGTTAGGGAGTTATAAGGGTTAAAATTTGACCAGAAATTTCTCATTTTTACAACACCATTTTTTTTTAGGGACCACATCTCATTTGAAGTCATTTTGAGGGGTCTATATGATAGAAAATACCCAAGTGTGACACCATTCTAAAAACTGCACCCCTCAAGGTGCTCAAAACCACATTCAAGAAGTTTATTAACCCTTTAGGTGTTTCACATGAATTTTTGGAATGTTTAAATAAAAATGAACATTTAACTTTTTTTCACACAAAATTTATTTCAGCTCCAATTTGTTTTATTTTACCAAGGGTAACATGACAAAATGGACCCCAAAAGTTGTTGTACAATTTGTCCTGAGTACGCTGATACCCCATATGTGGGTGTAAACCATTGTTTGGGCGCATGGCAGAGCTTGGAAGGGAAGGAGCACCATTTGACTTTTCAATGCAAAATTGACTGGAATTGAGATGGGACGCCATGTTGCGTTTGGAGAGCCCCTGATGTGCCTAAACACTGAAACCCCCAACAAGTGACACCATTTTGGAAAGTAGACCCCCTAAGGAACTTATCTAGATGTGTGTTGAGCACTTTGACCCACCAAGTGCTTCACAGAAGTTTATAATGCAGAGCCGTAAAAATAAAAAATCATATTTTTTCACAAAAATGATCTTTTCGCCCCCAATTTTTTATTTTCCCAAGGGTAAGAGAAGAAATTGGACCCCAAAAAATGTTGTGCAATTTGTCCTGAGTAAGCTGATACTCCATATGTGGGTGTAAACCATTGTTTGGGCGCATGGCAGAGCTTGGAAGGGAAGGAGCGCCATTTGACTTTTCAATGCAAAATTGACTGGAATTGAGATGGGACGCCATGTTGCGTTTGGAGAGCCCCTGATGTGCCTAAACATTGAAACCCCCAACAAGTGACACCATTTTGGAAAGTAGACCCCCTAAGGAACTTATCAAGATGTGTTTTGAGAGCTTTGAACCCCCAAGTGTTTCACTACAGATTATAACGCAGAGCCGTGAAAATATATATTTTTTTTCTCAAAAATGATTTTTTAGCCCCCAGCTTTGTATTTTTACAAGGGTAACAGAATAAATTGGACCCCAAAATTTGTTTTCCAATTTGTCCTGAGTTCACTGATACCCCATATGGGGGGGAACCACTGTTTGGGCGCATGACAGAGCTCGGAAGGGAAGGAGCGCCATTTGGAATGCAGCCTTAAATGGATTGGTCTGCAGGCGTCACATTGCATTTGCAGAGCCCCTGATGTACCCAAACAGTACAAACCCCCCACAAGTGACTCCATATTGGAAACTAGACCTCTCAAGGAACTTATCTAGATGTGTTGTGAGAACTTTGAACCCCCAAGTCTTTCACTACAGTTTATAACGCAGAGCCGTGAAAATAAAACATCTTTTTTTCCCACAAAAATGATTTTTTAGCCCCCCAAATTTTTATTTTCCCAAGAATAACAAGAGAACTTGGACCCCAGAAGTTTCTTGTTCAATTTGTCCCGAGTACGCTGATAACCCATATGTTGGGGTAAACCCCTTTTTGGGCGCACGGGAGAGCTCGGAAGGGAAGGAGCACTGTTTTACTTTTTCAACGCAGAATTGGCTGGAATTGAGATTGGACGCCATGTCGCGTTTGGAGAGCCCCTGATGTGCCTGGACAGTGGAAACTCCCCAATTCTACCTGAAACCCTAACCCAAACACACCCCTAACCCTAATCCTAACGGTAAACCTAACCACACCCCTAGCCCTGACACACCCATAATTCTAATCCCAACCCTAATCCAAACCGTAAATGTAATCCAAACCCTAACCCTAACTTTAGCCCCAACCCTAACTTTAGCCCCAACCCTAACCCTAACTTTACCTCCAACCCTAGCCCTAACCCTACCCCTAACCCTAAACGTGACTGAAATACGTGGCACTGAAATACGTGGCACTGAAATACGTGGCACTGAAATATGTGGCACTGAAATACGTGGCACTTAAATACGTGGCACTTAAATACGTGGCACTGAAATACGTCATACGTGGCACTGAAATACAAAATCAAAAAGGTGGCGCAAAGTCTAGGTGCTAATAAGAATTTCCTGCAGCACTACCAAACAAACCTCCACTAACGGTTTGTAAAATGATACAAATAAACGTAATAGTATACCACCCAGTGTATACAGGTACGCGCAGAGAATAGCACAATCTTACAGAAGGCTTGACCTTTAATTAATATAAGAGTCTTCCTACCTCCGTAGGTGGATGAAAAGTCCGTAGTATTTCTTTTTCCGTTCTGAAGTCCAACATGGAACGTGGTAGGAACAGGTGGCTGCCCCGGCCGGCAGCAAGCCACCACTAACTAACCTCCTATGAAGAGCGGGGTCCAGCAGAGTTAAATGCCGCGAGGAGTTCCAGCGGTAAGTGCGAGCGATGTGCGAGCGTGCAGGACCTGTGTGACGCGCGTGGTCACGTGACCGCAATTCTCAGAGGGTAAGGTACGGAGTGCGGATGGGATCAAAAACCAACGCGTTTCGGAGACTCCTGTCTCCTTCCTCAGGGTTGATCAACCCTGAGGAAGGAGACAGGAGTCTCCGAAACGCGTTGGTTTCTGATCCCATCCGCACTCCGTACCTTACCCTCTGAGAATTGCGGTCACGTGACCACGCGCGTCACACAGGTCCTGCACGCTCGCACATCGCTCGCACTTACCGCTGGAACTCCTCGCGGCATTTAACTCTGCTGGACCCCGCTCTTCATAGGAGGTTAGTTAGTGGTGGCTTGCTGCCGGCCGGGGCAGCCACCTGTTCCTACCACGTTCCATGTTGGACTTCAGAACGGAAAAAGAAATACTACGGACTTTTCATCCACCTACGGAGGTAGGAAGACTCTTATATTAATTAAAGGTCAAGCCTTCTGTAAGATTGTGCTATTCTCTGCGCGTACCTGTATACACTGGGTGGTATACTATTACGTTTATTTGTGGCACTGAAATACGTCATACGTGGCACTTAATTATGTGGCACTGAAACACGTGGCACTGAAATACGTGATACATGGCACTGAAATACGTGGCACTGAAATACGTGGCACTGAAATACGTGGCACTGAAATATGTGGCACTGAAATACGTCATACGTGGCACTGAAATACGTGATACGTGGCATTTAAATACGTGGCACTGAAACACGTGGCACTGAAATACGTGATACGTGGCACTGAAATACATGGCACTGAAATACGTGGCACTGAAATACGTGGCACTGAAATACGTGCAACTGAAATACGTGCAACTGAAATACGTGCAACTGAAATACGTGGCACTGAAATACGTGATACGTGGCACTTAAATACGTGGCACTGAAACACGTGGCACTGAAATACGTGATATGTGGCACTGAAATATGTGGCACTGAAATACGTGGCACTGAAATACGTGGCACTTAAATACGTGGCACTATGACTGTCAGAAAATGTTCATTAAACGGTTAGGGGTGAGGTTAGGGGTAGAGTTAGGGTTAGGGTTTGGATCCCTTTTTCACCTTGATGGTGATGGGTGGCTTTTCAGTGTGTTTTCTGTTTTTTTTCGATAAAAATGCATGCCTTTTTTACGCAAACGCATGTGCTTAAAAACGTAAGAATATACTGCAGGTTGTATTTCTGAAAATGAACGCATGCGTTTGAAAACGCGACCAAACGCGTACAAAAAAACACATGCGTTTTCAATGTTAAATGTAGGGAAAAAACGCATGCATTTTTTTGTGCAAACGATGCAGACAAAAACGCAAGTGTGAAACCAGCGACGCTTTTCATAGCAAAAAAGTTTTTGCGTCTCCACCTTTTGAGACCTATAATTTTTCCACATTTTGCTCCACAGAGTCATGTGAGGTCTTGTTTTTTGCGGGACGAGCTGATGTTTTTATTGGTAACATTTTCGGACACGTGACATTTTTTGATCACTTTTTATTCCGATTTTTGTGAGGCAGAATGACCAAAAACCTGCTATTCATGAATTTCTTTTGGAAGAGGCGTTTATACCATTCCACGTTTGGTAAAATTAATAAAGCAGTTTTATTCTTCGGGTCAGTACGATTACAGTGATACCTCATTTATATCATTTTTTTATGTTTTGGCGCTTTTATACGATAAAAACTATTTTATAGAAAAAATAATTATTTTGGTATCGCTTTATTCTCAGAACTATAACTTTTTTATTTTTTTGCTGATGATGCTGTGTGGCAGCTTGTTTTTTGCGGGACAAGATGCCGTTTTCAGGGGTACCATGGTTATTTATATCAGTCTTTCTGATCGCGTGTTATTCCACTTTTTGTTCGGCGGTATGGTAACAAAGCGTTGTTTTTTGCCTCGTTTTTTTTTTTTTTTCTTACGGTGTTTACTGAAGGGGTTAACTAGAGGGGCAGTTTTATAGGTTGGGTTGTTACGGACGCGGCAATACTAAATATGTGTACTTTTATTGTTTTGTTTTTTTTATTTAGATAAAGAAATGTATTTATGGGAATAATATATATATATTTTTTATTATTTATTTAGGATTTTTTTTTTTTTTTTTTTACACATGTGGAAATTTTTTTTTTTAACTTTTTTACTTTGTCCCAGGGGGGGACATCACAGATCGATGATCTGATAGTGTGCACAGCACTCTGTCAGATCACCGATCTCACTTACATCGGTGCAGGCTTACCAGCGTCTGCTCTGAGCAGGCACTCGGTAAGCCACCTCCCTCCCTGCAGGACCCGGATGCCGCGGCCATCTTGGATCCGGGACCTGCAGGGAGGAAGGAGGTAGGAGACCCTCAGAGCAACGCGATCACATCGCGTTGCTCCGGGGGTCTCAGGAAAGCCCGTAGGGAGCCCCCTCCCTGCGCGATGCTTCCCTATACCGCCGGTACACTGTGATCATGTTTGATCGCGGTGTGCCGGGGGTTAATGTGCCGGGGGCGTCCATGTTCAGAGCACCATCTAATTTGTCGTAATAGAAGATCTATTCGGCCTTGGACACCTTGCCTGGCTTTCTTGTTGATTTACAAACAAATCAGGTCTGACGGACTCACATATCTGGTTAATCTGGAAAAACAACGTCCTATTTGGAGCACCACATCCACATCATCCTGAGGACCACGCGTTGCAGTTTTTTAGATTTTTGGACACCAATTATAACTATGACAACAAGCTTGAATATCTTTATAGGATGGACCGGGACTATGTGATCACATATATGGTGTCTTTTGGAGCCCTTGCCCTTGCTTTCATTTGTATCACCTGCATCACACCATCCGGAGACAGTGGCTTCACACACTGCCCGGGACCCCTCTGGACACCTACCCCACTACTATAGGGCCCAATATGTCTTCATTCCTATTTGGGTATCAACAGGTATCGAGCTTTAGTTCTTATAGCATTTAAATCTATACCCATACTGTGTCTCCTCACTTGGGTCCAGGTGGGCATTTATGTGCTTTATAGTGCACGTATATGTGGCCCCATTTGAGGACAGTTATCCTTTTTAGGTGTAACCTAATTTATTGCAGCTTATACTATCTGGTCATAACATTTGGCTCAACTTTAGGCCATCTTACCGATGTTTTGTCAATATAACTTATCTGGGCACACTTTACCAACACATCTCCCTTGGGATGCTCGCCCTTTTTAGGACACTCTCTCTCTCCCCCTTTTATAGTCTTGCCTTGCTGGGCATCATTATGCATTTTGCTTTGGTCCATTTAAACATCACCTGGATAGCAGTTGGTTTCATTGTCCTTTATATCGCAGTCATTCCATCATTATTTGGGTGCTTTTGCATTTGTCCTTATGGTCGCCTTACATAGGTGCTCTTATATTTGTTTCCATGATTGCCTTATCATGATTCTTTCTCCTGCTGTCCCTTTGAATACATATATATATTAATTGTCAGGGTGTGCCAATTAACAATAGGATGGCACTTGTGGATATTCATTATATATACTGCGTTTAGAATGATATAGAGACTGCGGTATGATCTCTAATAAAATCGCAGTCTCTAGCACCACGGCGCATGCGCAGGGGGCTAATGAAGTCATTTCATGCCCTAATCAAGATGGTGATTTTGTGGGTTACTGCGCATGCGCGTGACGTCATGCAGATACTAGCGATCTCCTATTGGCCTCCCTCCAAACATGTGACCAGGATATACACAGAAACGCTCTGACATGCGTAATGGCAGCCCCAGCACGCCGAAAAACATGCGATCTCCTCCATCAAGCGTTATGTTTCACCTGAGGTATGCTGAATGAGTATATTCATTCATTCATATATATACAGGTCCTTCTCAAAAAATTAGCATATAGTGTTAAATTTCATTATTTACCATAATGTAATGATTACAATTAAACTTTCATATATTATAGATTCATTATCCACCAACTGAAATTTGTCAGGTCTTTTATTGTTTTAATACTGATGATTTTGGCCTACAACTCCTGATAACCCAAAAAACCTGTCTCAATAAATTAGCATATTTCACCCGTCCAATCAAATAAAAGTGTTTTTTAATAACGAACAAAAAAAACATCAAATAATAATGTTCAGTTATGCACTCAATACTTGGTCGGGAATTCTTTGGCAGAAATGACTGCTTCAATGCGGCGTGGCATGGAGGCAATCAGCCTGTGACACTGCTGAGATGTTATGGAGGCCCAGGATGCTTCAATAGCGGCCTTAAGCTCATCCAGAGTGTTGGGTCTTGCGTCTCTCAACTTTCTATTCACAATATCCCACAGATTCTCTATGGGGTTCAGGTCAGGAGAGTTGGCAGGCCAATTGAGCACAGTAATACCATGGTCAGTAAACCATTTACCAGTGGTTTTGGCACTGTGAGCAGGTGCCAGGAAGCATGAAGTGCTCCAAAATCTCCTGATAGCTAGCTGCATTGACCCTGCCCTTGATGAAACACAGTGGACCAACACCAGCAGCTGACATGGCACCCCACACCATCACTGACTGGGTACTTGACACTGGACTTCAGGCATTTTGGCATTTCCTTCTCCCCAGTCTTCCTCCAGACTCTGGCACCTTGATTTCCGAATGACATGCAAAATTTGCTTTCATCAGAAAAAAGTACTTGGGACCACTTAGCAACAGTCCAGTGCTGCTTCTCTGTAGCCCAGGTCAGGCGCTTCTGCCGCTGTTTATGGTTCAAAAGTGGCTTTACCTGGGGAATGCGGCACCTGTAGCCCATTTCCTGCACACGCCTGTGCACGGTGGCTCTGGATGTTTCCACACCAGACTCAGTCCACTGCTTCCTCAGGTTCCCCAAGGTCTGGAATTGGTCCTTCTCCACAATCTTCCTCAGGGTCCGGTCACCTCTTCTCGTTGTACAGCGTTTTCTGCCACATTGTTTCCTTCCAACAGACTTACCATTGAGGTGCCTTGATACAGCACTCTGGGAACAGCCTATTAGTTGAGAAATTTCTTTCTGGGTCTTACCCTCTTGCTTGAGGGTGTCAATGATGGCCTTCTTGACATCTGTCAGGTCGCTAGTCTTACCCATGATGGGGGTTTTGAGTAATGAACCAGGCAGGGAGTTTTTAAAAGCCTCAGGTATCTTTTGCATGTGTTTAGAGTTAATTAGTTGATTCAGAAGATTAGGGTAATAGGTCGTTTAGAGAACCTTTTCTTGATATGCTAATTTATTGAGACAGGTTTTTTGGGTTATCAGGAGTTGTAGGCCAAAATCATCAGTATTAAAACAATAAAAGACCTGACAAATTTCAGTTGGTGGATAATGAATCTATAATATATGAAAGTTTAATTGTAATCATTACATTATGGTAAATAATGAAATTTAACACTATATGCTAATTTTTTGAGAAGGACCTGTATATATATATATATATATATATATATATATATATATATATATATATAGGGGATAAGTATAACATTATTTCACTTCTTATTTCATTATGCCTATATATGTGTGCAGATATCACACTCATTGTTTGCATATATCAATGTGTACTTAGATCCCTTCTGCTGTCCACACTTGAGTGCTGCTTGTCTTCTATTATGCAGCTAAATGCCCCAATGTCTCCCTAGTGTTGCCTTCCCGCATGTGCGTCTGCACTATGACGAAGGCATACACTTCTGGCTATAGCCACTACCTGAATGCTCCATGCGGCGGCCTCCATTGTGAGTCACATCTGAACTGCACACCGGTCTGTATTTGATTCATTTCATTTCGCTTATATTAACCTCAGAATCGGCGTACCCTCTCACTTCCCCTGACGAAGCTGTGCCTGCAGCGATACGCGTTGGGCTTTTGCCTCACCCCTTAGCCCGTCTCCTGTCTTTCTAGGGCATCTGGGTTCATTGCTCAGCGTTGGTATTGTCCTTGCTGGACACTTTTTTTTTTTTTTCCCTCTGTTCCAGCTTACTTACTATTATGTATTCATTAGGCTGCATTTGCATTACTTTGCACTCTAGATAATATGGGGGTTCCAGTGCACACCTGATTGAGGTTTTTTGCTTACAACCGAAGCCCAGACTAAGGGCTCATTTCCACATGCGAGGCACACGTCCGTATCTCGCATGTGGAAACCAAGCTCTGGCGCCGGCACTTTGGAGCGGAGCGTGCAGCTCCATGTGTTCCTATGCAGCCGCACGCTCCGCTCTGGAGTGCCGGCTCCACAGCTTGGTTTCCACATGCGAGATACGGACGTGTGCCTCGCATGTGGAAATGAGCCCTAACATGCCAATACTGATATTTCTATCATCCTGGGCAAACAGCATGCTCATTTAACACCTTATATTTCTATACTCAATACACTGAACTGCAGTAATTTCATCACTTGACTATCCGCCAGTGTATTATTATAAGTCAATATATATCTCTGTTCAGTCCTTTACATTTTCATATGTTCATGCATGCTATATTGAGCCATTATCTGTATAGATAGGAGACATTGTGTATTTTTCTTGCACTTTATTGTTGTGTCTGTCATTCCATGGCATATGTGCTTAGGGGTGGTGGTTCATGGTTCTGTATTCAGGCCTTTTTAAATGGTTTTATTGTATTTGTCTTTTTTGAGGTATAATAAATATTTTTGAGATTTTTTTGTATATTCTATGGGTGTGCATACCGTTTTTGGCCTAGTCTTTTTTTCTCTGGTATTTCTAGTATTCATTTTACTGACCAGGTTTTGCACCCCATTTTCATGAGATCAGCAGGGGTGCACCACTTATACAAATTACTACAGAGTGCGTCTTGCCCTGTCTCAGGGGCATTTTCTTAGTGGTTGCACATGCATATTGTGGCATATCCTGCTGGCTTATTGTAGCAAGTAATATTGTTTTACCTTCGGCTCAGTTATTGCTCTGGTGTGTAGTTATGGTTTGGGATGCCAGGGAAGCTGCATGGTTGGCACAGTCCTCTAGTCTGTTTCACATAGCAGAATATGTTGCTCCAGATTCAGACTTTCCGGTATTGTGTACGGATCTTATTAGGGCCCACAAATCTGGAATTAAACACTGGTGGAATATGAGAAGCCTTGAAGAGTATTACAAGGCTGGTCTAGTGCCCAGAGGCCTTCGTGTTTCCATCTTTCCAGCTTGGGAGCCATCTGCTTCATTCCAACAAACTTGGGAGCAGGGTCTCACACGCTGTTCTAATATACTCATGACTCTACTAGTTGAACATGATAAGGGGCTGTTTTCTACCACCAAAACACATATTAAAGAGACACAGGTGGCTACATTCAAAATTCAATTAAAAGACACATTGGATAAGTTTGAGGCAGAAATCATTGCGGGCAAACGGAAAAAGTTTCAGAGAGACAAAATGGACTATGAGCAACAACAAGTTTATAAATGGAAACACAGGGGTAACACTAGAGTGGGTACATCACATCGTCATGGGGGTACCACTCTTTCTGCCAGCACTGAGCCCTTACTCAGAGGGGCTAGCTCTAGCGATTTTTTATCTTCAACGGGGAGCGAGCTCGATCACGGACCAGACGTGGCAGAAGAAAGAAGAAGGCCTGCAAGAAAACGCCCTCCACCATATCGAGGGAAGACCTCGCCATACCGGCACAAGTATTTCACCAGACGCAAATAGAGAACACTGGCATCCAGGATATTCCAGCATCAGACTCAGAGGTACCGAGCCATGTTTTACAGGTTATCAATCTGTCTAGCCACCCTTTATCACAGGTTGAACTCTGTCCTCCGTAGGGGCTTAACATTTGTCCCCACACACAGGGTGGACAAGTTTACTTTTATCAAAGATCTGTACCTCTTTTGCAGGAATATTACTTTTCAAGTCATGTATAAGAAACCAGATATGTTACAGCACATCCCTCAGGATGAACGCCAGGCTTTCCAAGATTTGGTGGACCTATTGGAGGAGAACCAAACTGCGACTCTACACAATAAATTTCCATATAAGAAAAAATCCTTGAGGGCACCTTCCTTCACGCTGGTCCCGGCTGTCAAGATCTTCTATGAATTGGTGAAAAGAGACATAATGGCCATGTGTTATGATCCGGTGACCCTGGAGCCGCATGAGACTATCTCTGGAGTAGGTGGTACCTGTACTGACCGCAATCCTAATACTGACACCGCAACTAGAAGTAGCCGTGGGATGTACCTAACCAGGCCTAGACACCTCGACACAGCCGGAGGACTAAATACCCCTAAAGATGGAAACGGGAAATCCTATCTTGCCTCAGAGAAGAGCCCCAAAGGATAGGCAGCCCCCCACAAATATTGACTGTGAGTTTAAGAGGAAATACATACACAGGCAGAAAAAACAGTGTTTAGCAAAAGAGGCACTTCTAGCTAAAATAGAAAAGGATAGGACAGAGTTCTAAGCGGTCAGTATAAAAACACTAGAAAAATCCACAGCAGAATATACTATATACTACATCTAACTAAAGACATAGGATGTATATCTGCATCTCCAGAGAAACCAGCATGACAGAAAAATCCAAACAAGTCTAAGCTGGACAAAAACACAATAGATTGCACTGCACATAAAAGCACACTGCACGCGTGCTACAGAGAACCAAAACCAGACACTTATCTTAGCTGAAATGACAGCAGGGCAAGTGGAGCCAGACAGAGATGCAATCCCTCCAAGATACAATGGACAACTGGCAGGGATTGATGGATCCTACAAACCTAAATTCCTAATAGAGCTGCAATAAGCAGAAACACCTGCCCTGGCTATAATCCAGAGACCACTGCACTACCCCTAACAACCACCGGAGGGAGCCCAAGAGCAGAATTCACAACAGTACCCCCCCTTGAAGAGGGGTCACTGAACCCTCACCAGAGCCCCCAGGCCGATCAGGATGAGCCAGATGAAAGGCCTGAACCAAATCAGCAGCATGGACATCAGAGGCAAAAACCCAAGAATTATCCTCCTGGCCGTAACCCTTCCATTTGACAAGGTACTGAAGCTTCCGTCTCGAAAAACGAGAATCCAAAATCTTCTCAACCACATACTCCAACTCCCCATCAACCAACACAGGAGCCGGAGGATCAACAGAGGGAAGAACGGGCACCACATATTTCCACAATAAAGATCTATGGAAAACATTATGGATAGCAAAAGATGCCGGAAGGGCCAAACGAAAAGACACCGGATTGATAATCTCAGAAATCCTATAAGGACCAATAAACCGAGGCTTAAACTTAGGGGAAGAAACCTTCATAGGAACATGACGGGAAGACAACCAGACCAAATCCCCAACCCGAAGCCGGGAACCAACACACCGACGACGATTAGCAAAACGTTGCGCCTCCTCGTGAGACAACACCAAATTGTCCACCACATGAGCCCAAATTTGCTGCAACCTGTCAACCACAGAATCCACACCAGGACAATCAGAAGGCTCAATCTGCCCTGAAGAAAAACAAGGATGAAAACCAAAATTACAAAAGAAGGGCAAAACCAAGTTAGCCGAACTAGCCCGATTATTAAGGGCAAACTCAGCCAATGGCAAGAAAGCCACCCAATCATCCTGATCAGCAGACACGAAGCATCTCAAATAAGTTTCCAAAGTCAGATTAGTTCGCTCGGTTTGGCCATTTGTCTGAGGATGAAATGCGGAAGAAAAAGACAAATCAATGCCCAGCCTAGCACAAAAGGCTCGCCAAAACCTAGAAACAAACTGGGAACCTCTGTCGGACACAATATTCTCCAGAATACCATGCAAACGAACCACATGCTGAAAAAACAATGGAACCAAATCAGAAGAGGAAGGCAACTTAGGCAAAGGCACAAAATGAACCATCTTAGAAAACCGGTCACAAACCACCCAGATAACCGACATCCTCTGGGAAACCGGAAGGTCTGAAATAAAATCCATAGAAATATGCGTCCAAGGCCTCTCAGGGACCGGCAAAGGCAAAAGCAACCCACTAGCGCGGGAACAACAAGGCTTAGCCCGCGCACAAGTCCCACAGGACTGCACAAAAGAACGCACATCCCACGACAAAGAAGGCCACCAAAAAGACCTACCAACCAAATCTCTGGTACCAAAAATACCAGGATGACCAGCCAACACAGAACAATGAACCTCCGAAATCACCCTACTAGTCCATTTATCAGGAACGAACAGTTTCCCCACTGGACAGCGGTCAGGTTTGTCAGCCTGAAATTCCTGAAGAACCCGTCGCAGATCAGGGGAGATGGCAGAAAGGACCACCCCTTCCTTTAGAATGCCGACCGGTTCAAGGACCTCCGGAGAATCAGGCAAAAAGCTCCTAGAGAGGGCATCAGCCTTAATATTCTTAGAAGCCGGAAGATACGAGACCACGAAATCAAAACGGGAGAAAAACAAAGACCATCGAGCCTGTCTAGCCTCGCTTGGCAGACTCGAGGTAAATCAGATTTTTATGATCGGTCAAGACCACAATACGATGCTTGGCTCCCTCAAGCCAATGTCGCCATTCCTCGAACGCCCACTTCATAGCCAACAATTCCTGATTGCCGACATCATAATTACGTTCAGCAGGCGAAAACTTTCGGGAAAAGAAGGCACATGGTTTCATCAAGGAACCTTCAGAATTCCTCTGAGATAAAACGGCCCCTGCCCCAATCTCAGAAGCGTCAACCTCAACCTGAAATAGAAGAGAAACATCTGGCTGACGCAACACCGGGGCAGAAGTAAATCGGCGTTTAAGCTACTGAAAGGCAGAGACAGCCGCAGAGGACCAATTTGTCACATCAGCGCCCTTTTTCGTCAAATCGGTCAGGGGTTTAACCACACTGGAGAAGTTAGCAATGAAACGGCGATAAAAATTAGCAAAGCCCAAAAATTTCTGAAGACTCTTCACAGACGTGGGCTGAATCCAATCAAGAATGGTCTGAACCTTAACCGCATCCATCTCTATAGATGAGGGAGAAAAAATAAAGCCCAAAAAAGAAACCTTCTGCACTCCAAAAAGACACTTAGACCCCTTCACAAATAAAGAATTGTCACGAAGGATCTGAAAAACCATCCTGACCTGTTTCACATGAGACTCCCAATCATCGGAAAAAATCAAAATGTCATCCAAATATACAATCATTAATTTATCAAGATAATTCCGGAATATATCATGCATGAAGGACTGAAAAACAGATGGAGCATTAGAGAGCCCGAAGGGCATCACAAGGTATTCAAAATGGCCCTCGGGCGTATTAAACGCAGTTTTCCATTCGTCCCCCTGCTTAATACGAATAAGATAAAATGCCCCTCGAAGGTCAATCTTAGTAAACCAACTAGCCCCCTTAATCCTAGCAAACAAATCGGAAAGCAAAGGCAAAGGGTATTGAAATTTGACCGTGATCTTATTCAAGAGGCGATAATCAATACAAGGTCTCAAGGAGCCATCCTTCTTGGCAACAAAAAAGAATTCCGCTCCCAATGGCGAAGAAGATGGCCAAATATGCCCTTTCTCCAAAGACTCATTAATATAATTCCGCATGGCGGTATGTTCAGGCACAGACAGGTTGAAAAGTCGGCCCTTAGGAAACTTACAACCTGGAATCAAGTCAATAGCACAATCACGGTCCCTATGCGGTGGAAGGGAACTGGACTTGGGCGCATTGAACACATCCTGAAAATCAGACAAGAACTCTGGAATTTCAGAAGGGAGGGAAGAGGAGATTTACATCAAAGGAACGTCACCATGAACTCCCTGACAACCCCAATTAGTCACAGACATAGATTTCCAATCCAACACCGGATTATGTACCTGCAACCATGGAAAACCCAGCACAACAGCATCATGCAAATTATGCAACACGAAAAAGCGACAATCCTCCCGATGGGCTGGCGCCATGCACATGGTCACCTGTGTCCAAAACTGGGATTTATTTTTAGCCAAAGGTGTAGCATCAATGCCCCTTAAAGGAATAGGGTTCTCCAAAGACTGCAAGGGGAAACCACAATGTCTAGCGAATTCAAAGTCCATTAAATTCAAAGCGGCGCCAGAATCTACAAACGCCGTGACAGAAAATGATGACAATGAGCAGATCAATGTCACAGATAACAGAAATTTAGGTTGTACGGTACCATTGGTAACTGAACTAGTGATTCTCTTAGTACGCTTAGGGCAGACCGAAAAGACATGAGACGCATCACCACAGTAAAAACACAACCCATTCTGACGTCTGAATCCCCGTCGTTCAGCTCCAGACAGAATCCTATCGCACTGCATAGGCTCAGGTATCTGCTCTGAGGACAACGCCACAGCGTGCACAGCTCTGCGCTCACGCAGGCGCCGAACAATCTGAATGGCCAGAGACATAGAATCGCTCAGACCAATAGGCGTGGGAAACCCCACCATAACATCTTTAACAGATTCAGAAAGACCCTTTCTGAAAATTGCTGCCAAAGCATTCTCATTCCATTTAGTCAGCACAGACCATTTTCTAAATTTCTGACAATATAACTCTGCCGCTTCTTGACCCTGCAACAGGGTCAACAAGGTCTTCTCAGCATGATCCACAGAATTTGGTTCATCATATAATAACCCTAGCGCCTGAAAAAAGGCTTCTACATTAAGCAAGGCAGGATTCCCAGATTCCAGGGAAAATGCCCAATCCTGAGGATTGCCACGCAGCAGGGAGATGACAATTTTAACCTGCTGAATGGGATCACCAGAAGAACAAGGTTTCAGAGCAAAAAACAGTTTACAGTTATTTTTAAAACTCAAAAATTTAGACCTGTCCCCCAAAAATAAATCAGGAGTAGGAATCCTAGGCTCTAAAACCGGAGTCTGAACAATATAATTGGAAATACCCTGTACCCTAGCAGCTAGTTGGTCTACACGAGAAGCTAATCCCTGAACATCCATACTAGCACACAGCTCTGCAGTCACCCAGAGGAAAAGAGGGAAGGAAAGACAAAACAGACTGCAGAAAAAAAAATGGCTCAGCACTAGGGTTGAGCGACCTTTACTTTTATAGGATCGGGTCGGGTTTCACGAAACCTGACTTTTTCAAAAGTCGGGTCGAGTGAAATCGGCCGATCCTATAAAAAAGTCGGGGTCGGGGTCGGCCGAAACTCGAAACCCAATGCAGTGCATTGGGTTTCCAATGGTTCCCAGGGTCTGAAGGAGCGGAAACTCTCCTTCAGGCCCTGGGATCCATATTTAAGTGTAAAATAAAGAATTAAAATAAAAAATATCGCTATACTTACCCTCTGACGGGCCCTGGTACTAACCGGGAACCTTCCTTCCTTAGAATCAGCCTTCCAGGACCTTGCGGTGACTTCGCGGCTTGTGATTGGTCGCGCGGCCGCCCATGTGACCGCTCGCGCGACCAATCACAAGCCGCGACGTCACCGTGACGTCACCGAAGGTCCTGGAAGGGCTGATTCTTAGGAAGGAAGGCTGCCAGAAAGAAGCAGGGCGTGTCCGAGGGTGAGTATATACCTAATAGGAATATACTTACCCTCGGCTTCGTTCCGGCAGCCTTCTTTCCTAAGAATCAGCCCTTCCAGGACCTTCGGTGACGTCACGGCTTGTGATTGGTCGCGCGACCGGTCACATGGGCGGCCGCGCGACCAATCACAAGCCGCGACGTCACCGCGACGTCACCGCAAGGTCCTGGAAGGCTGATTCTAAGGAAGGAAGGTTCCCGGTTAGTACCAGGTCCCGTCAGAGGGTAAGTATAGCGATATTTTTTATTTTAATTCTTTATTTTACACTTAAATCTGAATTCCGATACCAATTCCCGATATCTTAAACATATCGGGAATCGGTATCGGAATTCCAATTCCAGATTCAGAAGATCGCCGACTTCAAGGCCGACCCCACACAGGGGTCGGGTCGGGTTTCATGAAACCCGACTTTGCCAAGAGTCGGCGACTTCTGAAAATTGCCGACCCGTTTCGCTCAACCCTACTCAGCACTTTTCTTCCCTTCTTCTGAGATGCATTTATCTCATTGTTGGCCAGTTGTACTGTTATGATCCGGTGACCCTGGAGCCGCATGAGACTATCTCTGGAGTAGGTGGTACCTGTACTGACCACAATCCTAATACTGACACCGCAACTAGAAGTAGCCATGGGATGTACCTAACCAGGCCTAGACACCTCGAAACAGCCGGAGGACTAAATACCCCTAAAGATGGAAACGGGAAATTCTATCTTGCCTCAGAGCAGATCCCCAAAGGATAGGCAGCCCCCCACAAATATTGACTGTGAGTTTAAGAGGAAATACGTACACAGGGAGAAAAAACAGAGTTTAGCAAAAGAGGCACTTCTAGCTAAAATAGAAAAGGATAGGACAGAGTTCTAAGCGGTCAGTATAAAAACACTAGAAAAATCCACAGCAGAATATACTATATACTACTAGTGTTGAGCGATACCGTCCGATACTTGAAAGTATCGGTATCAGAAAGTATCGGCCGATACCGGCAAAGTATCGGATCTAATCCGATACCAATACGCGATACCAATACAAGTCAATGGGACTCAAGTATCAGACGGTATCCCTGATGGTTCCCAGGGTCTGAAGGAGAGGAAACTCTCCTTCAGGCCCTGGGATCCATATTAATGTGTAAAATAAAGAATTAAAATAAAAAATATTGATATACTCACCTGTCCGACGCAGCCTGCACCTTACCGAGGGAACCGGCAGCCTTCTTTGCTTAAAATGCGCGCGTTTACTGCCTTCCGTGACGTCACGGCTTCTGATTGGTCGCGTGCCGCCCATGTGACCGCGATGCGACCAATCACAAGCCTTGACGTAATTTTCAGGTCCTGAATGCCTAGAATTAGGCACATGGGCGGCACGCGACCAACTACTTCGGTCACCTATTTGGACTTGAAAATCATGGCAGAGGATCGCCGTTTGGTCACGGACCTCTTCCGCAAATCCACTGCTACCAACTCCCTACTTGAATACACCAGCTTCCATCCCACTCACACCAAGGTGGGTGTTCCCATCAGCCAATTTCTGTGGGTAAGACGTAACTGCACGCATGATGCTGACTTTTTATCGCAGGCCCAGGAGCTTACCAATCGCTTCAGACAAAGGGGCTATCCCAAATGAGTTATATCATCATCCTTTCAGAGAGCACGACAGGAGGATCAAGCATCACTGTTGACCCCTAGACCACGTAATTCGGAAAAAGTCACTAGATTTGTCATGGATTACAGCAATAGTTGGCACCAGGTAACAGCTATTATCAACAGACATTGGCCTATTTTAAGAACTGACTCTCAGACAGCAGAGGTGACTAGCGATAGACCATTACTTGCGATGAGACGGGCCCCAAATCTACGAGATCTTCTAACTAAAAGTCATTTTTCAAGACCCACAGTCAGACTTAATAGAGGTTTCAATCTCAAGGGGTCTTTTCCCTGCGGGGATTGTAATGTATGCTGTCATGGTTCCCAATGGCAGGGGAACATCAGGAGCATAGAAAAACGGACAAGCTCTCGGGTGATGGAAACTAGAGCTGACCACGATGCTAAACCTATCACACAACTAATAGTAGCCAGGGAACGTATCTGCGTTTTTGCTAGACGTCTCGCACCAGCCGGATAACTAACTACCCCTGGTAGATGAAATATAGTCCTGGCTTGCCTCCAGAGAAAATCCTCACAGGAGATAGTAGCCCCCCACATATAATAATGGTGAGTTCAGATGAAAAGACACACGTAGTATGAAAGCAGATTTAGCACAGCGAGGCCCACTAACTAGATAGCAGAAGGATACAATAGTGGACTTCGCGGTCAGCTACAAAACCCTATCAAATACCATCCTGAAGTTACCTTAAACTCATGTGCCAACTCATGACACCGGAGTGGTAACTTCAGCCCACAAGAGCTTCCAGCTGCAGAGAATCACATAACTGCAAACTGGACAAAACATACAAAAATAGACTAAGGACAAAAGTGTCCAACTTAGCTGGTCAGCAGACTGGGAGCAGGTACATGCAACAGAATGACTCTGGTTACATTGATGGCCGGCACTGGAAAGACTGAGGAGCAAGGCTAAATAGGAAACTCCCATATCCTGATAGAAACAGGTGGAAAGCACACAAGACACCAGTACCACCAGTGACCACTGGGGGAGCCAAATAACCGAATCACAACAGTACCCCCCCCTTAAGGAGGGGGCACCGAACCCTCACAAGAACCACCAGGGTGATCTGGATGAGCCCTATGAAAGGCACGGACCAAATCAGAGGCATGAATATCAGAAGCTGTAACCCAAGAATTATCCTCTTGACCGTAGCCCTTCCACTTAACCAGATATTGAAGTCTCCGTCTAGAAACACGGGAGTCCAAGATCTTCTCCACCACGTACTCCAATTCACCCTCAACCGGCACAGGAGCAGGAGGCTCAACAGAAGGCACAACTGGCACCTCATACCTCCGCAATAACGACCGATGGAAAACATTATGGATAGCAAAGGACGCTGGGAGGTCCAAACGGAAAGACACAGGGTTAAGAATTTCCAAAATCTTATAAGGACCGATGAACCGAGGCTTAAACTTAGGAGAAGAAACCCTCATAGGGACAAAACGGGAAGACAACCATACCAAGTCCCCAACACGAAGACGAGGACCAACACGACGATGGCGATTAGCAAAATGCTGAGTCCTCTCCTGGGACAACTTTAAATTGTCCACCACCTGACCCCAAATACGATGCAACCTGTCCACCATAGTATCCACTCCAGGACAATCCGAAGATTCCACCTGACCTGATGAAAAACGAGGATGGAACCCCGAATTGCAAAAGAAAGGGGAAACCAAAGTGGCAGAACTGGCCCGATTATTAAGGGCAAACTCTGCCAACGGCAAAAAGGTGACCCAGTCATCCTGATCAGCAGACACAAAACACCTCAAATAAGTCTCCAAGGTTTGATTAGTACGCTCCGTCTGGCCATTCGTCTGGGGATGAAATGCAGATGAAAAAGACAAATCAATGCCCATCCTGGCACAAAACGCCCGCCAAAATCTGGACACAAATTGGGATCCCCTGTCAGAAACTATATTCTCCGGGATACCATGCAACCGAACCACATTCTGAAAAAACAGAGGCACCAACTCAGATGAGGAAGGCAACTTGGGCAAAGGCACCAAATGAACCATCTTAGAAAAACGGTCACACACCACCCAGATGACAGACATTTTCTGAGAAACAGGGAGATCAGAAATAAAATCCATAGAGATGTGTGTCCAAGACCTCTTCGGAATAGGCAAGGGCAACAACAATCCACTAGCCCGAGAACAACAAGGCTTGGCCCGAGCACAAACATCACAAGACTGCACAAAAGTACGCACGTCCCGAGACAGGGAAGGCCACCAGAAGGACCTAGCCACCAAATCCCTGGTACCAAAAATTCCCGGATGACCTGCCAACGCAAAAGAATGAACCTCCGAGATGACTCTACTGGTCCACTCATCCGGCACAAACAATCTACCAGGCGGACAACGATCAGGCCGATCCGCCTGAAACTCTTGTAAAGCACGTCGCAGGTCAGGGGAGACAGCAGACAAAATCACCCCATCCTTAAGGATACCCGTAGGTTTAGAATCACCAGGGAAATCAGGTTCAAAACTCCTAGAAAGGGCATCTGCCTTCACATTTTTAGAACCTGGCAGATACGAGACCACAAAATTAAACCGATAGAAAAACAACGACCAACGCGCCTGTCTAGGATTCAGACGTCTGGCCGACTCAAGATAATTCAAATTCTTGTGATCAGTCAAGACCACCACCTGATGTCTAGCACCCTCAAGCCAATGACGCCACTCCTCGAATGCCCACTTCATCGCCAAAAGCTCCCGATTACCAACATCATAGTTTCGCTCGGCGGGCGAAAATTTTCGAGAAAAGAACGCACAAGGTCTCATCACTGAACAATCTGAACTTTTCTGTGACAAAACCGCCCCCGCTCCGATCTCGGAAGCATCAACTTCCACCTGAAAAGGAAGTGAAACATCAGGCTGGCGCAACACAGGGGCAGAAGAAAAGCGCCGCTTAAGCTCCCGAAAGGCCTCCACAGCAGCAGGAGACCAATCGGCAACATCAGCACCTTTTTTTGTCAAATCAGTCAAAGGCTTGACAACGCTAGAAAACCCAGTTATGAATCGACGATAAAAATTAGCAAAGCCCAAAAATTTCTGAAGGCTCTTAAGAGAAGTCGGCTGCGTCCAGTCACAAATTGCCCGAACCTTAACAGGATCCATCTCAATAGAAGAAGGGGAAAAAATGTACCCCAGAAAAGAAATCTTCTGAACCCCAAAAACACACTTTGAACCCTTTACAAACAGAGAATTGGTCCGTAAAACCTGAAAAACCTTCCTAACCTGTTGAACATGAGACTCCCAGTCATCCGAAAAAATCAAAACATCATCCAGATACACAATCATGAATTTATCCAGATATTCACGGAAAACATTGTGCATAAAGGACTGAAAGACCGAAGGGGCATTTGACAGACCAAAAGGCATTACCAAATACTCAAAATGGCCCTCGGGCGTATTAAATGCGGTTTTCCACTCATCCCCCTGCTTAATTCGCACCAAATTATACGCACCGCGAAGATCAATCTTAGAGAACCACTTAGCTCCCTTAATGCGAGCAAATAAATCTGTCAGCAATGGCAAAGGATACTGATATTTGACTGTGATCTTATTTAAGAGTCTATAATCAATACAAGGTCTCAAAGAACCATCTCTTTTGGCTACGAAAAAGAACCCTGCTCCTAAAGGAGATGAAGAAGGACGAATATGTCCTTTTTCCAAGGACTCCCTAATATACTCTCGCATAGCAGCATGTTCAGGTACAGACAGATTGAATAAACGACCCTTAGGAAATTTACTGCCAGGAATCAAATCTATGGCGCAATCACAATCTCTGTGAGGGGGAAGAGAATTAAGAGTAGACTCCTCAAAAACATCACAATAATCAGACAAAAAAAACGGGATCTCAGAGGGAATAGATGAAGCAATGGAAACCAAAGGTGCGTCCCCATGATTTCCCTGACATCCCCAGCTTAGTACAGACATTGTTTTCCAGTCAAGGACTGGGTTATGAGTTTGCAACCATGGCAATCCCAGCACTAATACATCATGTAGATTAGACAACACAAGGAAGCGAATCACCTCCTGATGGTCTGGAGTCATACGCATAGTCACTTGTGTCCAGTATTGTGGTTTATTACTAGCCAATGGCGTAGAATCAATACCCTTTAAAGGTATAGGGACTTCCAGAGGCTCTAGATCAAACCCACAGCGCCTGGCAAAGGACCAATCCATAAGACTCAAAGCGGCGCCGGAATCCACATAAGCATCTGCGACAATAGAAGATAACGAACAAATTAAAGTCACAGACAAAATAAACTTGGACTGCAAAGTGCCAATAGCAGAGGATTTATCAACCTTCTTTGTTCGTTTAGAGCATGCTGATATAACATGAGTAGAATCCCCACAATAGAAGCACAACCCATTTTTGCGCCTATAATTCTGTCGTTCGCTTCTGGACAGAAAACTATCACATTGCATACTCTCTGGTGCCTTCTCAGAAGACACCGCCAAATGGTGCACAGGTTTGCGTTCCCGTAAACGCCGATCAATCTGAATAGCCATTGTCATGGACTCATTCAGACCCGTAGGCGCAGGAAACCCCACCATGACGTCCTTTACGGCATCAGAGAGACCTTCTCTGAAATTTGCCGCCAGAGCGCACTCATTCCACTGAGTAAGCACAGACCATTTTCGAAATTTTTGCCAATATATTTCAGCTTCATCTTGCCCCTGAGAGAGGGCTATCAAGGCTTTTTCAGCCTGTATCTCTAAATTAGGTTCCTCATAAAGCAACCCTAAAGCCAGAAAAAACGCATCCACATTGAGCAACGCAGGGTCCCCTGGCGCCAATGAAAATGCCCAATTTTGAGGGTCACCCCGCAATAATGAAATCACAATTTTAACCTGCTGTGCAGGATCTCCAGCAGAATGAGATCTCAGAGAAAGAAACAATTTACAATTGTATTTAAAATTCAGAAAACAAGATCTATCTCCGGAGAAACAGAAAAAGATAGGAATTCTAGGTTCAGATATAGGAGCATGTATAACAAAATCCTGTAAATTTTGAACTTTAGTGGCAAGATTATTCAAACCTGTAGCCAAACTCTGAGGATCCATTTTAAGCAGGTGAGATCAGAGCCATTCAAGGGTTAGAAGGAGAGGGAGACAAAGACTGCAATTAGAGCTGAAATGCAACTGATTCAACTATAGAGCAAGTACAGAGGGAAAAAAAAAAAAAATTTGCAGACTTCTTTTTCTCTCCTTTCTTCTGCCAACAGTTTTAACACTTGGCCGGCCATACTGTCATGGTTCCCAATGGCAGGGGAACATCAGGAGCATAGAAAAACGGACAAGCTCTCGGGTGATGGAAACTAGAGCTGACCACGATGCTAAAGCTATCACACAACTAATAGTAGCCAGGGAACGTATCTGCGTTTTTGCTAGACGTCTCGCACCAGCCGGAGAACTAACTACCCCTGGTAGATGAAATATAGTCCTGGCTTGCCTCCAGAGAAAATCCCCACAGGAGATAGTAGCCCCCCACATATAATAACGGTGAGTTCAGATGAAAAGACACACGTAGTATGAAAGCAGATTTAGCACAGCGAGGCCCACTAACTAGATAGCAGAAGGATACAATAGTGGACTTCGCGGTCAGCTACAAAACCCTATCAAATACCATCCTGAAGTTACCTTAAACTCATGTGCCAACTCATGACACCGGAGTGGTAACTTCAGCCCACAAGAGCTTCCAGCTGCAGAGAATCACATAACTGCAAACTGGACAAAACATACAAAAATAGACTAAGGACAAAAGTGTCCAACTTAGCTGGTCAGCAGACTGGGAGCAGGTACATGCAACAGAATGACTCTGGTTACATTGATGGCCGGCACTGGAAAGACTGAGGAGCAAGGCTAAATAGGAAACTCCCATATCCTGATAGAAACAGGTGGAAAGCACACAAGACACCAGTACCACCAGTGACCACTGGGGTGCCAAATAACCGAATCACAACAGTATGCCCTTTTATGATACCAACCAAGAATGTCTTTTTTAACCCAGTAGATTCGTCTACCCATCGACTCAAACACTACATCAACTGCAAGACGAGAGATGTCATCTACGTCATCATTTGGCCGTGTGGCAAGCCGTACGTTGGGCAAACCTCCCAGGAGCTACGCAAGAGGATACAGAAACATATGTCCACCATCCACCTGGCAGCTACAGAACAACGTAAGGGTAAGCCCCTCACCCCAGTAGCTGCAAATTTCCTGGCTGCACATGGGGTATCTACCTCCAATACCAAGGTTGTGGGGTTGCAGAGAATACCATACAACGGCAGGGGTGGCAATCCACACAATCAGCTCCTTTGAACTGAGTCTAGGTGGATTTTTAATCTTCGGTCCGTGGCTCCGTTGGGACTCAACGAAGAACTATTATTTACCGGTTTTCTGGGCTAAGTAGATGTGGCAGACATTTTTCTATGTTCAGGAGGACTCTCTGTATATGCTGTTCACCCTGCTGCGATTTTCATGTGTTTGTTTTTTGCCTTTGTCTTATTTTCATGTCCAGAGCACCATCTCATTTGTCGTAATAGAAGATCTATTCGGCCTTGGACACCTTGCCTGGCTTTCTTGTTGATTTACAAACAAATCAGGTCTGACGGACTCACATATCTGGTTAATCTGGAAAAACAACGTCCTATTTGGAGCACCACATCCACATCATCCTGAGGACCACGCGTTGCAGTTTTTTAGATTTTTGGACACCACCAATGATAACTATGACAACAAGCTTGAATATCTTTATAGGATGGACCGGGACTATGTGATCACATATATGGTGTCTTTTGGAGCCCTTGCCCTTGCTTTCATTTATATCACCTGCGTCACACCATCCGGAAACACTGGCTTCACACACTGCCCGGGACCCCTCTGGACACCTACCCCACTACTATAGGGCCCAATATGTCTTCATTCCTATTTGGGTATCCACAGGTATCGAGCTTTAGTTCTTATACCATTTAAATCTATACCCATACTGTGTCTCCTCACTTGGGTCCAGGTGGGCATTTATGTGCATTATAGTGCAAGTATATGTGGCCCCATTTGAGGACAGTTATCCTTTTTAGGTGTAACCTAATTTATTGCAACTTATACTATCTGGTCATAACATTTGGCTCAACTTTAGGCCATCTTACCGATGTTTTGTCAATATAACTTATCTGGGCACACTTTACCAACACATCTCCCTTGGGATGCTCGCCCTTTTTAGGACACTCTCTCTCTCCCCCCTTTATAGTCTTGCCTTGCTGGGCATCATTATGCATTTTGCTTTGGTCCATTTAAACATCACCTGGATAGCAGTTGGTTTCATTGTCCTTTATATCGCAGTCATTCCATCATTATTTGGGTGCTTTTGCATTTGTCCTTATGGTCGCCTTACATAGGTGCTCTTATATTTGTTTCCATGGTTGCCTTATCATGATTCTTTCTCCTGCTGTCCCTTTGAATATATATATATATATTAATTGTCAGGGTGTGCCAATTAACAATAGGATGGCACTTGTGGATATTTATTATATATACTGCGTTTAGAATGATATAGAGACTGCGGTATGATCTCTAATAAAATCGCAGTCTCTAGCACCACGGCGCATGCGCAGGGGGCTAATGAAGTCATTTCATGCCCTAATCAAGATGGTGATTTTGTGGGTTACTGCGCATGCACGTGACGTCATGCAGATACTAGCGATCTCCTATTGGCCTCCCTCCAAACATGTGACCAGGATATACACAGAAACGCTCTGACATGCGTAATGGCAGCCCCAGCACGCCGAAAAACATGCGATCTCCTCCATCAAGCGTTATGTTTCACCTGAGGTATGCTGAATGAGTATATGGCTACTATACTGAGGAGTTGTTTTATATAATTTTAATAGTACACCGCTGGCACCAATGCACATTATGATGAGATATAATTGATGGGATTCACTGATTGGTTGTATTTAATGGGGAAGTTTGGGGAAGCCCCTATATATATGTTGTTCAGAGATCTGTTTATTGCTTGAGAAAGGCTCAGTCAGAGCCGAAACGTTGCATGAAGATGTGGGCACAATAAACACCTGCATATGAACTTAAGGACATGGAGTGCTGCCTGTTTTTGTGATGTATATGAAGTGATAACAACCGAGGACAGGTTGTCTGGGCTGTGCACCCGAAGATAAGTAAAGAAGTAGTGCAGTTCCATTTTTTTCTATTATGTTATTGTCTGGAAATTTTTGCACACTTATATTTTATTTATTGACTTTCCCTAACACCCTTAAGACATTTTTTGGGAACATGGATGTATATACCATGGACCCTGGGATTTTCAATTATACTGCTGAAGATGAGGAACGCATTTTGGGTAATATAGAGAGGGATGCAGCTTTTTTAAAGATACCCTCACAGATTGATCTGAAACATAAGTACCTAAATGATAGGAAACGTCTCATTAGCTCACAACTACATCTTACCACGCTGGGACATTATCTAAGGGTACCGTCACACAGTGGCATTTTTATCGCTACGACGGTACGATTCGTGACGTTCTAGCGATATCGTTACGATATCGCAGTGTCTGACACGCTACTGCGATCAGGGACCCTGCTGAGAATCGTACATCGTAGCAGATCGTTTGAAACTTTCTTTCGTCGCTGGATCTCCCGCTGTCATCGCTGGATCATTGTGTGTGACAGCGATCCAGCGATGAGTTCGCTGGTAACCAGGGTAAACATCGGGTAACTAAGCGCAGGGCCGCGCTTAGTAACCCGATGTTTACCGTGGTTACCAGCGTAAAAGTAAAAAAAAACAAACCGTACATACTCACCATCTGATGTCTGTCAGGTCCCTTGCAGACTGCTTCCCTTTCTGACTGTGAGCGCCGGTCGGAAAGTGAGAGCAGATCACAGCGGTGACGTCACCGCTGCGCTCTGCTCTCACTGTACGGCTGCACTCAGTCAGAGCAGGAAGCAGACTGCAAGGGACCTGACGGACATCAGATGGTGTGTATGTACTGTTTGTTTTTTTTTACTTTTACGCTGGTAACCACGGTAAACATCGGGTTACTAAGCACGGCCCTGCGCTTAGTAACCCGATGTTTACCCTGGTTACCAGCGAACCTCGGCATCGCTCCAGCGCCGTGATTGCAAAGTGTGACCGCAGTCTACGATGCTGGAGCGATAGTCATACGACGCTGCGACGTCACGGATCGTGCCGTCGTAGCGATCGTAATTGCACGGTGTGACGGTACCCTAAGGGAGCGTAAGATACCTAGAGGGTTAAGATCGAATATACGCCCTAATCTGTTTGCTGGAAATGTGGCTTTCTGCAGTAGATTTGTACAGATATCCAATAAATATGCTATGGATATAATGCTATTGAATGTGGAGTTTTTGCAAGAGGAGGTGAAAAAGATACAGTATAATACTGAGGAGATGGAGAAAAAGATCCGAGAAATACTTAATAAAGATGAATGGATACTGTTCAAAGATAAAGTAGAGAAAGATATGTGCAAATTCCGTGGTGAATTAGAAGAAACTAAAATAAAAAAATGGAGTCGAGATATTGGCGACTATGAGATTGGGCGGATTTATTCCTGGCAAACGGACAATTTAAAAGCACCATGGAAGAAAAGAGGTCTTTTGGGCACTAAAGAAACATGTTTTATTAATGGTGGTTTTAAAAATAATGACTGTGTTCCTTTTAGATCTAGCGAACATTCCAGAGGAAGAAAAAGACGTGGAGGCAAGCGGCAGCACCGGAGGCAAAAAGAAATTAGAAAAAATCAAAACTCAACCCCAGAAGTCACTGAACCTCAGAAGGAGGGAACAGATCTCATAGTGAATATCTCTAATAAGGTGTATTAACAGATATGCAAATTTTGGTGTTGAGCAAAGGACTGAGTTTTAGCCCATGTTCACATATAGACTGGTTTGAATTACAAGTAGACCTTGAACGGTTTTTTAGACAGATAAAACTAAGAGAATGGTTTAATGATAAGGACAACAATAAGAAAGTTAAAATAAGTGAATTTGATTTGGATGGTGTTGAATTGAAGAAGGGGAGTAAGTTTGTACCACCAGCTAGCCCGGTTGTAATTGAGGCCTTTGAAAAAGCGGTAAGGAGCGATATCGAATTGTTGAGAAATAAGGCAATAAAAGAATATTCACATCCTAATATTCGTAGAGAGGAATTTGAGGCATTGCAGGAACTTGTCTATGACGGCGACATAGTGGTTAAACCCGCAGACAAAGGGGGAGTGGTCGTCGTCATGGACAAGGAAATGTATATTGCTGAAGTATTAAGACAGCTGAGTGATGAAGATGTCTATACGAAAATGGATGGTGATCCTAAATTTGCCATTTTGAAAGATATTAAGGCCTGTCTTAAGGAGGCACTAGATTCAGGTGTGATTGATCAGGGCCTCTGTGAATTCCTACTAGAGGAAAATCCACGCACCCCGGTGCTATACATAACACCGAAGATACATAAGACCCTAATTAACCCCCCGGGACGTCCTATAGTCTCGGGGGTGGGATCAATTTTCAATAAAATTGGTATCTTTCTGGATAGGATACTTAACCCGATGGTCAGGAAGTGTAAGTCATACATTAGAGATACTACGGATTTTTTAGGCAAGTTGGAGACACTACAGTTAGAGGGGGAAGTTATCCTGGCCTCCTTTGACATAGTGTCCCTATACACTTCGATAGACCATGAAGAGGGTTTAAAAGCAATAGGTGATAAATTAAATCCCAATAGATGCACTCCTGAAGGTAGAGCCTTTTTATTAAAGATATTAGAAATCATTCTAAAACGGAATTATTTTTTGTTCGGTGACGCGTTTTATACGCAAAAGCGAGGAACTGCTATGGGGGCCAATATGGCCCCCGCATACGCCAATTTGGTCATGGAAGTCCTGGAGGAGGACCTCATCTATGTGTCCCACCACTTTCGACATGTTGCGACGTGGTGGAGATACATAGATGATGTCTTCCTCCTTTGGACAGGCACTCAGGGCGAACTGGAAGAATTCTTCCACTATCTAAACACCATTGACAATACAATTAAATTCACACTTGTAATGTCAAAAAAGGAAATTCAATTCCTAGACGTACTTGTTAGTCTAAAGGAGGGGCAACTCAGTACCACATTGTTTGTGAAAAACACGGACAGAAACAATCTGTTACTCTATGATAGTCAACAACCGCGATCTATGGTAAAATCCATTCCACTGAGCCAACTTCTTAGGGTCAGGCGGATTGTCAAAGAAGAAAAAGATATAGATATAGTGGTGGACGCATTGGTTAAAAAATTCTTGGATAGGGGATACCCTAGACACTTATTGGAAATAACTAAAAATAAGGTGTTACGGGAGGACAGGGTGGAACTTATCCATAAAACAAGAAATGATAGATCTGATAAAAAACCTAAAAGAGTCCCATTTGTTACCACTTATAGTGAAGAAAGTAGGGAAGTGGCTAATGTGATCAGCAAACATTGGGGGATGCTTGGTAGATGTTTACCTAAAATAAAGGAATTGCAGTTACCACCGTTATATTCTTACAGACGGAATAAGAACATTAAAGACTATTTGATTAAGTCAGACATTGGACCAAGGAAAAAGAGCCGACAACTATATCTAACAGGTTCAGGAAAAATGGGTTGTTTCCCATGCTTAAACTGCGTGGATTGCACATATATGGTTAAGGGAGCTACGTTTGAACACCCTAAAACAGGGATAACATATGGCATTAAACACTATCTAACATGCAGTTCAGATTATGTAGTGTATATTTTGATGTGTCCATGTAAGCTGTGGTACGTCGGAGAAACGACGTGTGAGTTTAAAGTGCGAGTGAACCAGCATCGATATTCCATTAGGAAAAAGAGGACTGACCTCCCGGTCCCTAAACATTTTGTGGATTGCAATCATTCAGAAAAGGATTTAAAATTCAAAATAATTGACAGGATACCGGTCTATAGGAGAGGGGGTGACAGAGAGTTGACCCTCCGTAAAAAAGAGTTGATGTGGATCTATAAATTGAATACACTTAGGCCCATGTGCCTTAATGCGGACTTTAATTTACACACAGTCATATAAGTAGGGTGTTTCTATATCGGAACTGTATAATTGAAAACTGGTATGTCTTTATATTTTTATGTATTTGGGAATACTTTGTCTTTATGAGTATGTTCCTAATTTTACTTTGTTTATATTTTCTGTCCAGGTACTGTTGCTGTTAATGGAAAACCTCTTATGGAGAGACATAAACATGGTGGAGGCACAATGTTTTTCAAAAAAGAATGTAAAAAATGTTTCTGATAAAAAATCTATTGATATTTATAGACATAAATTTTTTTTTTGAGAACATGCTATTTTGTCTATGAATGGGGGGAGGCCTTTTAATAAAATTTCTAAAATATTTGTTTGTTTTATATATTTATTACCAATATTATGGCCATAGGGTATAGTGCAATATATACATAGGTGAATTGCAGTGGATAAACCACTATTGTTCATAAGAGCCAAGACCGGTGTGCTACTGCTACACAGAAGTCAGGGGTGGAGGCACCTTGTCCGGAGGGGTGAGGTGCACCCCCTAAACACTGTATGAGTACTAGGTGGGGGTCTGAATTAAGACACCCTCTGGTGGCTCAAAGCAGGAGTAGGCACAACCTATATGGGTCTATATGGTATATAAGGAGCTATGATGCCTCTCAGAACGTTGAGGTGGTTTATTGATATCACCATGTGTGAACTGTTTTCTTAATAAAAATATCTTTTCATTAGAAAAAGAAATAATAATTCCTTAAAAAAAAATTATGGTGAGCCCTTTAAGACCTGATATAGGGACTCTGCCGTTTAGAGTCTATCATTTTTAATGGGCCACAACCCCCAGGGTGTGCCAATTAACAAAAGGATGGCACTTGTGGATATTTATTATATATACTGCATTTAGAATGATATAGAGACTGCGGTATGATCTCTAATAAAATCGCAGTCTCTAGCGCCACGGCGCATGCGCAGGGGGCTAATGAAGTCATTTCATGCCCTAATCAAGATGGTGATTTTGTGGGTTACTGCGCATGCGCGTGACGTCATGCAGATACTAGCGATCTCCTATTGGCCTCCCTCCAAACATGTGACCAGGATATACACAGAAACGCTCTGACATGCGTAATGGCAGCCCCAGCACGCCGAAAAACATGCGATCTCCTTCATCAAGCGTTATGTTTCACCTGAGGTATGCTGAATGAGTATATGGCTACTATACTGAGGAGTTGTTTTATATAATTTTAATAGTACACCGCTGGCACCAATGCACATTATGATGAGATATAATTTAGGGTTGAGCGACTTTCATTTTTTTAAGATCGAGTAGGGTTTTGGGAAACCCGATTTTGTCCAGAGTCGAGTCGAGTGCAGTCGGCCGATTATCGCTAAAAGTCGGGGATCGACCGAAACACGAAACCCAATGCAAGTCAATGGGGAAGCATAGTCGGCAGTGAGTGGAGGCCAGGAAAACACCTACAGTGCCCATTTTAATGCCAAAAACATCCATTCTTGTTTCTGAAGCTTGCCAATCTTAATTAACTGTATAATAATAGTTGGGCATAGGGAATTGGGGGAAAGTTGTGGGGGGAGTAGGGCTGGCTCAAGTTTTTCGTGGGCCCAGGAAATGCGGACTACGTCACGGCGGTGTTGCAGGGAAAGGTAAGTATTTAAACGTTGCAAGTGCTGTGATCCTGAGCAAGCAGGGGGGGGCCCACTCGTTCGCATTTGGCACTGGCACAGGGCCCCTCAAAGTACGGCGGTGTGTTTGCATGGCGGGGGCGCCTCCCACCAGCAGCGACACTTTTGCGTACTCTGAGGGGCCCTGTGCCAGTGACGTCGCCAACGAGTATGCCCCCCCACCTGATGAAGGAACCTGCACTTTCATCTGCACCTTCCTCTTTGTCCCTGTGTAAGGTGGTATAACATGCGGGAAGGGGAACCTTACTTTCAGCAGGGTCAGATTCTGGCTGTGTAGAGTACAAGGGGAATGTAGTGGTCTAGGTCAATGTACCAGCAGACTCATTTAGCAGTGGCTGGGCAATGGGCAGGATGAGGAGGAAACAGATATAGGGCCAAAGAATAAAGTAGGCTAAATGCAGTTCAAAATTGGTAACAGGACTAAACAGGCGGCATTGCTTTGTTCAGTGGAGTAGCAAACCCAAGAGCAGCAGACACTGTTTCAAGGGCCTAACCACACTAGTAGGCCAAATGCAGTTTAATATCTGATAGTATAGGGCGAAAGCCAGAATGTGGAAGCTCAGCTTTGTTCAGTTGAGGACAACACCAGGGAGGGGCAGACACCTTTAGTAGGCCGGAAAAGCCTATTGCATTTTTTAAAATGGTAATTTGGAGCAGAAGGTTGAAGCTCAGCTTTATTTAGTTGAGGACAACACCAGGCAGGGGCACACAGACAGACACCTTTAGTAGGCCGGAAAAGCCTATTGCATTTTTTAAAATGGTAATTTGGAGCAGAAGGTTGAAGCTCAGCTTTATTTAGTTGAGGACAACACCAGGCAGGGGCACACAGACAGACACCTTTAGTAGGCCGGAAAAGCCTATTGCATTTTTTAAAATGGTAATTTGGAGCAGAAGGTTGAAGCTCAGCTTTATTTAGTTGAGGGCAACACCAGGAAGGGGCAGAAGCCGTTAGTAGGCCCTAACCACCATTTTTTTTTTAAAAACCACTTAATGAGAGCCGGAAGGTTGAAGCTCAGCTTTATTTAGTTGAGGACAACACCAGGCAGGGGCACACAGACAGACACCTTTAGTAGGCCGGAAAAGCCTATTGCATTTTTTAAAATGGTAATTTGGAGCAGAAGGTTGAAGCTCAGCTTTATTTAGTTGAGGGCAACACCAGGCAGGGGCACACAGACAGACACCTTTAGTAGGCCGGAAAAGCCTATTGCATTTTTTAAAATGGTAATTTGGAGCAGAAGGTTGAAGCTCAGCTTTATTTAGTTGAGGACAACACCAGGCAGGGGCACACAGACAGACACCTTTAGTAGGCCGGAAAAGCCTATTGCATTTTTTAAAATGGTAATTTGGAGCAGAAGGTTGAAGCTCAGCTTTATTTAGTTGAGGGCAACACCAGGGAGGGGCAGAAGCCGTTAGTAGGCCCTAACCACCATTTTTTTTTTTTAAAACCACTTAATGAGAGCCGGAAGGTTGAAGCTCAGCTTTATTTAGTTGAGGACAACACCAGGCAGGGGCACACAGACAGACACCTTTAGTAGGTCGGAAAAGCCTATTGCATTTTTTAAAATGGTAATTTGGAGCAGAAGGTTGAAGCTCAGCTTTATTTAGTTGAGGGCAACACCAGGCAGGGGCACACAGACAGACACGTTTAGTAGGCCGGAAAAGCCTATTGCATTTTTTAAAATGGTAATTTGGAGCAGAAGGTTGAAGCTCAGCTTTATTTAGTTGAGGACAACACCAGGCAGGGGAACACAGACAGACACCTTTAGTAGGCCGGAAAAGCCTATTGCATTTTTTAAAATGGTAATTTGGAGCAGAAGGTTGAAGCTCAGCTTTATTTAGTTGAGGACAACACCAGGCAGGGGCACACAGACAGACACCTTTAGTAGGCCGGAAAAGCCTATTGCATTTTTTAAAATGGTAATTTGGAGCAGAAGGTTGAAGCTCAGCTTTATTTAGTTGAGGACAACACCAGGCAGGGGCACACAGACAGACACCTTTAGTAGGCCGGAAAAGCCTATTGCATTTTTTAAAATGGTAATTTGGAGCAGAAGGTTGAAGCTCAGCTTTATTTAGTTGAGGGCAACACCAGGGAGGGGCAGAAGCCGTTAGTAGGCCCTAACCACCATTTTTTTTTTAAAAAACCACTTAATGAGAGCCGGAAGGTTGAAGCTCAGCTTTATTTAGTTGAGGACAACACCAGGCAGGGGCACACAGACAGACACCTTTAGTAGGCCGGAAAAGCCTATTGCATTTTTTAAAATGGTAATTTGGAGCAGAAGGTTGAAGCTCAGCTTTATTTAGTTGAGGGCAACACCAGGCAGGGGCACACAGACAGACACCTTTAGTAGGCCGGAAAAGCCTATTGCATTTTTTAAAATGGTAATTTGGAGCAGAAGGTTGAAGCTCAGCTTTATTTAGTTGAGGACAACACCAGGCAGGGGCACACAGACAGACACCTTTAGTAGGCCGGAAAAGCCTATTGCATTTTTTAAAATGGTAATTTGGAGCAGAAGGTTGAAGCTCAGCTTTATTTAGTTGAGGGCAACACCAGGCAGGGGCACACAGACAGACACCTTTAGTAGGCCGGAAAAGCCTATTGCATTTTTTAAAATGGTAATTTGGAGCAGAAGGTTGAAGCTCAGCTTTATTTAGTTGAGGACAACACCAGGCAGGGGAACACAGACAGACACATTTAGTAGGCCGGAAAAGCCTATTGCATTTTTTAAATTGGTAATTTGGAGCAGAAGGTTGAAGCTCAGCTTTATTTAGTTGAGGGCAACACCAGGCAGGGGCACACAGACAGACACCTTTAGTAGGCCGGAAAAGCCTATTGCATTTTTTAAAATGGTAATTTGGAGCAGAAGGTTGAAGCTCAGCTTTATTTAGTTGAGGGCAACACCAGGCAGGGGCACACAGACAGACACCTTTAGTAGGCCGGAAAAGCCTATTGCATTTTTTAAAATGGTAATTTGGAGCAGAAGGTTGAAGCTCAGCTTTATTTAGTTGAGGACAACACCAGGCAGGGGCACACAGACAGACACCTTTAGTAGGCCGGAAAAGCCTATTGCATTTTTTAAAATGGTAATTTGGAGCAGAAGGTTGAAGCTCAGCTTTATTTAGTTGAGGACAACACCAGGCAGGGGCACACAGACAGACACCTTTAGTAGGCCGGAAAAGCCTATTGCATTTTTTAAAATGGTAATTTGGAGCAGAAGGTTGAAGCTCAGCTTTATTTAGTTGAGGGCAACACCAGGCAGGGGCACACAGACAGACACCTTTAGTAGGCTGGAAAAGCCTATTGCATTTTTTAAAATGGTAATTTGGAGCAGAAGGTTGAAGCTCAGCTTTATTTAGTTGAGGACAACACCAGGCAGGGGAACACAGACAGACACCTTTAGTAGGCCGGAAAAGCCTATTGCATTTTTTAAAATGGTAATTTGGAGCAGAAGGTTGAAGCTCAGCTTTATTTAGTTGAGGACAACACCAGGCAGGGGCACACAGACAGACACCTTTAGTAGGCCGGAAAAGCCTATTGCATTTTTTAAAATGGTAATTTGGAGCAGAAGGTTGAAGCTCAGCTTTATTTAGTTGAGGACAACACCAGGCAGGGGCACACAGACAGACACCTTTAGTAGGCCGGAAAAGCCTATTGCATTTTTTAAAATGGTAATTTGGAGCAGAAGGTTGAAGCTCAGCTTTATTTAGTTGAGGGCAACACCAGGCAGGGGCACACAGACAGACACCTTTAGTAGGCCGGAAAAGCCTATTGCATTTTTTAAAATGGTAATTTGGAGCAGAAGGTTGAAGCTCAGCTTTATTTAGTTGAGGGCAACACCAGGCAGGGGCACACAGACAGACACCTTTAGTAGGCCGGAAAAGCCTATTGCATTTTTTAAAATGGTAATTTGGAGCAGAAGGTTGAAGCTCAGCTTTATTTAGTTGAGGACAACACCAGGCAGGGGCACACAGACAGACACCTTTAGTAGGCCGGAAAAGCCTATTGCATTTTTTAAAATGGTAATTTGGAGCAGAAGGTTGAAGCTCAGCTTTATTTAGTTGAGGGCAACACCAGGGAGGGGCAGAAGCCGTTAGTAGGCCCTAACCACCATTTTTTTTTTAAAAAACCACTTAATGAGAGCCGGAAGGTTGAAGCTCAGCTTTATTTAGTTGAGGGCAACACCAGGGAGGGGCAGAAGCCGTTAGTAGGCCCTAACCAAAGTTGAAGGCCAAATGCAGTTTAATTTCTGATACTATAGGCCGAAAGCCAGAAGGTGGAAGCTCCAATTTAGACAGTGGAGGACAATTTGAATTAGGGACAGCAGACAGACTTAGTAGGCTGTCCCCTGTGGACCATGCATCCACCACATTAACCCATTGCGCCGTAATGGACACGTAATCTTCCGTGGCCATGCCTACAGGTCCATGCGTCTGTTGTCAGGTGCACCTTTGTACTCACAGATTGCCAGAGTGCATGGACAATGCGGTCTTCTACATGCTGGTGGAGGGTTGGGATGGCTTTTCTCCCAAAAGAAGTGTCGACTGGTTAGCTTGTAGCGTGGTACAGCGTAGTCCATCATGGCCTTATTAATAGTAAATAAAATATATAACTAGGCTCTATGAACTTTTAAATAGGTTCCAGGGGTACACGGGCAGCATTGGTGTGGTCAGTGGAGGAGTATTGCAAGTAGGGGCTGCAGACAGGCTATCAAAGGCCTAAAATACCAAACAGTAGGCACTCATGGCAGTTTTACATCGGTTACATGGATACACAGGCAGGCACTCCAGGCAGCATTGTGGTCAGTGGAGGAGTATTGCAAGTAGGGGCCGCAGACAGGCTATCAAAGGCCTAAAATAACAAACAGTAGGCAGTCATGGCAGTTTTACATCGGTTACATGGATACACAGGCAGGCACTCCAGGCAGCATTGTGGTCAGTGGAGGAGTATTGCAAGTAGGGGCCGCAGACAGGCTATCAAAGGCCTAAAATAACAAACAGTAGGCAGTCATGGCAGTTTTACATCGGTTACATGGATACACAGGCAGGCACTCCAGGCAGCATTGTGGTCAGTGGAGGAGTATTGCAAGTAGGGGCCGCAGACAGGCTATCAAAGGCCTAAAATAACAAACAGTAGGCAGTCATGGCAGTTTTACATCGGTTACATGGATACACAGGCAGCTAGGTGGTGAGTGGAGGAGTAATTAAAGTAAGGACCGCAGACAGGCTATCAAAGGCCTAACATAACAAACAATAGGCTCATGGCAGTTTTACAGCGGTTACATGGATAGACGGGCAGGCAGCTTGGTGGTGAGTGGAGGAGTATTTAAAGTAGGGACCGCAGACAGGCTATCAAAGGCCTAACATAACAAACAATAGGCTCATGGCAGTTTTACAGCGGTTACATGGATACACGGGCAGGCAGCTTGGTGGTGAGTGGAGGAGTATTTAAAGTAGGGACCGCAGACAGGCTTCAAAGGCCTAACATAAGAAAATGGGCTGGCTGTAGGCACTTTATAATTGGTTCCAGGGGTACACGGGCAGCAGTGGTCTGGCCAGTGGAGGACTAGTGGAAGGAGGGACCGCAGACAGGCTTCAAAGGCCTAACATAAAAAAATGGGCTGGCTGTAGGCACTTTATAATTGGTTCCAGGGGTACACGGGCAGCAGTGGTCTGGCCAGTGGAGGACTAGTGGAAGGAGGGACCGCAGACAGGCTTCAAAGGCCTAACATAAAAAAATGGGCTGGCTGTAGGCACTTTATAATTGGTTCCAGGGGTACACGGGCAGCAGTGGTCTGGTCAGTGGAGGACTAGTGGAAGGAGGGACCGCAGACAGGCTTCAAAGGCCTAACATAAAAAAATGGGCTGGCTGTAGGCACTTTATAATTGGTTCCAGGGGTACACGGGCAGCAGTGGTCTGGCCAGTGGAGGACTAGTGGAAGGAGGGACCGCAGACAGGCTTCAAAGGCCTAACATAAAAAAATGGGCTGGCTGTAGGCACTTTATAATTGGTTCCAGGGGTACACGGGCAGCAGTGGTCTGGTCAGTGGAGGACTAGTGGAAGGAAGGACCGCAGACAGGCTTCAAAGGCCTAACATAAAAAAATGGTCTGGCTGTAGGCACTTTATAATTGGTTCCAGGGGTACACGGGCAGCAGTGGTCTGGCCAGTGGAGGACTAGTGGAAGGAGGGACCGCAGACAGGCTTCAAAGGCCTAACATAAAAAAATGGGCTGGCTGTAGGCACTTTATAATTGGTTCCAGGGGTACACGGGCAGCAGTGGTCTGGCCAGTGGAGGACTAGTGGAAGGAGGGACCGCAGACAGGCTTCAAAGGCCTAACATAAAAAAATGGGCTGGCTGTAGGCACTTTATAATTGGTTCCAGGGGTACACGGGCAGCAGTGGTCTGGCCAGTGGAGGACTAGTGGAAGGAGGGACCGCAGACAGGCTTCAAAGGCCTAACATAAAAAAATGGGCTGGCTGTAGGCACTTTATAATTGGTTCCAGGGGTACACGGGCAGCAGTGGTCTGGTCAGTGGAGGACTAGTGGAAGGAGGGACCGCAGACAGGCTTCAAAGGCCTAACATAAAAAAATGGGCTGGCTGTAGGCACTTTATAATTGGTTCCAGGGGTACACGGGCAGCAGTGGTCTGGCCAGTGGAGGACTAGTGGAAGGAGGGACCGCAGACAGGCTTCAAAGGCCTAAAATAACAAACAATAGGCTCATGGCAGTTTTACAGCGGTTACATGGATACACGGGCAGCTTGGTGGTGAGTGGAGGAGTAGTGCAAGGAGTGTCTGTCCCAGTACTCCCAAAATATAAATAGATGTTAATGTCTCGCAAAACAACCAAAACAAAAAAAAAGTGGCATACTTAGGTACAGGGGTGGGCTCATCTGCTGAGTTTCTGACATAGTAATTTGGCAGTAACTATTTAATGGTGCCAATATAGGACACAGACACAGACTACTTTAAGTTGCATCATAGATGTCTACAAATTTGTATTGTCAGTGCCAGACATTGAATGATGTCAGCGAATAGACTAAAGATTGGTGGAGCTGTGCGACATAATTTTGCACGTGGTAGAGCACATTTTGAGCTGGGGTAGGGGGGAACTCTCTTGAGGCCGGCGGGACCGCCCCAGGGCCCCTCATGTTACAACGGTGTGTCTGACGTTGGGTGCGCACCACCACCGCCAGAGACACTACATTGTACTATGAGGGACCCAGTAGCAATGCCGTCAACCAAAAGCGAGCACACCCACCTCTTCAGACAAACAGCAGTCTCACGGGTGCTTGCGCCAAGTCGCGATACCATGGCCCCGTGTGGGGAGTTTTGCCATTTAGGGAGGTGTAAACATGTCGTATGCTGTACAATCAGCTGCAGCAAATTAGACATTAGAAAAGTAATTCACAGGCAAGAGCTTTTCATAGGAAAGCTAGGTGTCGGCCGGGCAAGGTGGGGCAAAAGATTTCGAAATTCAGTTGTGGTTCATTTTAATGAATGTTAGATCGTCAACATTTTGGGTAGCCAGACGAGTCCTTTTTTCGGTTAATATTGAACCTGCAGCACTGAATACTCTTTCTGATAGGACACTTGCTGCCGGGCAAGCAAGCTCCTGCAATGCATATTCTGCCAATTCTGGCCAGGTGTCTAATTTGGAGGCCCAGTAATCAAATGGGAATGACGGTTGAGGGAGAACATCGATAAGGGATGAAAAATAGTTAGTAACCATACTGGACAAATGTTGTCTCCTGTCACTTTCAATTGATGCAGCAGTACCTGTCCTGTCTGCGGTCATAGCAAAATCACTCCACAACCTGGTCAGAAAACCCCTCTGTCCAACGCCACTTCTGATGTGTGCACCCCTAACACTCCTAGTCTGCTGCCCCCTGGAGCTCGTGTGAGAACGATCACGTGCGCTGTGTGCTGGGAATGCCTGAAGCAAATGGTCAACAAGAGTTGATTGTTTGGTTGCTAATATTAGTTCCAAGTTCTCATGTGGCATAATATTTTGCAATTTGCCTTTATAGCGTGGATCAAGGAGGCAGGCCAACCAGTAATCGTCATCGTTCATCATTTTCGTAATGCGTGTGTCCCTTTTTAGGATACGTAAGGCATAATCCGCCATGTGGGCCAGAGTTCCAGTTGTCAAATCTCCGGTTGTGATTGGTTGAGGGGCAGTTGCAGGCAAATCTACATCACTTGTGTCCCTCAAAAAACCAGAACCCGGCCGTGACACGCAACCAATTTCCTGTGCCCCCGGGAAAGGTTTGGCATTAAAAATATACTCATCCCCATCATCCTCCTCGTCCTCCACCTCCTCTTCGCCCGCTACCTCGTCCTGTACACTGCCCTGACCAGACAATGGCTGACTGTCATCAAGGCTTTCCTCTTCCTCTGGTGCAGACGCCTGCTCCTTTATGTGCGTCAAACTTTGCATCAGCAGACGCATTAGGGGGATGCTCATGCTTATTACGGCGTTGTCTGCACTAACCAGCCATGTGCATTCCTCAAAACACTGAAGGACTTGACACATGTCTTGTATCTTAGACCACTGCACACCTGACAACTCCATGTCTGCCATCCTACTGCCTGCCCGTGTATCCTCCCACAAATAAATAACAGCACGCCTCTGTTCGCACAGTCTCTGAAGCATGTGCAGTGTTGAGTTCCACCTTGTTGCAACGTCTATGATTAGGCGATGCTGGGGAAGGTTCAAAGACCGCTGATAGGTCTGCATACGGCTGGCGTGTACAGGCGAACGTCGGATATGTGAGCAAAGTGCACGCACTTTGAGGAGCAGGTCGGAGAACCCAGGATAAGTTTTCAATAAGCACTGCACCACCAGGTTTAAGGTGTGAGCCAGGCAAGGAATGTGTTTCAGTTGGGAAAGGGAGATGGCAGCCAGGAAATTCCTTCCGTTATCACTCACTACCTTGCCTGCCTCAAGATCTACTGTGCCCAGCCACGACTGCGTTTCTTGTTGCAAGAACTCGGACAGAACTTCCGCGGTGTGTCTGTTGTCGCCCAAGCACTTCATAGCCAATACAGCCTGCTGACGCTTGGCAGTAGCTGGCCCATAATGGGACAACTGGTGTGCAACAGTGTCATCTGCCGATGGAGTGGTTGGCAGACTGCGTTCTGTGGAAGAGCTGTAGCTTCTGCAGGAGGACGAGGAGGAGGAGGAGGAGGGGGTGCGAACGCCTACAGCCAACTGTTTCCTAGACCGTGGGCTAGGCACAACTGTCCCTAAATTGATGTCGCCTGTGGACCCTGCATCCACCACATTCACCCAGTGTGCCGTGATGGACACATAACGTCCCTGGCCATGCCTACTGGTCCATGCATCTGTAGTCAGGTGCACCTTTGTACTCACAGATTGCCTGAGTGCATGGACGATGCGCTGTTTAACATGCTGGTGCAGGGCTGGGATGGCTTTTCTGGAAAAAAAGGGTCGACTGGGTAGCTCGTATCGTGGTTCAGCGTACTCCATCAGGGCTTTGAAAGCTTCGCTTTCAACTAACCGGTAGGGCATCATCTCTAACGAGATTAGTCTAGCTATGTGGGCGTTAAAACACTGTGTACGCGGATGCGAGGATAAGTACTTCCTTTTTCTAACCAGAGTCTCATGTAGGGTGAGCTGGACTGGAGAGCTGGAGATCGTGGAACTTTCGGGTGTGCCGGTGTACATGGCAGACTGAGAGACGGTTGGAGACGGTATTGTTTCCGCCGGTGCCCTAGATGCAATATTTCCTCCTACAAAACTGGTGATTCCCTGACCCTGACTGCTTTTGGCTGGCAAAGAAACCTGCACAGATACTGCCGGTGGTGCGGATAATGGTGGCCTTACAGTGACGGAAGGGATGTTGCGTTGCTGACTAGCTTCATTGGCCGAGGGTGCTACAACCTTGAGGGACGTTTGGTAGTTAGTCCAGGCTTGAAAATGCATGGTGGTTAAGTGTCTATGCATGCAACTAGTATTTAGACTTTTCAGATTCTGACCTCTGCTTAAGCTAGTTGAACATTTTTGACAGATGACTTTGCGCTGATCAGTTGGATGTTGTTTAAAAAAATGCCAGACTGCACTCTTCCTAGACTCGGATCCCTTTTCAGGGATTGCAGACTGAGCTTTAACCGGATGGCAACGCTGTGCTCCAACAGGTTTTGGCTTTGACACGCGTTTTGGGCCAGATACGGGCCCGGCAGATGGAACCTGTTGCGATGTTGATGCCTGCTGCGGCCCCTCCTCCACCTCCGCTTCTGAACTACTGCCGCCTGCACCCTGTTCCCCCAATGGCTGCCAATCGGGGTCAATAACTGGGTCATCTATTACCTCCTCTTCGAGCTCGTGTGCAACTTCGTCTGTGTCACTGTGTCGGTCGGTGGTATAGCGTTCGTGGCGGGGCAACATAGTCTCATCAGGGTCTGATTGTGGATCTGTACCCTGAGAGGGCAATGTGGTGGTCTGAGTCAAAGGAGCAGCATAGTACTCTGGCTGTGGCTGTGCATCAGTGCACTCCATGTCAGAATATACTTGTAATGGGCATGGCCTGTTAAGTGTTTCACTTTGTAAGCCAGGGACGGTATGTGTAAAGAGCTCCATGGAGTAACCCGTTGTGTCGCCTGCTGCATCCTTCTCTCTTGTTGTAGTTTTTGCTGAGGAGGACAAGGAAGCGACTTGTCCCTGACCGTGAACATCCACAAGCGACGCGCTGCTTTTACATTTACCAGTTTTGGAAGAGGAGGCAAAAGAGCTAGAGGCTGAGTCTGCAATGTAAGCCAAAACTTGCTGTTGCTGCTCCGCCTTTAAAAGCGGTTTTCCTACTCCCAGAAAAGAGAGCGTTCGAGGCCTTGTGTAGCCTGACGACGAAACTGGCTCCACAGCTCCAGACTTAGGTGGAATATTTTTATCCCCACGACCACCTGATGCTCCACTACCACTACCATCATTACCAGCTGACAATGAACGCCCACGACGACCTCTTGCACCAGACTTCCTCATTGTTTTAAAATCTTAACCAAAGTAACTTTATTTGTTGCTGTCAAACAACTTACACGGTGAGCTATAACTTCAGTATGATTTCAATATCCCTTAACAGGTTGGTGAGACCACAAGGAAAATCAGGCACAATGGTACACACTCTGTTTTCTGTGGCACAAAATCACAGAGATGACACACACGCAGGACTGTCACTCAAGCACTAATGTCAATATTAATCTCCCACCTAATTTATTTTTTTTTTTTCTCAGGGAGACTTTAGAAACCAAATAATATTAAAAAAACCCCAAAAAAAAATAGCCTTTCTATGGCCCACTGAATGAGAGAGAGAGGTGGCACACCCAGGAGTCAAGACTGGCACACAAGCTGAAAGGGCAATATTACTCTCCCACTGTTTTTTTATGTTTTTTTTTTTTTTTCAGGGAGACTTTAGAAACCAAATAATAAGAAAATAAATAAATAAATAAATAGTCTTTCTATAGCCCACTGAATGAGAGATAGCACACACAGCAGTGGCACACAAGCCCTGACTGAGGCCAATATTTTTCTCCCACTGATTGATGTAGTGTTTTTGTGTTGAGGTAGATTTTAGAACACAAATCAAGGAAAAAAAAAATGCTTTCTATGGCCCACTGAATGAGAGAGAGGTGGCACACCCAGGAGTCAAGACTGGCACACAAGCTGAAAGGGCAATATTACTCTCCCACTGTTTTTTTATGTATTTTTTGTTTTTTAAGGGAGACTTTAGAAACCCAATAATATTATAAAAAAAAAATAAATAGGCTTTCTATGGCCCACTGAATGAGAGGGAGAGTGGTGGCACACCCAGGAGTCAAGACTGGCACACAAGCTGAAAGGGCAATATTACTCTCCCACTGTTTTTTTATGGTTTTTTTTTTTTTAAGGGAGACTTTAGAAACCCAATAATATTTAAAAAAAAAAATAAATAGGCTTTCTATGGCCCACTGAATGAGAGGGAGAGAGGTGGCACACCCAGGAGTCAAGACTGGCACACAAGCTGAAAGGGCAATATTACTCTCCCACTGTTTTTTTATGTTTTTTTTTTTTTTCAGGGAGACTTTAGAAACCAAATAATATTAAAAAAACCAAAAAAAAAAATAGCCTTTCTATGGCCCACTGAATGAGAGAGAGAGGTGGCACACCCAGGAGTCAAGACTGGCACACAAGCTGAAAGGGCAATATTACTCTCCCACTGTTTTTTTATGTTTTTTTTTTTTCAGGGAGACTTTAGAAACCAAATAATAAGAAAATAAATAAATAAATAAATAGTCTTTCTATAGCCCACTGAATGAGAGATAGCACACACAGCAGTGGCACACAAGCCCTGACTGAGGCCAATATTTTTCTCCCACTGATTGATGTAGTGTTTTTGTGTTGAGGTAGATTTTAGAACACAAATCAAGGAAAAAAAAAAAATGCTTTTTTATGGCCCACTGAATGAGAGAGAGGTGGCACACCCAGGAGTCAAGACTGGCACACAAGCTGAAAGGGCAATATTACTCTCCCACTGTTTTTTTATGTATTTTTTGTTTTTTAAGGGAGACTTTAGAAACCCAATAATATTAAAAAAAAAAAATAAATAGGCTTTCTATGGCCCACTGAATGAGAGGGAGAGAGGTGGCACACCCAGGAGTCAAGACTGGCACACAAGCTGAAAGGGCAATATTACTCTCCCACTGTTTTTTTATGGTTTTTTTTTTTTTTTTCAGGGAGACTTTAGAAACCAAATAATATTAAAAAAACCACAAAAAAAAATAGCCTTTCTATGGCCCACTGAATGAGAGAGAGAGGTGGCACACCCAGGAGTCAAGACTGGCACACAAGCTGAAAGGGCAATGGAGCGCCCCCACACCGCCGCAGGGCCGAGGGGTACCCGGAGCCGGGCCTCTAGGTCTCAGTCCTGGGGTTGTCACGGTGGCTAGACCCGGTCCGTGGCCCTGTCTGTCAGTGGGGGACGTCCGGTGCAATAAGTGGTGTAGTAACGGTGTAGCGGTGCAGTTGTGGGGTGTAGGTCGCGGTAAATAACGAGGACACCAGGTTGCAGTCTCTTTACCTCTTTACTGAAGCTCTCTGGGTCCTCAGTCCAGAATACGGCTCACCAGGCTGCGCAAGTCCGGCCGGTCCAATGGCACTTCCAGAGCTCTCTTTGCAGGTGGAAATCGGTGCCTTCCTTCTAGCGCTATGTGTTGCAGTCCTTCCCTGCTGTGCTTACGGAAAGTACCCCACAACTGTTGTGTCTGTTTCTCGTGTTCCCTCACAACAACTTAATTCGCAATGATCTTCCTCGTCCCTCCAGATACTATGGTAGGAACGCACCCGTATGACGGGGAGGCTCGGAGATCTTCCGGGACTCTATCTGCGCCCCTCTCCTGTTGGTACCCCCCTTTGCCTTCCTGGGTGATGCGTGAGACAGTCCGCCTAAAGCTAACTGCCCTGCCGTAGGTCTGAGGTATGGCTTGAAACTCTTTACCTCCTCGGCGTTCCGGCCACCGGTAGTGCGCCTCAGTAAGGTGCTGCCTCTTTCAGCACAACCCTCACTGGTATCTCCTTTCGCTTGACTTCGTTTCTCACTCAGCACAATCTATCTCGCTTCTAGTCCTTTCTTGAGTCCCGCCGCTTCCAGGAGCCTGCGCGGACCCGTTACGTTCTTTCAATGCCAAGCCTCTGCCAGGATCCCACCCCTGGCAGAGACCCTACAGTCTCTCCCTTCACAACACCCCCTGCCACAGGGTGTTGCTCCGTTCAATCCCGTCAGCGTTCTCCCTAACTTCCTGCCTGACCCCCAGTTTACCCACTATGGTGGGGAGTGGCCTAATGAATAGCACCCTTAGCTCCCCCCGGAGGCCCAGCTGTGAAATGTATTGGTGACTGTGATACCTGCTCAGAGAACTCCTTCCGTGCCATCGAACGCAGCATGGCCCCCCTTAGTGGCTGAACCATGCTACTGCAACGACCAGGACTCTGGGGCGCTGCACTCCCCCCTGGTTAAACACAGTACTCCGGGACTGGGAAGAAAAACAACAATACAGGTTAGCAAAAAGACATACAATTTTGTTGAGTGCAAATAACAATAAGTATACTTAAGTAGGCTTCCCTTTATGGGAGGTGAGGACACTTGTAACGTTTCAAACATAATTAACCTTATAATTTACAGAGTATAAATAACTTCTGTTACCCAACCGGGTATTCTATTTAGTGCAATTTTTGAAATAATAACTTAACATTGCCTTTAAGAAACTCACACTCTTAGTCTATCAAAGGCCTTCCTATAATCACATTATAAGGCATTTCAACTTTACATTCTCCTTCTTGTGAACCTGCAGGACCGCCTGTCCCTACGGCACCAGGCCTACTGCCTCTCCTTTCTTCTACAGGACCGCCCTGTTCAGCCAGGGCCTACTGCCTTTCGCTACTATACACAGTATAGACATAACATTCCTTTCGGTTGAAGAACTCTGAGCCAGCTCTACTCGGCCCCTTTAAGGACTCACTCTCTAACCCCTACGGGTTCACTCTCTGTCCTTAGCAATAAAGTAACTTTTCAATGGGGACGCAGGGTTTACCTTCTATCCTCACCCTCATTATTACTTCTCTTACTTTCAACTGTGCAGACCTCTACTTCTACCCCTACGGGCTCTCTGCATCCTTCCTGTCTTCAAAACATTATTCAAATTTCACATTTTAACAAATTCAACACATATAACTTAGCATGTAAAACAGTTACATTTCTTTTCAAGGCATCATTATGGCATTACTGTTCTGCAACAGTATCTCTCTCAAGTTCAGTTTCTCACATCCCCTTTAAGAGGAGACCAAGTCTTTCTAAGGTAGCTCGTCTCCTCAGCCTACCGGCCCATGCAAAGGTTCCGGCATGGTATCTTCGCAAAGTGTCTTTAACTAGAACCGGTAGGAAAGGTATCTTCGCAAAGTGTCTTTCAAACAAATAGGGCAAATATCTTCGCAAAGTGTCTTTGGCTAAAACCAGTAGGGAGCACCTTTAAGAAGGTGCAAACTATTTACAAGGGAAGTTCGAATCATGCACAGTCCATGATTTCTGCAGTTCTTTAAACTTGTGCAAAAATTTTAGGAAAGGAAAACAAACAAAGAGGATCCCGGGTGAACAGAGGGATCCATTAACCCTGGGCGGGTTTAGCAGCAACTTAAAGGAATAAAAGACAAACAGTAACTATTTACATTTTCCATGGTATCGAGGTTTATTCTTTTTCTGGTGGCTCGGGTTCCTGAACCCCGGCCACTGTAGCACGGACACCAGCGGCAAGCTCCGCAGGGACCACCTGGTCACCTGCTGTCTGAATTTGAAGCCTAACTCTGTCGGCAAGTTCAGGAGCTGCTACAAAGCGTACAGTAGAAACAGTAACAAGATCTGGCAGCCCTGGATTGACCACTGTTGGGGCCGCAGGTGCCATTCTCTCAGACTCGCATCGCTGAACTTTCCGGGCACGCCACCCTTGTGTGTTCCAGTGGTGGGTATATGTCACCTGATCCCCCTCCCGGAGTGGTTCACCTTCTCGATCACAGCAGGGGGTCTCCACATCGTAGCCGGCAACGAAGATGCCAGTAGGTAGACCCGACTCCCAAATGGAACCCCACCCCTTCTTTGGGTGGAATGCCGCCACCGTCCCTCGCCTGACAGCATCCGTCCCATCATAGATCATTTTTTTGCTCTGCAGTTCCCGTCTTTCAACTTCGGTGCGCTGTCCCCAATGCTGGAGCACGCATTGTTTGTATTGGTCCCAGGTAAGTATCGCAATAGTGAGACCTTCCATTGGAATCCCATCCTGCTCGACCCAGGGAACATCCCATCGGAACATCACCCCTCCTGGGTCCATTTCTATGGGCTCTCCCCACCTGGTTGGCAATGGTGGTAACAACTTCCCCAACGCACCGGGGGTGAGAACCGCTCGGTCGATTGTAAACGCGGAGTTACTGTTGTGGGGAGGATCGGTCGGGAGAGCAGAACCGTCCAGGGGAGTAGGGGCGCCGCCCATACCTGCGCCTGATGTGGTTCCATCGGTGCCGCTCCGGTCCGTTAACAAAGACGCTGGAATCTGCTGCAGCCCGGACCGGGGCTCCTCCAATGGGATGCTCGGATTCGGCTCCGCTGGCTGTGGTTCCTCCTCCTCTAACTCCGAGGTCGGGATTGGTGAACGTAACTCCGCTGTCGGGTCCGCAGGCTTCCGGTCCATCTCCGGTGAAGAAGGGCAGGCCGGAACTGCTTCTCCCTCGCTCAGGCACTCGCCGTTCATCATCGCCGCCTGATAGTCGCTGGCAGTGCATGCACCTAACTCCGCCATTTCTCCGAGGTCGAGCTTCTCCGTCGCCAGCTTCTCGCCGTTGCATATCAAGGGGTGTTTCTCTTCTGCTCTGGGGCAGGTCATCTCTTTGCAGCCAGAAGTGCAGGGGGCGGTAGCCATTTCTCGCGCCACACTGGGAGTCTCCGCCCATAACACACCCTCCTTCTCCTGGGGTGTAGCAATGGCGGCGCCTTTTGGCGGGAACTTTTGGCGGCTAATGGCGCAGCACAATCTTGCAATAAAGCACAGTAAATCACAGTCTCTAGGCACACATGACCTGATTCTTCAGGCTTAAGTAGATCCTGTTCGTGACGCCAAGTTTGGAGCGCCCCCACACCGCCGCAGGGCCGAGGGGTACCCGGAGCCGGGCCTCTAGGTCTTAGTCCTGGGGTTGTCACGGTGGCTAGACCCGGTCCGTGGCCCTGTCTGTCAGTGGGGGACGTCCGGTGCAATAAGTGGTGTAGTAACGGTGTAGCGGTGCAGTTGTGGGGTGTAGGTCGCGGTAAATAACGAGGACACCAGGTTGCAGTCTCTTTACCTCTTTACTGAAGCTCTCTGGGTCCTCAGTCCAGAATACGGCTCACCAGGCTGCGCAAGTCCGGCCGGTCCAATGGCACTTCCAGAGCTCTCTTTGCAGGTGGAAATCGGTGCCTTCCTTCTAGCGCTATGTGTTGCAGTCCTTCCCTGCTGTGCTTACGGAAAGTACCCCACAACTGTTGTGTCTGTTTCTCGTGTTCCCTCACAACAACTTAATTCGCAATGATCTTCCTCGTCCCTCCAGATACTATGGTAGGAACGCACCCGTATGACGGGGAGGCTCGGAGATCTTCCGGGACTCTATCTGCGCCCCTCTCCTGTTGGTACCCCCCTTTGCCTTCCTGGGTGATGCGTGAGACAGTCCGCCTAAAGCTAACTGCCCTGCCGTAGGTCTGAGGTATGGCTTGAAACTCTTTACCTCCTCGGCGTTCCGGCCACCGGTAGTGCGCCTCAGTAAGGTGCTGCCTCTTTCAGCACAACCCTCACTGGTATCTCCTTTCGCTTGACTTCGTTTCTCACTCAGCACAATCTATCTCGCTTCTAGTCCTTTCTTGAGTCCCGCCGCTTCCAGGAGCCTGCGCGGACCCGTTACGTTCTTTCAATGCCAAGCCTCTGCCAGGATCCCACCCCTGGCAGAGACCCTACAGTCTCTCCCTTCACAACACCCCCTGCCACAGGGTGTTGCTCCGTTCAATCCCGTCAGCGTTCTCCCTAACTTCCTGCCTGACCCCCAGTTTACCCACTATGGTGGGGAGTGGCCTAATGAATAGCACCCTTAGCTCCCCCCGGAGGCCCAGCTGTGAAATGTATTGGTGACTGTGATACCTGCTCAGAGAACTCCTTCCGTGCCATCGAACGCAGCATGGCCCCCCTTAGTGGCTGAACCATGCTACTGCAACGACCAGGACTCTGGGGCGCTGCAGCAATATTACTCTCCCACTGTTTTTTTAGTTTTTTTTTTTTTTTTCAGGGAGACTTTAGAAACCAAATAATATTAAAAAAAAAAAATAAATAAATAGGCTTTCTATAGCCCACTGAATGAGAGATAGCACACACAGCAGTGGCACACAAGCCCTGACTGAGGCCAATATTTTTCTCCCACTGATTGATGTAGTGTTTTTGTGTTGAGGTAGAATTTAGAACACAAATCACGGAAAAAATAAATAGGCTTTCTATGGCCCACTCAGTGAGAGATGGCACACACAGGGATGGCACTGTAGCAGAAATGCCAATCTTAATCTCCCACAAAAAAAACAAAAAAAAAACAGGGACTGTCCTACAATTACTATCTCCCTGCAGTAATCTAAGCCAGGTATGGCAGGCAGCAATAGGAGTGGACTGATGCACAAATTAAATAAAAAGTGTGGACAGACAAAAAAGATAGCTGTGCAGAAAGGAAGGAACAAGAGGATATGTGCTTTGAAAAAAGCAGTTGGTTTCCACAGTGGCGTACACACAGCAATACAGCTATCACGGAGCCTTCTAGGGCAGCCCAATGAGCTACAGCGCTGAGGGGAAAAAAAAAAAATAGCTTCCACAGTCCCTGCACACCGAAGGTGGTGTTGGACAGTGGAAATCGCTGCAGCACAAGCGGTTTGGTGGTTAGTGGACCCTGCCTAACGCTCTCCCTGCTTCTGACGAAGCGGCAGCAACCTCTCCCTAAGCTCAGATCAGCAGCAGTAAGATGGCGGTCGGCGGGAACGCCCCTTTATAGCCCCTGTGACGCCGCAGACAGCAAGCCAATCACTGCAATGCCCTTCTCTAAGATGGTGGGGACCAGGATCTATGTCATCACGCTGCCCACACTCTGCGTTCACCTTCATTGGCTGAGAAATGGCGCTTTTCGCGTCATTGAAACGCGACTTTGGCGCGAAAGTCGCGTACCGCATGGCCGACAAGCACAGGGGTCGGATCGGGTTTCATGAGACGCCGACTTAGCCAAAAGTCGGCGACTTTTGAAAATGATCGACCCGTTTCGCTCAACCCTAATATAATTGATGGGATTCACTGATTGGTTGTATTTAATGGGGAAGTTGGGGGAAGCCCCTATATATATGTTGTTCAGATATCTGCTTATTTCTTGAGAAAGGCTCAGTCAGAGCCGAAACGTTGCATGAAGATGTGGGCACAATAAACACCTGCATATGAACTTAAGGACATGGAGTGCTGCCTGTTTTTGTGATGTATATGAAGTGGAAATAACCGAGGACAGGTTGTCTGGGCTGTGCACCCGAAGATAAGTAAAGAAGTAGTGCTGTTCCATTTTTTTCTATTATATATATATATATATATATATATATATATATATATATATATTGTAAAACTATTCTTACTGAGTGTGTAGGGGGACACTCGCTTGGCTGCGATATTCAAGCACACGGGCACGGGTTTTTAAAACAAAGCAGTCCATACGGTTTATTAAGCCTCATAAACCGGGTTATGCACAGTTCATTGAACATCACAGGCACCAACTGATGATATTAACTTGCATCTTCAAACACTTTAACTACGGGTTTGACTCACGGACACTAAACATGCTGGTCCTCACTGACCAGTTGCCGTGGGTTACCACACAGTCCAGGTTACAAGCACCAACAGCTTGTGGAGGTACCTTATGGGAGCTCCTGCTCCGTCTACTGACTCCTTGTCAGTCCTCTCTCCTGGGGAAACTGCCTTACGGGGTTCACCAACTTGCCTGGCCGGCACACATCAGTCAGTCCAGAGCCACCGAAGGACTGTAGCTTCCCCAAGTTCCACTGTGTGTTGCTCAGGGGTCCTGGTACACCTCCCAGGACCTCTCACGCCAGCATGTGCTCTCCAGGAAGCCTCCTACCAGGTCTTCCAGCACAGGGGCATACACAGCCCACACACAGCCCTCAGGAACCCCCTGTAACCTCACCACTCAGGTCCACTCACTGGAACCACACAGGAACCCAGGGACCATGTGATCCACACCCTGGTCACGTTATGTACCTGTAACCACACCCACAGTAATGGATCACATGGGCTGGTCACGTGATCCTGACATCACTGCAGGTCTATTCTCACGGCCTCCATACAACTCTGTGCACATACCGGGGAGACCATGCAGCGCCCCCTACCTGTTACAGGGGTCACTGCATCACATATCCCCCCCCTCTGTTCAAACTTGTGGGGTTGAACACCTGTCATACACATGGGGTCACGAGACATGTCACGCACGTTACCTTGCCCTACCGGTCGAGAGAACCGTCTCAGTCGGTTTTGAGCATCACATACAACCATCATACCTTTGGTAAGGTTTTCCCGCCCCCAGCGGTCAATGTGTATGTTTTGAGTTTTAGCTCTCAAGCCACCATCTATTTGTGTCAACAGACCTTTGGTCACCACATTTTTCCTGTACGCCCCGTCACCCGACTTTCCTCTCCACGGCCGGCACCCACGGTTGGCGGGGTCATGAGTCCTACTGATGGTCAAACCGACTGTCTGGTCTGAGTCGGCCCCACTTAGTATACGACAGGAACTACTGTCCAGGTCTCTCAGTCTCATACTGGGAGTAGAACTACTACTTGCAGATTCTCGACATTCTTGCCTTGCTGAAAGTCTCTGGCAACCTGCTATTTCATTATTTGGAGGGTCCCTTCTGTTCCCTTTTCCTTGGGAAGAAGGCGGCCGACACCTCATGTTCTGCAGCTGTTTATTGACCTGCCGTCTGTACAGTCTTAGCTGCTCTATTTCTCTCAGGTACGCCACGCGATACCTCAGGAGCATCCGGATATTTCCTAGACTCTCCTTGGACCCGACAACCAGGAATGACACCATCCCATCTTCACCCACCTGGGCCTCGTCATCAGCCGGAATCCTTAGTCTCTTCACACCGGATATATTCACCATCTCCTGCATCACTTTCCCAAATCTGCCAATGAGCTTCGCCACCAGAGCCTTGGGCACTTGGACTGTGCCCTCTACCAAGCCCAGACGACTTTGAGCTTTCCTGGCTTGCTCCAAACATCGGGTGGCCTCATTATTCCTCAACAGGATCATCTGTTTCGTGCGGAGGCACTGTAGGTGCATGTCCCTCAGGACAGCCACCCTCTTCACTGTGACTTCCTTAGAAGACAGTATCACCAACTGTTTCGTCTCCAGTACCCAGTGCACACTACCCGCTTCTACTGCCTTTTTAAAGGCCTCATGCACACCCTCACTGGTACATGCATCTTACGCCTCTTCGGGTACATCTATCACGCACTTGAAGAGTGGAGTCTCACTTTCTTCAGGAACGGATAGCTCCTGCTTTGCCATGGACCTTTCCATCAAGACACCTGTCACACCCGGGTGACTATCTTGTTCTGCTTTTAGCGCCAACTCCTCTTCAGCTTTACCCTCTTCCAGACCCCTGGTCAAGACGGGCATTAGCAGCTTCACCTCGTTACCACTCTGGTACTGGCACGGGAAGTCTGCGACCACCACCTCTTTCTCTTGTAGAGGGCCTTTTAGTGCTTCTCTGAGCACTTCCATGTCTTTCTTTAGGGTCTTATACACACTTTGCCATGTGCACAGGTGACCTCTGAGCTCAGAGACTTCCTTCTCCAGCTCATCCACCCTGTGCTCAGCCGCTTGTCTCAGGACCCTTTCTCGTTCAACATAGTCTTCCACTGTCTCTTTAATCAACTCTATCACGCTTCTCCCATCCTCTGGGTTGGTGGAACATCCATCACTTGAGGAGGTATTTACTTCAGGCACCACTTCTTTGGTGGCCTCCTCTACTTCTGCACCCACAGACTCTGCACTGTCAGGGTGGGCCCTCTCTTAGGTCTCAGTGGTGAGATCACTAGGTTCGTACCTTTTCCCTGGGACTTCAGAGCACTTCATACACCCCAGGTCCTCGGCATCTTCCGTCAATTCTCCACATGGAACAACTGGTTCAGCCCCTTCGCCTCTTTTACGTCTCCGGCGACGGGAAGAAGACTTGCCATTTGTACCTGAGTCAACCTTATTGCACTCTTTCCCACTGGCAAACTAATGGATAGAGGGCACCATCATTAATATATCTATGGGCTCAACCTGCTGCATGTCAAAAATTATCCAATATACACCAAAGAGAAAGAAACATGCAAAGAGTGCAGGGATCCACAAAATTGACAATTTTATTGATAACAAATCACAGCACAAAACACTTACAAGTTAAAAGCATTTAAAAACGAACAATAGAAAGATTACCCAAGTAAAAACTTCACACGGGGTCTGACATACTACATAGTCTGCCTCTATAGTCCTGAGCTACTGCCTATTATAGAAAATCTATCACCAATTGTAAGACATTGACTACAATATCATTATTGTGATTCCAATACACAACTATAGTCAGCTCTTAAACACAAGGACCAGCCGAACATATCTGTCAGCCAAATAAATCACAAGGTAAATGGATCAGGAAACAGATATTTACCAACTCCAAAGGGTCCTGGTGGACATGCTCACAGCAAATGGTTGCACCAAAATTACATGAGGCAATAAGGATGTCAGTTCCCCTGTGACCCACCCAACGCGTGTCGTCACATAAGTGACTTCATCAGGGGTAATGGTAGTGTGGAATGTGCTGAATACTGAAATATATACAACTTACTAATTGCAGGGTCTGGGACAGCTGTACGAAGGCTCTAGCAAGGAATGGCAGACACTAGATTATCGGCGTTCCGGAAGTGGCAAGTGCACATGTCCATATGTAACCCGGACAACGCAACAAATTGCTGAAATATCCATTCCCTTATCCTCATAAACGAACCAATAAACCATTTTACGGGGAAAAGTGTATCACTACATACGTACCTCCTAAAGTGGAACAACCTCCACTATTTTATCTAAAAAGCCGGTCCGCAAGAAATGCCAGCCATAAGCTGCCGTGAGGCACTACTGCGCATGTCCCGGAAGCCGGGTCTGTTCTAATGCGTCCCTGGCAACCGAAATCTCCTATCCTCACTGCGTAAGTACCCACTAGCCTATTGGCATCCTGTGAGCCGATGTAGCACCCCGGTGATGCGCTGTCGTGAGGAGCTCACTCACGCAGACGCACCAAACCGTGCGCAACAGGTCTCAGGAGGGCAGCCATATAGATGCTGGCTACATAAACAGAGTAACAAGTAACGTTAGGAAAATAGCAGCAGTATATACTGATATATCCTTTATAAGAACTCTACCTCAAAGACATATCCAACAGAAAAGCTCTACATATAACAAATATAATACATAGGTTTTATTCCTCTAAAGACATTAGTCCTGGACCTAAAGGGATAGAAGATGAGAAAAGCTAAATACAAGAGGGCACAGCGACATAAACCCAGATGTTACAGTTGTTTATAAAACCCCGTAAAGAGGAGCTCTTCGTTTAATCCTCTCGGGGCAAGGCTTTGAAGTTTGTATATCCACTTGGATTCACATTTAAGTAGTTGATGAGTGTAATTGCCTCCTCTGATAGTCTCTTTGACAGCCTCCAGCCCCATCACTCTCAAGCCTCTTGTGCTGCCACCATGAGTGTTCAAAAAATGCATGGCCACTGATGTTAGTTTTTTTCCTTTTACAAGATCCTGTCTCGCCATGTTGATGTTTGAGATGTGTTGTTGGCACCTCTTCCTTAATTGTTGAGTCGTTTGGCCCACATATACCTTAGGGCAATCACAAAGTAACAAGTAAACCAAATTACTAGACCTGCAATTAAAATAAAAGTTAGATTTAATAGAGAACGATAAAGTACTTATCCAAACTTCTCGCCGTGCAACCATGAATTGGCAGACCGTACAGTCACCACAAGGAAATGTGCCCAAAATCCTTATGCCCGTGCCAAGTCTAGTTGTAGGACGTTGGTAATGACTATGGCACAAATGGTCCTTCAGATTGCTGGCTCGCCTAGCCACCATCCTAGGGGTCGACGTAATATGTGGGGTAAGTCTTGATTCAGATAGTAGAATATTCCAATTTTTGTTCAGTATCTTATAAACATCTGACCACTGGTTGTTATATGTGGTGATTAAGGAAAGTGGTTGTTCCAAGCTACGCACCTGTTGGTTAAAGAGGCTAGATCTGTCTCTTCTTCTTGCTTCTTTATAGGCCCCCGACACTATTTTCCGTGGATATTGCCTATTCGAAAAGCGGGTGGTTAGATCCCCTGCCAGTTTCCGAAAATCGTCTGTTGAGCTACAGTTTCTGCGTAATCTCAAAAACTGACCTTTTGGTATCCCGTTTTTCAAATGGGCAGGATGGAAACTGGAGTAGTGTAGGAGATTATTTGTTGCCGTGGGTTTGCGATACAGACAAGAGGAAACTCGGTTATCTTTCACAATCAATTTGATGTCCAGAAAATCTATAGAACATGGGGAGATAGTGGAGGTAAGTCTGATATTGAGTATATTATAGTTCAAATTCTCTATAAAATTCTCACAATCGATTAGCGACCCTGTCCATAGGAATATCACGTCATCTATATATCGTCGCCAGGTCACTACATTTTGTGAGAACCCAGCTTGTTGAAAGACCACAGTCTCCTCCCACCATCCCAAAAACAAATTCGCATATGAGGGCGCACAACGCGCCCCCATAGCGGTGCCAGAGACTTGCCTATAGTACTTCCTGTCGAATGTAAAATAGTTTTTATCGAGAACAAAGTGAAGGAGCTCCAACAAAAATCTATTGTGCCTTTCATTATGATGGTGTTTATCCAAGAAGTAAGAGACTGCTTGTACGCCCAAATTATGTGCTATACTTGTATAAAGAGACTCAACATCCAGACCAACCAGTAGCGTGTTATCTGGTATCTCTAAATCCTCCACTCTTTCCCACTGGCATCACCGTCTGAATGGGAGTCACCACCAACCGTCACCACAGGTCCTGGACCCCGTCCTCCACCCGTTACCACAGGTCCTGGACCCCGTCCTCCACCCATTACCACAGGTCCTGGACCCCGTCCTCCACCCGTCAGCACAGGTCCTGGACCCCGTCCTCCACCTGTCACCATGGCACATGCGCTTGATACTTGCCACGACTTGTCACATTCACACCCAGAGTCTGTGTCACACTCCACAGTACGATGACCCCGCAAGTCACTCTCTGTCTGGGTGTCAGCTCCACTTGTTTTATCCACCGGACTCCTACCAGTCGTATTGTGGCACACTTCAGGTGACGTCAGGTCAGTTAGTTGGGCAGTCGCACCTTTTCCCTTGGTCAGGCCTACCTTAGGACTGTCAACTCTAGGGGGCGCATTCTCAACATTACTACCACCCATCCACATTATATCCACAAACACGTCACCCTTTTCCCACATTGCTTCCAAATCTTGTCCTATTACCATAGGACACGGCAAGTTCGGGACTACAGCCACCTCATGGTATGTGGAAACCCCAGCTGCGACAACGTAGAGAGTGGCTACCTGAAGACGTCTAGTGTCCCCAGGTGACACAGAACTTCCTGGAAGGGTTCTCAGCAAAGACGCTTCTCTCCCCGGGTCAATCAACCCCTGCACACACACTCCATCCAGCCAAAAAGGACACAGTCGTGACTCCTCACTGATTGCCGCCCCTTTTGTGGCTCCGCCCCCTTTTTGTGCAAGTGCTCCGCTTTTTGACAACACCCCCGTCCGGGATTCAGCCCCCCTTCGGGATTCCACCCCTTTTTGGGCCATTACCCCTGTCCGGGTTACCGCCCCTTTTGGGGACTCCGCCCCCTTTTCGGCAACCATCTCCCTTTGGGCCACCGCTCACTATTAGGGATACTCCCCTCCCTGGGATACACACCGTGGACTTCTCCACGGCACTCAGGCCCCAGTTCGCACAGTACACCCCTTTCTCTCTGGGCTTGTACTGGCCCTTTAAGAGTCTGCACAACCTGAAAGGAAAAATTTTTTTTTATTTTTTTCTATGTCACTTCGCCAGCTCCTGCTGGTACCGCCACAGCTCCCGCTGTAGTCACATACAACCGGCACCTCCGGCTGCCAACCACAAGCCACTGCTGCGGAGCCTCTTGCCGCCACTGCAGCTACGCCTGCTGTGGAACCTCTTGCCGCCACTGCAGCTACGCTCCACAAGGCTCTACCGCCGACTTCGTGGACCCGCCAATCCACAGGACGCCCCTTGTCCCCTTCATAACCCCGCCGAGTTACAGCCAGACGCTTGTCAGCTTCGTAACCCCGCCGAGTTACAGCCAGACGCTTGTCAGCTTCGTAACCCCGCCGAGTTACAGCAATTAACTCCACGTGTGCGTGCTGGATCGATGCCCACATTCTCCACCAAATGTAAGACTATTCTTACTGAGTGTGTAGGGGGACACTCGCTTGGCTGCGATATTCAAGCACACGGGCACGGGTTTTTAAAACAAAGCAGTCCATACGGTTTATTAAGCCTCATAAACCGGGTTATGCACAGTTCATAGAACATCACAGGCACCATGTTAAATATTAATTAATTGACTTATTCTTGGTCTCGATGCAGTACAGAGCACATCGCTTCTTGCTTACAGTACAAAGAGCTATTTTTGTGTATGTATAAGTCAATGCCTTATAAAGGGTAACACGTGGTCTGTAGACCCATATATTAACACCTCTTAGGAGGGTGGAGGGGGCCTTTTGTCACGTGGGACTGTCATCTCCCATCTTCACCCTCATTCTCTCCATGGATGTCCGAGAAGGAAGGAACAACAGCTGTTGGCAGCCATCATGACCTTCAAACTTCACACAAAGAGACGGCTTTCATTCAGGACTTGGGAAAGATGGGTAACTAATGCTGATCTCTACACATGGACAATCCATTCATAACTATTTTCATCTGTTTTATGTTTTTGCTGCAAAGTGATTTTTCTATGGACAATCAATAAACCACTATACTTTTTATGAGAATATGAGGACATTTTTCTTTTAAGAATAACGCACCTGGTTAAGTCCTGATTTAAATAAATGTACAAAATAAGCATATTTAACATTGCCGAAGCCAGCCAGTTTTGATTTTTGTGCTATTTTTTTCGTGAATTTCCTTCATTTTTGCACACGGGGGGAAGACAGAAGAGTTTGCAAGATTTTGTGCAAGTATTCAGAAATTTCACTTCAAAACTTCAAGCCACAAAGATCTCAGAAGAACCTATGACTTTGTAAACGTAACAGAGACTAACAGGTGTTAGATGAATTGACAAGTAGTAGGAGTACTACAAGTGCCGGACGTGCTGAAAATAGACCTGCTGAAAATAGCCGTGGTGAAGTGAAGTCTGGAGCCCAGCAAAAGAACTACAAGCTGAGATTTCAAGGTAAGACAAATTGATTTAATAAATTCTTATGCTAAATCAAGTCAGATAGAATTTGTAAGTTTGTACAGATCTAGTGTAGAAATATTTTGGTTTTCTTTATATGCGGAATGCAGAATCGCAAATTTGAAGTTAGATTCTAAGCTAGTATCTAGGAAAAAAGAAAAAGAGCAACTGAAAAATATATTACATATGGTTAATGTATTTCACGAGTTTGTTACAGAGAAGTCCAAAAAAGACAGTGTAGAAAGAATTTCTAAGGAAAAGGAAATTAATGATGTCCCCAAGATTGAGTGTAATGTAAAGAGTAAGGAAGATGAAGAAGTGAAGCACGTGTCATTAATGGCCACCCATGGTGACTTTGTGCCTCATGATGAAAAACAAGATGGAGGACACGTAGGAGACATGACAACTGACAAAGATGATGTACAAGAAACAGATGTACAAGGGTCACTAAAAATAGAAGATGGCTCAGAGGCCCAACTCCAAACTAAATCTAGGAAGACCTTGTTAAAATTATGTAAAATCATTCCTGCATATGATGACAAAATCGATGTGTGCAGAAATTCAGAAATATTTGAAAGTTTTGCCGATAAGTATGATCTGACTAATCAGGAGAAAAATAAATTATTTAAAATTTGGCTACCAGTAAGTTTCTCCAGGAAATTCTCACTAAAAATGCAGAATGAAGAATTCCATGAAGAAATGACTGATGTAGAGAGATTAAAAATTTTGATATTTTGTGGACTAAAAGAAAATTATCCAGATCTTGATATTCTTCTAAAATTGAGGATTGGCCGAAAAGAATGTACTTTTACATTCATGTCCATTTTTGAAAGGGTTTACAGGATGATTAGTACAAATTCCAGTAGAAAATCAATGATAAATTGTTTTGTAAACAAATTCAGATTCCTAAATCCTGTATCTTGTGTTATTGCGTCACATGTCAGGCAAAGTACTTAATAAGTAACATTTCCCACATGTCTACTTTACATCAGCACAATTTTGGAACCAAAATTTTTTTTTGTGACGGAGTTATAAGGGTTAAAAGTTGACCAGCAATTTCTCATTTTTACAACACCATTTTTTTTTAGGGACCACATCTCATTTGAAGTCATTTTGAGGGGTCTATATGATAGAAAATACCCAAGTGTGACACCATTCTAAAAACTGCACCCCTCAAGGTACTCAAAACCACTTTCAAGAAGTTTATTAACCCTTCAGGTGTTTCACAGGAATTTTTGGAATGTTTAAATAAAAATAAACATTTAACTTTTTTTCACACAAAATTTATTTCAGCTCCAATTTGTTTTATTTTACCAAGGGTAACAGAGAAAATAGACCCCAAAATTTGTTGTCCAATTTGTCCTGAGTACGCTGATACCCCATATGTGGGGGTAAACCACTGTTTGGGCGCATGGCAGAGCTCGGAAGGAAAGGAGCGCCATTTGACTTTTCAATGCAAAATTGACTGGAATTGAGATGGGACGCCGTGTTGCATTTGGAGAGCCCCTGATGTGCCTAAACATTGAAACCCCCCACAAGTGACACCATTTTGGAAAGTATACCCACTAAGGAACTTATCTAGATGTGTGGTGAGCACTTTGACCCAACAAGTGCTTCACAGAAGTTTATAATGCAGAGCCATAAAAATAAAAAATCATATTTTTTCACAAAAATGATTTTTTCGCCCCCAATTTTTTATTTTCCCAAGGGTAAGAGAAGAAATTGGACCCCAAAAATTGTTGTGCAACTTGTCCTGAGTACGCTGATACCCCATATGTGGGTGTAAACCATTGTTTGGGCGCAGGGCAGAGCTCGGAAGGGAAGGAGCGCCATTTGACTTTTCAATGCAAAATTGACTGGAATTGAGATGGGACTCCATGTTGCATTTGGAGAGCCCCTGATGTGCCTAAACATTGAAACCCCCCACAAGTGACACCATTTTGGAAAGTATACCCACTAAGGAACTTATCTAGATGTGTGGTGAGCACTTTGACCCAACAAGTGCTTCACAGAAGTTTATAATGCAGAGCCATAAAAATAAAAAATCATATTTTTTCACAAAAATGATTTTTTCGCCCCCAATTTTTTATTTTCCCAAGGGTAAGAGAAGAAATTGGACCCCAAAAATTGTTGTGCAATTTGTCCTGAGTACGCTGATACCCCATATGTGGGTGTAAACCATTGTTTGGGCGCAGGGCAGAGCTCGGAAGGGAAGGAGCGCCATTTGACTTTTCAATGCAAAATTGACTGGAATTGAGATGGGACTCCATGTTGCATTTGGAGAGCCCCTGATGTGCCTAAACATTGAAACCCCCCACAAGTGACACCATTTTGGAAAGTAGACCCCCTAAGGAACTTATCTAGATGTGTGGTGAGCACTTTGACCCAACAAGTGCTTCACAGAAGTTTATAATGCAGAGCCGTAAAAATAAAAAATCATATTTTTTCACAAAAATTATCTTTTCGCCCCCAATTTTTTATTTTCCCAAGGGTAAGAGAAGAAATTGGACCCCAAAAATTGTTGTGCAATTTGTCCTGAATACGCGGATACCCCATTTGTGGGTGTAAACCATTGTTTGGGCGCAGGGCAGAGCTCGGAAGGGAAGGAGCGCCATTTGACTTTTCAATGCAAAATTGACTGGAATTGAGATGGGACGCCATGTTGCGTTTGGAGAGCCCCTGATGTGCCTAAACATTGAAACCCCCCACAATTGACACCATTTTGGAAAGTAGACCCCTTAAGGAACTTATCTAGATGTGTGTTGAGCACTTTGACCCAACAAGTGCTTCACAGAAGTTTATAATGCAGAGCCGTAAAAATAAAAAATCATATTTTTTCACAAAAATGATCTTTTCGCCCCCATTTTTTTATTTCCCCAAGGGTAAGAGAAGAAACTAGACCACAAAAGTTGTTGTGCAATTTGTCCTGAGTACGACAATACCCCATATGTGGGGGTAAACCACTGTTTGGGCGCATAGAAGAGCTCGGAAGGGAAGGAGCGCTATTTTACTTTTCAATGCAAAATTGACTGGAATTAAGATGGGATGCCATGTTGCGTTTGGAGAGCCCCTGATGTGCCTAAACATTAAAAACCCCCACAATTGACACCATTTTGGAAAGTAGACCCCCTAAGGAACTTATCTAGATGTGTTTTGAGAGCTTTGAACCCCCAAGTGTTTCACTACAGTTTATAACGCAGAGCCGTGAAAATAAAAATTCTTTTTTTTTCACAAAAATGATTTTTTAGCCCCCAGTTTTGTATTTTCACAAGGGTATCAGGATAAATTGGACCCCAAAAGTTGTTATCCAATTTGTCCTGAGTACGCTGATACCCCATATGTGGGGGGGAACCACTGTTTGGGCGCATGACAGAGCTCGGAAGGGAAGGAGCGCCATTTGGAATGCAGACTTAAATGGATTGGTCTGCAGGCGTCACGTTGCATTTGCAGAGCCCCTGATGTACCCAAACAGTACAAACCCCCCACAAGTGACCCCATATTGGAAACTAGACCCCCCAAGGAACTTATCTAGATGTGTTGTGAGAACTTTGAACCCCCAAGTGTTTCACTACAGTTTACAACGCAGAGCCGTGAAAATAAAAAATCTTTTTTTCCTCACAAAACTTATTTTTTGGCCCCCAGTTTTGTATTTTCCCAAGGGTAGCAGGAGAAATTGGACCCCAAAAGATGATGTCCAATTTGTCCTGAGTACGCTGATACCCCATATGTTGGGGTAAACCTCTGTTTGGGCACACAGGAGAGCTCTGAAGGGAAGGAGCACTGTTTTCCTTTTTCAACGCAGAATTGGCTGGAATTCAGATCGGATGCCTTGTCCCGTTTGGAGAGCCCCTGATGTGCCTAAACAGTGGAAACTCCCCAATTATAACTGAAACCCTAATCCAAACACACCCCTTACCCTAATCCCAACAGTAACCCTAACCACTCCTCTAACCCAGACACACCCAACCCTATTCCCAACCATAAATGTAATCCAAACCCTAACCCTATCTTTAGCCCCAACCCTAACTGTAGCCCCAACCCTAGCCCCAACCTTAGCCCCAACCCTAGCCCCAACCCTAGCCCTAACCCTAGCAATAACACTAGCCCTATCACTAGCCCTAACACTAGCCGTAACACTAGCCCTAACCCTAGCCCTAACCCTAGCCCTAACCCTAACCCTAGCCCTAACCCTAGCCCTAACCCTAGCCCTAACCCTAGCCCTAACTCTAGTCCTAACTCTAGCCCTAACTCTAGCCCTAACCCTAACCCTAATGGGAAAATGGAAATAAATACATTTTTTAATTTTTTATTTTTCCCTAACTAAGGGGGTGATGAAGGGGGATTTGATTTACTTTTATAGCGGGTTTTTTAGCGGATTTTTATGATTGGCAGCCGTCACACACTGAAAGACGCTTTTCATTGCAAAAAATATTTTTTGCATTACCACATTTTGAGAGCTGCAATTTTTCCATATTTGAGTCCACAGAGTCATGTGAGATCTTGTTTTTTGCGGGACAAGTTGCCGTTTTTATTGGTAACATTTTCGGACACGTGACATTTTTTGATCGCTTTTTATTCCGATTTTTGTGAGGCAGAGTGATCAAAAACCAGCTATTCATGAATTTCTTTTGGGGGAGGTGTTTATACCGTTCCGCGTTTGGTAAAATTGATAAAGCAGTTTTATTCTTTGGGTCAGTACGATAACATCGATATCTCATTTATATCATTTTTTTTATGTTTTGGCGCTTTTATACGATAAAAACTATTTTATAGAAAAAATAATTATTTTGGTATCGCTTTATTCTCAGGACTATAACTTTTTTATTTTTTTGCTTATGATGCTTTGTGGCAGCTCGTATTTTGCGGGACAAGATGACGTTTTCAGCGGTACCATGGTTATTTATATCCGTCTTTTTGATCGCGTGTTATTCCACTTTTTGTTTGGTGGTATGATAATAAAGCATTGTTTTTTGGCTCGTTTTTTTTTTTTTTTTTTCTTACGGTGTTCACTGAAAGGGTTAACTAGTGGGGCAGTTTTATAGGTGGGGTCGCTACAGACGCGGCGATACTAAATATGTGTACTTTTATTGTTTTTGTTTGTTTTTTTAGATGAAGAAATGTATTTATGGGAATAATATTTTTTTTTTCCTTTATTTAGGAATTTTTTTTTTTATTTTTTTTTACACATGGGGAAATTTTTTTTTTTACTTTTTTACTTTGTCCCGGGGGGGACATCACAGATCGCCGATTTGACAGTGTGCACAGCACTCTGTCAAATCGGCGATCATACTTTCATCGGAGCCGGCTGCAGCTTTCATCTGCAGCCTGCTCCTGACCCGGAAGTCCTCCCTGCAGGACCCGGATGCAGCCCCGCGGCCATTTTGGATCCGGGCCCTGCAGGGAGAAGACGTTCGGTACAAGGTGAGTACATCACCTTGTACCGATCGTCTCAGGGAAGCCGGCAGGGAGCCCCCTCCCTGCGCGACGCTTCCCTGTACCGCCGGCACACCGCGATCATGTTTGATCGCGGTGTGCCAGGGGTTAATGTGCCGGGGGCGGTCCGTGACCGCTCCTGGCACATAGTGCCGGATGTCAGCTGCGATAGGCTGCTGACACCCGGCCGCGATCGGCCGCGCTCCCCCCGTGAGCGCGGCCGATCGCTATGACGTACTATCCCGTCGGTGGGAATTAAGGCCCACCCCACCTCGACGGGATAGTACGTCAGATGGGATTAAGGGGTTAAGGGGGAAATGTGTTTTTGATCCAGATTACATCATCACATTTCATCAATACCTCTTTTTTACATATTTAAAAAAAAAAAAGAAATATTAATAAGGTATTATTGGGTACAATACAATAAGTATTATAAAAGTCATTTTTTTTTCTCTAATGAAGGTTATTATATGCAAAGTTGCATAATTTCAATATTTTGGTAATCCAAGGTTATGACAACATCTAGATAATGGAAATATTAAAGGGAATGTGTTACTGAGACATAACCTTTGCATTTGTCATCAACATATAAAGGCCTAATTTTTATTTTTATTTTCATTTTTATTTTCCATTTTTCACTTTATCTTCAATTTTTATACTCAATTTTCATTTTTTATCTAAAAAAGAAAAATCAATATTTAATAAAGTAATGTCTAATACAAGTATATTGCTTTATCAAATATAATGATCATATGGTTTCATTATATAAGAAATGTTTCAATTTTGAGTTAAATACAACAATTCTTTCACTTATTCATTTATTCATATATATATATATATATATATATATATATATATATATATATATATATATATATATATATATTCTTATTTTGGTTCATGGCTACACATTCTTACATATTATTGGTTATAGTTTATTAATAAAGTTTTAGTAATATCAGCACTTGTTACATAAAAGACACACTGACATCTATGGGTTCAAAAAGAAATTACACCCATGACATAAAAATGTCCTATCACATGAAGAATATGGTTAATAATATATTATCCTTATTATTATTATTTTATTTTTCCAAATAATAATTCCATATTAATATAATTTAATAATTATATGGATATTATTGATTGCTATGGTAAGCTATGATATTATAGGTTAGGAAAATTACCAGATTTGGTATAGAATAGGGAATGAAGACTTCAATCAAGATACTAAAGTTACGTTAATAAAGACTTTGTATATTCAATTAAAAGTTACAAGAAGAAAAAGACGTTATCTAGAAGTTCCACAAGGTAACAATGCTATGATTTCTGAATAATAATAGACTGTGTCAAATACAATTCATGTCACCACTCACAACTACAGCATCCATCACTGACAAATATGAGTACAATATCCTACCTGCCAACCACAAAGGGGACGATGATCCTATGACGCTAAGATGAACTGTGTTATTACATTCCAGTGGTTTCCCATCACCTATAAGACTTCCATGAAAGCTGGTGAACAATCAGGTGATTGTCAGGACGCTACAACCCTGACATGTGTCCAGTGCACCAAAGACTGGTTATGGTGCTATGTTTAGCAGGGAAGAGTTAATTTAACCCTTGCTGTGCCGACCACAGATGTCACCTGTTCCCAGACCAGTGCGGATGATATAGAAGGATTCCAGAAATATCCAAGGCGAGCCAATGTAAGTCCAGGTTTCTAAAGGTGACACTGCACAGATATTAAAGCTACATCACATCTATGAACTTTGTTTTCTTATCAACATTTGAATTTATGGACTTTGATTGACACATGACACACAGTCTCTACAATATCTACATGCTATCATCTATTTCAAAAGAATTATAATAAAGATTGTTTAAAAAGAACCAAGGAGAAGACATCAAGATGAAGACCAGATGACATCAGATGATGATCAGACCTGAGATGCTTCAAGTAGATATAGGGAAGTATAATCATATATTTTATATTGTTTATTAGTCACGGCTTACCATAACATGAATTTACATATCATTATATTAGTGAAAACGTAGAATATTATTATTATTATTATTATTATTATTATTATTATGAACACTAAATTATTTTGCCAAAGAGAAGAAAAGAAGAAAGAAGATTTTATTAATATATTTAATTTGAGGGTTCCAATCAATGAATGTCTGTCACCCTCAAAAGGGGGAATTGTTAAATATTAATTAATTGACTTATTCTTGGTCTCGATGCAGTACAGAGCACATCACTTCTTGCTGACAGTACAAAGAGCTATTTTTGTGTATGTATAAGTCAATGCCTTATAAAGGGTAACACGTGGTCTGTAGACCCATATATAAACACCTCTTAGGAGGGTGGAGGGGGCCTTTTGTCACGTGGGACTGTCATCTCCCATCTTCACCCTCATTCTCTCCATGGATGTCCGAGAAGGAAGGAACAACAGCTGTTGGCAGCCATCATGACCTTCAAACTTCACACAAAGAGACGGCTTTCATTCAGGACTTGGGAAAGATGGGTAACTAATGCTGATCTCTACACATGGACAATCCGTTCGTAACTATTTTCATCTGTTTTATGTTTTTGCTGCAAAGTGATTTTTCTATGGACAATCAATAAACCACTATACTTTTTATGAGAATATGACGACATTTTTCTTTTAAGAATAACGCACCTGGTTAAGTCCTGATTTAAATAAATGTACAAAATAAGCATATTTAACACACCAACTGGTGATATTAACTTGCATCTTCAAACACTTTAACTACGGGTTTGACTCACGGACACTAAACATGCTGGTCCTCACTGACCAGTTGCCGTGGGTTACCACACAGTCCAGGTTACAAGCAAAAACAGCTTGTGGAGGTACCTTATGGGAGCTCCTGCTCCGTCTGCTGACTCCTTGTCAGTCCTCTCTCCTGGGGAAACTGCCTTACGGGGTTCACCAACTTGCCTGGCCGGCACACATCAGTCAGTCCAGAGCCACCAAAGGACTGTAGCTTCCCCAAGTTCCACTGTGTGTTGCTCAGGGGTCCTGGTACACCTCCCAGGACCTCTCACGCCAGCATGTGCTCTCCAGGAAGCCTCCTACCAGGTCTTCCAGCACAGGGGCATACACAGCCCACACACAGCCCTCAGGAACCCCCTGTAACCTCACCACTCAGGTCCACTCACTGGAACCACACAGGAACCCAGAGACCATGTGACCCACACCCTGGTCACGTTATGTACCTGTAACCACACCCACAGTAATGGATCACATGGGTTGGTCACGTGATCCTGACATCACTGCAGGTCTATTCTCACGACCTCCATACATCTCCGTGCACATACTGGGGAGACCATGCAGCGCCCCCTACCTGTTACAGGGGTCACTGCATCACAATATATATATATATTTTTTTTATATATGGGGGATAAGTATAACATTATTTCACTTCTTATTTCATTATGCCTATATATGTGTGCAGATATCACACTCATTGTTTGCATATATCAATGTGTACTTAGATCCCTTCTGCTGTCCACACTTGAATGCTGCTTGTCTTCTATTATGCAGCTAAATGCCCCAATGTCTCCCCCTAGTGTTGCCTTCCCACATGTGCATCTGCACTATGACGAAGGCATACATTTCTGGCTATAGCCACTTCCTGAATGCTCCATGCGGCGGCCTCCATTGTGAGTCACATCTGAACTGCACACCGGTCTGTATTTGATTCATTTAATTTTGCTTATATTAACCTCAGAATGGGCGTACCCTCTCACTTCCCCTGACGAAGCTGTGCCTGCAGCGATACGCATGGGGCTTCTGCCTCACCCCTTAGCCCGTCTCCTGTCTTTCTCAGGCATCTGGGTTCATTGCTCAGTGTTGGTATTGTCCTTGCTGGACACTTTTTTTTTTCCTCTGTTTCAGCTTACTTACTATTATGTATTCATTAAGCTGCATTTGCATAACTTTGCACTCTAGATAATATGGGGTTGCCAGTGCACACCTGATTGAGGTTTTTTGCTTACAACCGAAGCCCAGACTAACATGCCAATACTGATATTTCTATCATCCTGGGCAAACAGCATGCTCATTTAACACTTTATATTTCCATACTCAAAACACTGAACTGCAGTAATTTCATCACTTGACTATCCGCCAGTGTAATATTATAAGTCAATATACACTCACTGGCCACTTTATTAGGTACACCTGTCCAACTTCTTGTTAACACTTAATTTCTAATCAGCCAATCACATGGCGGCAACTCAGTGCATTTAGGCATGTAGACATGGTCAAGACAATCTCCTGCAGTTCAAACCGAGCATCAGTATGGGGAAGAAAGGTGATTTGAGTGCCTTTGAACGTGGCATGGTTGTTGGTGCCAGAAGGGCTGGTCTGAGTATTTCAGAAACTGCTGATCTACTGGGATTTTCACGCACAACCATCTCTAGGGTTTACAGAGAATGGTCCGAAAAAGAAAAAAAATCCAGTGAGCGGCAGTTCTGTGGGCGGAAATGCCTTGTTGATGCCAGAGGTCAGAGGAGAATGGGCAGACTGGTTCGAGCTGATAGAAAGGCAACAGTGACTCAAATCGCCACCCGTTACAACCAAGGTAGGCCTAAGAGCATCTCTGAACGCACAGTGCGTCGAACTTTGAGGCAGATGGGCTACAGCAGCAGAAGACCATACCGGGTACCACTCCTTTCAGCTAAGAACAGGAAACTGAGGCTACAATTTGTACAAGCTCATTGAAATTGGACAGTAGAAGATTGGAAAAACGTTGCTTGGTCTGATGAGTCTCGATTTCTGCTGCGACATTCGGATGGTAGGGTCAGAATTTGGTGTAAACAACATGAAAGCATGGATCCATCCTGCCATGTATGGAGCATCTTTGGGATGTGCAGCCGACAAATCTGCGGCAACTGTGTGATGCCATCATGTCAATATGGACCAAAATCTCTGAGGAATGCTTCCAGCACCTTGTTGAATCTATGCCACGAAGAATTGAGGCAGTTCTGAAGGCAAAAGGGGGTCCAACCCGTTACTAGCATGGTGTACCTAATAAAGTGGCCGGTGAGTGTATATCTCTGTTCCGTCCTTTACATTTTCATATATGTTCATGCATGCTATATTGAGCCATTATCTGTATAGATAGGAGACATTGTGTATTTTTCTTGCACTTTATTGTTGTGTCTGTCATTCCATGGCATATGTGCTTAGGGGTGGTGGTTCATGGTTCTGTATTCAGGCCTTTTTAAATGGTTTTATTATATTTGTCTTTTTTGAGGTATAATAAACATTTTTGAGATTTTTTGTATATTCTATGGGTGTGCATACCGTTATTGGCCTAGTCTTTTTTTTCTCTGGTATTTCTAGTCTGACGCACAGCCAACGTCTAGAGAGGATGGTACAAGAGTATCTCCAAGTTAACACCGATGCCATGACTGTGGAACTGGACCCTTGCTCATTTTGGGCTTCCAATCTTGAAAAATGGCCTGAGCTCACCACTCACGCCTTGGAGATCTTGTCGTGCCCCGCAGCCAGCGTTCTCTCTGAATGTGTGTTCAGCGCTGCTGGTGGTGTGCTGACAGATAAGCGCACACGGCTGTCCATTGACAATGTAGACAGACTAACTTTCATCAAGATGAACAAATCCTGGATCTGCAAGGACTTTTCTACCCATGTGTCATCTTGGGGAGACTAAAAGCTTGATGATTTTTGAAAATCACCTCACCAACCGTTTTAAAAAACTCTGGCGAAATTGATGCCACTTAAGTGGTGTCTGTGGTCGAATTTTTTTAAAAAATGGAGACTCTATTATTTAGTCCCCTTGCTGAGTTTTAAATGACGTTGCCATCGTCAATTCCAGGTGGGTGGGGTCGTCTGCATAGTTGTTTACTCATACTATGGCCTGGGATTCAGAGGTCCGCTCCAAAGCTTCAGTGTCTGCTAGTCAGCAGAGTAGCCCAGCCACCCACCGCCTGTTTACCTAAGTACTATTTTTAACAGCAGCTGGCCTAGCAGAATTTAGTGCTACTCAGCAGCGTACCCCACCCATGAAGCAAGCTACACCGCCTGTTTACCTAACTACTATTTTGTAACGGCATCTAGCCCAGGAAATCCTTTTGGGCCTAGTCGAATTTAGTGCTACTCAGCAGTGTACCACACCCATGAAGCAAGCTACACCACCTGTTTACATAAGTACTATTTTGTAACGGCATCTAGCCCAGGAAATCCTTTTGGGCCTAGTAGAATTTGGTGCTACTTAGCAGCGTACACATGCATGAAGCAAGCTACACCGCCTGTTTACATAAGTACTATTTTGTAACGGCATCTAGCCCAGGAAATCCTTTTGGGCCTAATAGAATTTGGTGCTACTCAGCAGCATATTTCACCCATGAAGCAAGCTACACCGCCTGTTTACCTAACTACTATTTTGTAATGGCATCTAGCCCGGGAAATCCTTTTGGGCCTAGTAGAATTTAGTGCTACTCAGCAGCGTACTTCACCCATGAAGCAAGCTACACCACCTGTTGATCTAATTACTAATTTTTAACTGCATCTAGCCAAGGAAATCGTTTTGTACCTAATAGCATTTTGTGCTACTCAGCACAGTACCCCACCCATGAAGCAAGCTACACCGCCTGTTTACCTAAGTACTATTTTGTAACGGCATCTAGCCCAGGAAATCCTTCTGGGCCTAGTAGCAATTTCTGCTACTCAGCAGAGTACCCTACCCATGAAGCAAGCTATACCGCCTTCTTTCTTTCTCAATCTAACCCCTCGGCTCTGGGGTGTCCACTCTCCCTCCAGCCCTCTCCTTCTCACAGGTGAAATACCATGTGTTATCACACTGTGGCAAATCTTTTGGGCCCGGGCATAAGAAGTCGTCGAGGTAATGGATAATATGTGCCACCTTACAAATGTCCATGACGACACATTCGAGGAAGCAACTAAACGCCTCAAATAGTGAGCAGGATATGGAGCACCCCATGGGCAAACAGTGATCTATGTAGTATGCTCCTTCACAGAAGCAGCCCAATGGGAGGACACTATTCGGAGGCACAGGTAGTAACCGGAACGCCCCCTCAATGACTGTTTTGGCCATTAGGGTGCCCCTTACCAACTTCTTGACCCGCCTGATTGCCTCGTCAAAGGAGGTACAGTGCATAGTACTGTACTTGGTTCCGCGTCGATGTTGTCGTTTACTGACCTGCCCCTTGGATATGACAAATGGTGGATTAGTCTGAATGTATTGGGTTCATTTTTTGGCACAACTCCCAACGGGGGTACCAGTACGTCTTCTAAGGAAAGTGTTCTGAATGGACCCGCCGCCATTCTACCTAAAGATATTTATTTTTTTATTTTTTTTGTCAAGACGTCTGGGTGTTGGTAGTGTGATTTTAGATTTTTACTCCAGCCATTCTTGATTTTAGAAGGGAATGACATGCCTATATCTGTGTCTCCTCCTCCTTTTACTCCTCCACCTCTTTTCTTTTTGCATGACTATGTGTAGTTGTGACTTTTCCATGTGTTTGTTGTGTTTTCTGAGCAGTTTGTCAGCTTTTGGACACCTTTTAAGGTGTTTTCTAAGTGCTTTCCATGTGTTTGTATGTGTTTGTGTTTGCCTGCTATTGGTTTCAATGGGGTTCGACAGTGTTCGACGAACAGTTCGTCGAACCGAAACAAACCCGAACACTAGGAAGGTGGCTCATCTCTAATTATAACCTCATAAAGGGACAGTGGTAAGAATTGTAAAAATTTGCCTGGTCATTAACATGCAAACCACCCTTGGGGGTTAAGGGGTTAAGTCAATGGGTGGAAAAACACTGAAAGAAATGACATTCTCTATGTCCAAAAACCCATGCAATGCACAAAATACTGATGACAAAAAAACCAATGGGTGTGCATGAGATTTCTGAAATAACATAAGCTTTGCTGGTATTGTTGAAAGCAGTTGAAAATTTGCATAAAAAAAGCAATAAAAATAGCAGCAAAAAACACCTAGTGTGAACTTAGCCTTAATCACCGAACCTTATTACTACTTATTAAACCCTATGAAGTGTTTTTTCCTCTATATTAAATTCTAAACATGTCTACTACATGAATAAGAAGAATATAACTACTATAATACTACCCTCTATGTACAAGAATATATCTCCTATAATAATAATCGTATGTACAAGAATATAACTACTATAATACTGCCCCCTATGTACAAGAATATAACTATACTATATTACAGCCACTGTGTACAAGAATTTAACTACTATAATACTGCTCCAATGTACAAGAATGTAACTACTATAATACTGCTCCTATGTACAAGAATATAACTACTATAATACTGGCACTATGTACAGGAATATAACTACTATAATACTGCTCCTATGTACAAGAATATAACTACTACATTGCTGCCCCTATGTACAAGAATAGAATATAACTATACTATAATACTGCCCCTATGTACAAGAATATAACTACTATAATACTGCTCCTATGTACAAGAATATAACTACTATAATACTGCCCCTATGTACAAGAATATAACTACTATAATACTGCTCCTATGTACAAGAATATAACTACTATATTGCTGCCCCTATGTACAAGAATATAACTACTATAATACTGCCCATATGTACAAGAATATAACTACTATATTGCTGCCCCTATGTACAAGAATATAACTATACTATAACACTGCCCCTATGTACAAGAATTTAACTACTATAATACTGCTCCAATGTACAAGAATGTAACTACTATAATTCTGCCCCCTATGTTCAAGATTATAACTACTATAATACTGCCCCTATGTACAAGACTATAACTACTATAATACTGCTCCTATATACAAGACTATAACTACTATAATACTGCCCCTATGTACAAGAATATAACAACTATAATACTGCTCCAATGTACAAGAATATAACTACTATAATACTGCCCCCTATGTACAAGAATATAACTACTATAATACTGCTCCTTTGTACAAGAATATAACTACTATAATACTGCTCCCATGTACAAGAATATAACTACTATAATATTGCTCCTTTGTACAAGAATATAACTACTATAATACTACTCCTATGTACAAGAATATAACTACTATAATGCTGCCCCCTATGTACAAGAATATAACTACTATAATACTGCTCTTATGTACAAGAATATAACTGCTATAATACTGCTCCTATGTACAAGAATATAACTACTATAATACTGCCTCTATGTACAAGAATATAACTGCTATAATACTGCTCCTATGTACAAGAATATAACTACTATAATACTGCCTCTATGTACAAGAATATAACTACTATAATACTGCCCTTATGTACATGAATATAACTACTATAATACTGCTCCTATGTACAAGAATATAACTACTATAATACTGGTCCTATATACAAGAATATAACTACTATAATACTGCCCCTATGTACAAGAATATAACTACTATAATACTGCCCCTATGTACAAGAATATAACTACTATATTGCTGCCCCTATGTACAAGAATATAACTACTATATTGCTGCCCCCTATGTACAAGAATATAACTACTATAATACTGCTCCTATGTACAAGAATATAACTACAATAATACTGCCCCTATGTACAAGAATATAACTACTATAATACTGGTCCTATATACAAGAATATAACTACTATAATACTGCCCCTATTTACAAGAATATAACTACTATAATACTGCCCCTATGTACAAGAATCTAACTACTATAATACTGGTACTATATACAAGAATATAACTACTATAATACTGCTCCTATATACAAGAATATAGCTACTATAATACTGCCCCTATGTACAAGAATATAACTACTATAATACTGGCACTATGTACAAGAATATAACTACTATAATACTGGTCCTATATACAAGAATATAACTACAATAATACTGCCCCTATGTACAAGAATATAACTACTATAATACTGCCCCTATGTACAAGAATATAACTACTATATTGCTGCCCCCATGTACAAGAATATAACTACTATAATACTGCCCCCTATGTACAACAATATAACTACTATAATACTGCTCCTATGTACAAGAATATAACTACTATAATACTGTCCCTATGTACAAGAATATAACTACTATAATACTGCCTCCTATGTACAAGAATATAACTACTATAATACTGCCTCCTATGTACAAGAATATAACTACTATAATACTGTCCCTATGTACAAGAATATAACTACTATAATACTGCTCCTATGTACAAGAATATAACTGCTATAATACTGCTCCTATATATAAGAATATAACTGCTATAAAGAAGTGATCACCTGCGCTAAAGAATAAACCTTAGTTTTGGGAATATGAAGAAACTGACTAACCAGGACCTACTGTGTAGATGTATGTGATGTCAGGCGCTACAAGCAAATATTTGCTATTGTACAGAAGTTGTGCTGGAGGGTGCCTAACTCTTCTAATAATACAAGCAGAACGAACAGTGGAATGATGTTGTTAATTAGCTTATAGACTTACTTAGTTTGTTGGTAGCGGTGGGATGCTTTCACGATGACAAGTGGTGAGTCCGTTTTTAGGACGAAATGTTAATGCACTGCAGGGTTGCAGTGGAGCGCCGTAGCAACCAGGGAGTGATGCAGAAGCGTCCTCCTCTCCAAAAAGGTCCTCCTGGCTGGTCACAGAGAACCGCCGCCTTCAGGCGTGCCCCGGCTGGAAGCAACGCCGAGGCTGTGGCGGAGTGTGGAGGGGAAGTGTTAAAAAGATTTGTGACATCACACAGCGGATATTTTTGAAAAAACTTACCGTCACATCCAAACATAGACTAAGGGTATGTGCACACGTCAGGATTTTGTCAGGATTTTGTCAGGATTTTTCCTCAGGATTTGTAGCCAAAACCAGGAGTGGAACAATTAGAGGAAAAGTATAATAGAAACATAGGCACCACTTCTGCATTTATCACCCACTCCTGGTTTTGGCTACAAAACCTGATGAAAAAGCCTGACAAAATCCTGACAAAATCCTGACGTGTGCACATAGCCTTAGAGTCACCAACTCCTATACAGTCAAGCAAATAAGGCAGCACACTGCAGCGCTAACACATGCAAACATGAAACACGGAAATTGAACTGCATTGCTGCACTAGAAATATGAAAAATGAGAGCGTTTAGCGCATAAAAAAGGCCAATTTTATGTGTACCTGGTAGCCACTTTACAGCATCTCTCTTATACCAGGTCCTACGCTTCCTTTCCTCGCTGAGAATAAACGTCTCCATGTGAATGGGCACCTATGAAAACCTCTTCTTAGACTACATTCTCTCTCTCTGTGGAGGGGTACTGGACCTGCTGCAATTAAAACACCTGTGACTAGGAGGCGGAGTGCTCAGTCAGAAAGCCAAATAATATAATATAATAATAATATTATATATATAATATAATAATAATATTTTTATGCGCTAAACGCTCTCATTTTTCATATTTCTAGATCAGCAATGCAGATCAATTTCCGTGTTTCATGTTTGCATGTCTTAGCACTGCAGTGTGCTGCCTTATTTGCTTGACTGTATAGGAGTTGGTTCAGCACCTGTTCACACTTAGTCTATGTTTGGATGTGACGGTCAGTTTTTTCAAATGTATTATTTAGCCTTCTGACCGAGCACTCTGCCTCCTAGTCACAGGTGTTTTAATTGCAGCAGGTCCAGTACCCCTCTACAGAGAGAGAGAATGTCAGTCTCATGAGAGGTTTTCATAGGCACCCATTCACATGGAGACGTTTATTCTCAGCGAGGAAAGGAAGCGTAGGACCTGGTATAAGAGAGATGCCGTAAAGTGGCTATCAGGTACACATAAAATTGGCTTTTTTATGCGCTAAACGCGCTCATTTTTCATATTTCTAGTGCAGTAATGCAGTTTAATTTCTGTGTTTCATGTTTGCATGTGTTAGCGCTGCAGTGTGCTGCCTTATTTGCTTGACTGATCACACAGCGAATAGCCCTGACGAAGAAGGAACATGTTCTTCGAAACGCATTGGACTAATCTGGCCACTGCACACGCCCGTCTATCAGCTGTGTGATGTCACAAATCTTTTTGACAACCCCCCTCCGCACTCCGCCACAGCCTCGGCATTGCTTCCTGCCGGGGCGCGCCTGAAGCCGACGGTTCTCTGTGGCCAGCCAGGAGTACCTTTTTGGAGGGGAGAACGCTCCCGCATCACTCCCTGGTTGCTGTGGCGCTCCATGCCATCCTGAACAGGAAGGTCTGTTTTCTACAACCCTGCAGTGCATTAACATTTCGTCCTAACAATGGACTCTGCACTTGTGATCGTGAAAGCATCTCACCGCTACCAACAAACTGAGTTAGTTTATCAGCTAATTAACAGCATTATTCCTCTATTTCTTCTGCTTGTATTATTAGAAGAGTTAGGAACCCTCCAGCATAACTTCTGTACAATTGCAAATATTTGCTTGTAGCACCTGACACCACATACATCTGCACAGTAGGTCCTGGTTAGTCAGTTTCTCCATATTCCCAGAACTAAGGTTTATTCTTTAGCGCAGGTGATCACTTCTTTATACTACTTATTATTACATTTATAGACAGGGTGGTACACAGACCCTATCACATCACCAGCTGCTTTTGCCACTTCTATGTATTCCCTTCCTTCTTCTTAGATGAAGCGCCAGTGTGTATTTATTTGTATTCAGAATATAACTACTATAATACTGCCCCCTGTGTACAAGAATATAAATACTATAATACTGCCCCTTGTGTACAAGAATATAACTACTATAATACTGCCCCTATGTACAGGAATATACGGTAACTGATATACTACTGTCCCTATGTACAAGAATATAACTATAATAATACTACTCCTAAGTACAAGAATGTATCTACTATAATACTTCCCCCTATGTGCAAGAATATAACTATCATAATACTGCTCCTATGTACAAGAATATAACTACTATAATACTGCTCCTATGTATAAGAATATAACTACTATAATACTGCCCCTATGTACAAGAATATAACTACTATAATACTGCCCCTATGTACAAGAATATAACTACCACAATACTGCCCCCATTTTCAAGAATATAACTACTATAATACTGCCCCTATGTACAACAACATAACCACTATAATACTGCTCCTATGTATAAGAATATAACTACTATAATACTGCTCCTATGTACAAGACTATAACTACTATAATACTGCCCCTATGTACAAGAATATAACTACTATAATACTGCCCCTATGTACAAGAATATAACTACTATAATACTGCTCCTATGTACAAGAATATTACTAATATAATACTGCCCCTATGTACAAGAAAATAACTACTATAATAATGTCCCTATGTACAAGAATATAACTATTATAATACTGCCCCTATGTACATGAATGTAACTACTATAATACTGCCCCTATGTACATGAATATAACTACTATAATACTGCCCCTATGTACATGAATATAACTACTATAATACTGTCCCTATGTACAAGAATATAACTACTATAATACTGCCCCTATGCACAAGAACATAACTACTATAATACTGCTTCTATGTACAAGAATATTACTAATATAATACTGCTCCTATGCACAAGAAAATCAAAATACAAACTCAGAAAGCAGAAATATCCAATCTTAGCCAGAGGCATACACATCATTGCCTCCCCATCAAATTTTATCCAATCAAATAAAGACTAGTGGACAATATATGAAGTTCTAACAAAATGAGTAACTAGTACCCATGGACCACCATATCACAAATCTCATAAAATCAAATAAAGTTTATTGAGAACCATTTAAAAACAGATAATACAAAATACTATATGAGTTATTTTCCAAAGAGGATCAATCCATATCCCAGATACAGCAGAGATATAGTACCCAACCATGTTAATACATTATAAGATAATATAAATAAGATAATACACAATTCCACAGAAACATCCTTTAAGGTAATAGTATATCCAATTCCCGGATGATGAGAATTCAATGTAAAGATATTAATAATGAATCAATGCTTACCCATGGTTTGTGTGCCACTGCCTGGGAACGCCCCGACGCGCGTTTCGCCCACGTGCTTTCTCAAGGGGAGTGTGTTCTTTCCCCCCACCTTACCTCATTATATACCCCATGGGAAATACGGGCAGCCAGTAAGAAATGTTCGCATGCAGAAACGCTACCGCCAAATTCATATCCGCAGCAAGTCCGGTACTCATATCCGGCGCGCGCTAGAGGAAATCCCTCTTAGACGTCATATTGCGCGAGCCGGAAGTAAACTGAGACCTTTGGTGATGCAGAAGAAAAGAGCGGGCGAGAGCGCATGCGCATACCGGCACCATCTTTAAGAAGTCCCAAGGAGGAATCTCTCACCATATTCCCTCTATTATTACAAGAGTGTGGTTGCGATAGCGCATGCGCATACCGGCGCCATCTTTAAGAAGTCCCAAAAAGGAATCTATCCTTATATTCCCCTCTACTATTACGAGAATGCAGTTGCGCATATCCACGCACTTCACCACTATATCAAAAAAGGGGGGTTCGTAACTATATACCCTATACTGGCAAAGTGTGTTTTTTGTGTAGTAGCGCCATCTTTTAAAGTTCTGAGGGGGAAATCATATTTATATGCCCCGTATCATAAAAGAGTATGTCTACATATATATACGTGTGTCTATATTCTCATATAAGAAAAACCCAAAAAAATTAACAAAAAATTATTATTATCTATTTATTTTCCTACCACGATAGGAGGGAAAATACGGGTACCTAAATATTCTCATCATCCGTATGGCAAGGACATAAAGAGGAACAAGAAGAACAAGGATTACCAATTATGTGCAATAATGAATAATGAAGACATACATCAATTAATAATATAATGTGTAACAGCATAATCATTGGGAGATTTCTGAAAAAAACGACACACATGTATACATGAGTGTCATCTCGGAAAAATACCTAAAAGAAAAAATATATTAATAAATATGTGCAAATATTGCAGAAAGTGTAACATAAATAAGTAATTATGTGACTCAAACTATTGTGATTAAATAAGTGCATAAAATATGGAAACTTTTCAGTCTTTTGTGTGCTTATTCCTCTGTGTAATCTTTTCTTCCATAGCCACTTGATTAAACTTGGGATATGTCCGCATCTGCAGGAGATCAGTAATTAGAAATACACCGGATTCCTGCTTGTTTCCATATTTGGTGGGTTCTACAAGATAACAAAATGCAAAAGAGAAGGGAAATATGGGAAGAGAAAAAAAGGGGAGAAGGGAACGAGGGGAGGAAAGGAGATAATTCTTCTTTGAATAAAAATGGACCATCAGACCTCCGCATGAAAGCGAAAAATAGTCCTACTAAAATAAAGAAATACAAAGAAATAAAATTAAAAACACACTAAAAAACAGGGATCATAGAAAAGGTACAAAACTAACATTCTCGTTCAATCCCTCAGGGGACAGGGTGCCAAGTTCAATAATCCATTTGGATTCTGTTTGGGCCAAAATCTGTTTCATATTTCCTCCCCTAATACCACACTGAATCTTATCGATTCCCTTGACCTTAAAGCCTCTAGGATTTGAGTTGTGATATTTTTTGAAATGTTTTGGTATTGTTGTCAGCTGTGAAAGGTCATCCACCTCCCCTGCCGCAATGATATCACGCACATGCTCTCTAGTCCTAATGCGCAATTCTCTTGATGTCAGCCCGACATATGCCTTATTACAGGGACAGACTGCCAGATATATAACGTAAGATGTACTACAGGATATGTAGCTAGTGACCACGAAGGAACGAGTCCCATCTACTGAGGAAAACGTATTACCCCTCACTATATTGCCTCTCCTACATGCTAGGCAATCACCGCATGGAAAGCAGCCACATCTCTGTCTACCAGCACCAAATGGGTTCCTCGTTTTAGATGTATAATGGCTCCTGACTAGATAGTCTTTTAAGTTCCTACTACGTCTTGCGGTCATTAAAGGAGCCGGGGAAATTTCTTTTTGTAAAACTGGGTCAGTCATTAGTACTGGCCAATGTTTGGTGAGGATTAGGGTTGAGCGAAACGGGTCGATCATTTTCAAAAGTCGCCGACTTTTGGCTAAGTCGGCGTCTCATGAAACCCGATCCGACCCCTGTGCTTGTCGGCCATGCGGTACGCGACTTTCGCGCCAAAGTCGCGTTTCAATGACGCGAAAAGCGCCATTTCTCAGCCAATGAAGGTGAACGCAGAGTGTGGGCAGCGTGATGACATAGATCCTGGTCCCCACCATCTTAGAGAAGGGCATTGCAGTGATTGGCTTGCTGTCTGCGGCGTCACAGGGGCTATAAAGGGGCGTTCCCGCCGACCGCCATCTTACTGCTGCTGATCTGAGCTTAGGGACAGGTTGCTGCCGCTTCATCAGAAGCAGGGAGAGCGTTAGGCAGGGTCCACTAACCACCAAACCGCTTGTGCTGCAGCGATTTCCACTGTCCAACACCACCTTCGGTGTGCAGGAACAGTGGAAGCTATTTTTTTTTTTTTTTCCCCTCAGCGCTGTAGCTCATTGGGCTGCCCTAGAAGGCTCCGTGATAGCTGTATTGCTGTGTGTACGCCACTGTGGAAACCAACTGCTTTTTTCAAAGCACATATCCTCTTGTTCCTTCCTTTCTGCACAGCTATCTTTTTTGTTTGTCCACACTTTTTATTTAATTTGTGCATCAGTCCACTCCTATTGCTGCCTGCCATACCTGGCTTACATTACTGCAGGGAGATAGTAATTGTAGGACAGTTTTTTTTTTTTTTTTGTTTTTTTTTTGGGGGAGATTAAGATTGGCATTTCTGCTACAGTGCCATCCCTGTGTGTGCCATCTCTCACTGAGTGGGCCATAGAAAGCCTATTTATTTTTTCCGTGATTTGTGTTCTAAAATCTACCTCAACACAAAAACAGTACATCAATCAGTGGGAGAAAAATATTGGCCTCAGTCAGGGCTTGTGTGCCACTGCTGTGTGTGCGCTATCTCTCATTCAGTGGGCTATAGCAAGCCTATATTTTTTTTTTTTTTTTTTTTTTTAATATTATTTGGTTTCAAAAGTCTCCCTGAAAAAAAAAAAAAACCTAAAAAAACAGTGGGAGAGTAATATTGCCCTTTCAGCTTGTGTGCCAGTCTTGACTCCTGGGTGTGCCACCTCTCTCCCTCTCATTCAGTGGGCCATAGAAAGCCTATTTATTTTTTTTTTTAAATATTATTGGGTTTCTAAAGTCTCCCTGAAAAAAACAAAAAATACATAAAAAAACAGTGGGAGAGTAATATTGCCCTTTCAGCTTGTGTGCCAGTCTTGACTCCTGGGTGTGCCACCTCTCTCCCTCTCATTCAGTGGGCCATAGAAAGCCTTTTTTTTTTTTGGTTTTTTTAATATTATTTGGTTTCTAAAGTCTCCCTGAAAAAAACAAAAAAAAACATAAAAAACAGTGGGAGAGTAATATTGCCCTTTCAGCTTGTGCGCCAGTCTTGACTCCTGGTTGTGCCACCTCTCTCTCTCTAATTGTGGGCCATAGAAAGCCTTTTTTTTTTTTTTTAAAATATTATTGGGTTTCTAAAGTCTCCCTGAAAAAACAAAAAATACATAAAAAAACAGTGGGAGAGTAATATTGCCCTTTCAGCTTGTGTGCCAGTCTTGACTCCTGGGTGTGCCACCTCTCTCCCTTTCATTCAGTGGGCCATAGAAAGCCTATTTATTTTTTCCGTGATTTGTGTTCTAAATTCTACCTCAACACAAAAACACTACATCAATCAGTGGGAGAAAAATATTGGCCTCAGTCAGGGCTTGTGTGCCACTGCTGTGTGTGCTATCTCTCATTCAGTGGGCTATAGCAAGCCTATTTTTTTTTTTTTAATATTATTTGGTTTCTAAAGTCTCCCTGAAAAAAAAAAAAAACCTAAAAAAACAGTGGGAGAGTAATATTGCCCTTTCAGCTTGTGTGCCAGTCTTGACTCCTGGGTGTGCCACCTCTCTCCCTCTCATTCAGTGGGCCATAGAAAGCCTATTTATTTTTTTTTTTAAATATTATTGGGTTTCTAAAGTCTCCCTGAAAAAAACAAAAAATACATAAAAAAACAGTGGGAGAGTAATATTGCCCTTTCAGCTTGTGTGCCAGTCTTGACTCCTGGGTGTGCCACCTCTCTCCCTCTCATTCAGTGGGCCATAGAAAGCCTTTTTTTTTTTTGGTTTTTTTAATATTATTTGGTTTCTAAAGTCTCCCTGAAAAAAACAAAAAAAAACATAAAAAACAGTGGGAGAGTAATATTGCCCTTTCAGCTTGTGCGCCAGTCTTGACTCCTGGTTGTGCCACCTCTCTCTCTCTAATTGTGGGCCATAGAAAGCCTTTTTTTTTTTTTAAAATATTATTGGGTTTCTAAAGTCTCCCTGAAAAAACAAAAAATACATAAAAAAACAGTGGGAGAGTAATATTGCCCTTTCAGCTTGTGTGCCAGTCTTGACTCCTGGGTGTGCCACCTCTCTCCCTTTCATTCAGTGGGCCATAGAAAGCCTATTTATTTTTTCCGTGATTTGTGTTCTAAATTCTACCTCAACACAAAAACACTACATCAATCAGTGGGAGAAAAATATTGGCCTCAGTCAGGGCTTGTGTGCCACTGCTGTGTGTGCTATCTCTCATTCAGTGGGCTATAGCAAGCCTATTTTTTTTTTTTTAATATTATTTGGTTTCTAAAGTCTCCCTGAAAAAAAAAAAAAACCTAAAAAAACAGTGGGAGAGTAATATTGCCCTTTCAGCTTGTGTGCCAGTCTTGACTCCTGGGTGTGCCACCTCTCTCCCTCTCATTCAGTGGGCCATAGAAAGCCTATTTATTTTTTTTTTAAAATATTATTGGGTTTCTAAAGTCTCCCTGAAAAAACAAAAAATACATAAAAAAACAGTGGGAGAGTAATATTGCCCTTTCAGCTTGTGTGCCAGTCTTGACTCCTGGGTGTGCCACCTCTCTCCCTCTCATTCAGTGGGCCATAGAAAGCCTTTTTTTTTTTTGGTTTTTTTAATATTATTTGGTTTCTAAAGTCTCCCTGAAAAAAACAAAAAAAACATAAAAAACAGTGGGAGAGTAATATTGCCCTTTCAGCTTGTGCGCCAGTCTTGACTCCTGGTTGTGCCACCTCTCTCTCTCTAATTGTGGGCCATAGAAAGCCTTTTTTTTTTTTTTTTTTAATATTATTTGGTTTCTAAAGTCTCCCTGAGAAAAAAAAATAAATAAATTAGGTGGGAGATTAATATTGACATTAGTGCTTGAGTGACAGTCCTGCGTGTGTGTCATCTCTGTGATTTTGTGCCACAGAAAACAGAGTGTGTAACATTGTGCCTGATTTTCCTTGTGGTCTCACCAACCTGTTAAGGGATATTGAAATCATACTGAAGTTATAGCTCACCGTGTAAGTTGTTTGATAGCAACAAATAAAGTTACTTTGGTTAAGATTTTAAAACAATGAGGAAGTCTGGTGCAAGAGGTCGTCGTGGGCGTTCATTGTCAGCTGGTAATGATGGTAGTGGTAGTGGAGCATCAGGTGGTCGTGGGGATAAAAATATTCCACCTAAGTCTGGAGCTGTGGAGCCAGTTTCGTCGTCAGGCTACACAAGGCCTCGAACGCTCTCTTTTCTGGGAGTAGGAAAACCGCTTTTAAAGGCGGAGCAGCAACAGCAAGTTTTGGCTTACATTGCAGACTCAGCCTCTAGCTCTTTTGCCTCCTCTTCCGAAACTGGTAAATGTAAAAGCAGCGCGTCGCTTGTGGATGTTCACGGTCAGGGACAAGTCGCTTCCTTGTCCTCCTCAGCAAAAACTACAACAAGAGAGAAGGATGCAGCAGGCGACACAACGGGTCACTCCATGGAGCTCTTTACACATACCGTCCCTGGCTTAGAAAGTGAAACATTTAACAGGCCATGCCCATTACAAGTATATTCTGACATGGAGTGCACTGATGCACAGCCACAGCCAGAGTACTATGCTGCTCCTTTGACTCAGACCACCACATTGCCCTCTCAGGGTACAGATCCACAATCAGACCCTGATGAGACTATGTTGCCCCGCCACGAACGCTATACCACCGACCGACACAGTGACACAGACGAAGTTGCACACGAGCTCGAAGAGGAGGTAATAGATGACCCAGTTATTGACCCCGATTGGCAGCCATTGGGGGAACAGGGTGCAGGCGGCAGTAGTTCAGAAGCGGAGGTGGAGGAGGGGCCGCAGCAGGCATCAACATCGCAACAGGTTCCATCTGCCGGGCCCGTATCTGGACCAAAACGCGTGTCAAAGCCAAAACCTGTTGGAGCACAGCGTTGCCATCCGGTTAAAGCTCAGTCTGCAATCCCTGAAAAGGGATCAGAGTCTAGGAAGAGTGCAGTCTGGCATTTTTTTAAACAACATCCAACTGATCAGCGCAAAGTCATCTGTCAAAAATGTTCAACTAGCTTAAGCAGAGGTCAGAATCTGAAAAGTCTAAATACTAGTTGCATGCATAGACACTTAACCACCATGCATTCTCAAGCCTGGACTAACTACCAAACGTCCCTCAAGGTTGTAGCACCCTCGGCCAATGAAGCTAGTCAGCAACGCAACATCCCTTCCGTCACTGTAAGGCCACCATTTTCCGCACCACCGGCAGTATCTGTGCAGGTTTCTTTGCCAGCCAAAAGCAGTCAGGGTCAGGGAATCACCAGTTTTGTAGGAGGAAATATTGCATGTAGGGCACCGGCGGAAACAATACCGTCTCCAACCGTCTCTCAGTCTGCCATGTCCACCGGCACACCCGAAAGTTCCACGATCTACAGCTCTCCAGTCCAGCTCACCCTACATGAGACTCTGGTTAGAAAAAGGAAGTACTTATCCTCGCATCCGCGTACACAGGGTTTTAACGCCCACATAGCTAGACTAATCTCGTTAGAGATGATGCCCTACCGGTTAGTTGAAAGCGAAGCTTTCAAAGCCCTGATGGAGTACGCTGAACCACGATACGAGCTACCCAGTCGACACTTTTTTTCCAGAAAAGCCATCCCAGCCCTGCACCAGCATGTTAAACAGCGCATCGTCCATGCACTCAGGCAATCTGTGAGTACAAAGGTGCACCTGACTACAGATGCATGGACCAGTAGGCATGGCCAGGGACGTTATGTGTCCATCACGGCACACTGGGTGAATGTGGTGGATGCAGGGTCCACAGGCGACATCAATTTAGGGACAGTTGTGCCTAGCCCACGGTCTAGGAAACAGTTGGCTGTAGGCGTTCGCACCCCCTCCTCCTCCTCCTCGTCCTCCTGCAGAAGCTACAGCTCTTCCACAGAACGCAGTCGGCCAACCACTCCATCGGCAGATGACACTGTTGCACACCAGTTGTCCCATTATGGGCCAGCTACTGCCAAGCGTCAGCAGGCTGTATTGGCTATGAAGTGTTTGGGCGACAACAGACACACCGCGGAAGTTCTGTCCGAGTTCTTGCAACAAGAAACGCAGTCGTGGCTGGGCACAGTAGATCTTGAGGCAGGCAAGGTAGTGAGTGATAACGGAAGGAATTTCATGGCTGCCATCTCCCTTTCCCAACTGAAACACATTCCTTGCCTGGCTCACACCTTAAACCTGGTGGTGCAGTGCTTATTGAAAACTTATCCTGGGTTCTCCGACCTGCTCCTCAAAGTGCGTGCACTTTGCTCACATATCCGACGTTCGCCTGTACACGCCAGCCGTATGCAGACCTATCAGCGGTCTTTGAACCTTCCCCAGCATCGCCTAATCATAGACGTTGCAACAAGGTGGAACTCAACACTGCACATGCTTCAGAGACTGTGCGAACAGAGGCGTGCTGTTATTTATTTGTGGGAGGATACACGGGCAGGCAGTAGGATGGCAGACATGGAGTTGTCAGGTGTGCAGTGGTCGAAGATACAAGACATGTGTCAAGTCCTTCAGTGTTTTGAGGAATGCACACGGCTGGTTAGTGCAGACAACGCCGTAATAAGCATGAGCATCCCCCTAATGCGTCTGCTGATGCAAAGTTTGACGCACATAAAGGAGCAGGCGTCTGCACCAGAGGAAGAGGGAAGCCTTGATGACAGTCAGCCATTGTCTGGTCAGGGCAGTGTACAGGACGAGGTAGCGGGCGAAGAGGAGGTGGAGGACGAGGAGGATGATGGGGATGAGTATATTTTTAATGCGGAAACTTTCACGGGGGCACAGGAAATTGGTTGCGTGTCACGGCCGGGTTCTGGTTTTTTGAGGGACACAAGTGACGTAGATTTGCCTGCAACTGCCCCTCAACCAATCACAACCGGAGATTTGACAAGTGGAACTTTGGCCCACATGGCGGATTATGCCTTACGTATCCTACAAAGGGACACACGCATTACGAAAATGATGAACGATGACGATTACTGGTTGGCCTGCCTCCTTGATCCACGCTATAAAGGCAAATTGCAAAATATTATGCCACATGAGAACTTGGAACTAATATTAGCAACCAAACAATCAACTCTTGTTGACCGTTTGCTTCAGGCATTCCCAGCACACAGCGCACGTGATCGTTCTCACACGAGCTCCAGGGGGCAGCAGACTAGGAGTGTTAGGGGTGCACACATCAGAAGTGGCGTTGGACAGAGGGGTTTTCTGACCAGGTTGTGGAGTGATTTTGCTATGACCGCAGACAGGACAGGTACTGCTGCATCAATTGAAAGTGACAGGAGACAACATTTGTCCAGTATGGTTACTAACTATTTTTCATCCCTTATCGATGTTCGCCCTCAACCGTCATTCCCATTTGATTACTGGGCCTCCAAATTAGACACCTGGCCAGAATTGGCAGAATATGCATTGCAGGAGCTTGCTTGCCCGGCAGCAAGTGTCCTATCAGAAAGAGTATTCAGTGCTGCAGGGTCAATATTAACCGAAAAAAGGACTCGTCTGGCTACCCAAAATGTTGACGATCTAACATTCATTAAAATGAACCACAACTGGATTTCAAAATCTTTTGCCCCACCTTGCCCGGCCGACACCTAGCTTTCCTATGAAAAGCTCTTGCCTGTGAATTACTTTTCTAATGTCTAATTTGCTGCTGCAGATTGTACAGCATACGACATGTTTACACCTCCCTAAATGGCCAAACTCCCCACACGGGGCCGTGGTATCGCGACTTGGCGCAAGCACCCGTGAGACTGCTGTTTGTCTGAAGAGGTGGGTGTGCTCGCTTTTGGTTGACGGCATTGCTACTGGGTCCCTCATAGTACAATGTAGTGTCTCTGGCGGTGGTGGTGCGCACCCAACGTCAGACACACCGTTGTAACATGAGTGGCCCTGGGGCGGTCCCGCCGGCCTCAAGAGAGTTCCCCCCTACCCCAGCTCAAACTGGGCTCTACTACGTGCAAAATTATGTCGCACAGCTCCACCAATCTTTAGTCTATTCGCTGACATCATTCAATGTCTGGCACTGACAATACAAATTTGTAGACATCTATGATGCAACTTAAAGTAGTCTGTGTCTGTGTCCTATATTGGCACCATTAAATAGTTACTGCCAAATTACTATGTCAGAAACACAGCAGATGAGCCCACCCCTGTACCTAAGTATGCCATCTTTTTTTTTGTTTTGGTTGTTTTGCGAGACATTAACATCTATTTATATTTTGGGAGTACTGGGACAGACACTCCTTGCACTACTCCTCCACTCACCACCAAGCTGCCTGCCCGTGTATCCATGTAACCGCTGTAAAACTGCCATGAGCCTATTGTTTGTTATTTTAGGCCTTTGATAGCCTGTCTGCGGTCCCTACTCCTCCACTGACCACCAAGCTGCCTGCCCGTGTATCCATGTAACCGCTGTAAAACTGCCATGAGCCTATTGTTTGTTATTTTAGGCCTTTGAAGCCTTTCTGCGCTCCCTCCTTCCACTAGTCCTCCACTGACCAGACCACTGCTGCCCGTGTACCCCTGGAACCAATTTTAAAGTGCCTACAGCCAGCCCATTTTATTGTGTTAGGCCTTCGAAGCCTGTCTGCGGTCCCTCCTTCCACTAGGCCTCCACTGACCAGACCACTGCTGCCCGTGTACCCCTGGAACCAATTTTAAAGTGCCTACAGCCAGCCCATTTTATTGTGTTAGGCCTTCGAAGCCTGTCTGCGGTCCATACTTCCACTAGGCCTCCACTGACCAGACCACTGCTGCCCGTGTACCCCTGGAACCAATTTTAAAGTGCCTACAGCCAGCCCATTTTATTGTGTTAGGCCTTCGAAGCCTGTCTGCGGTCCATACTTCCACTAGTCCTCCACTGACCAGACCACTGCTGCCCGTGTACCCCTGGAACCAATTTTAAAGTGCCTACAGTCAGCCCATTTTATTGTGTTAGGCCTTCGAAGCCTGTCTGCGGTCCATACTTCCACTAGGCCTCCACTGACCAGACCACTGCTGCCCGTGTACCCCTGGAACCAATTTTAAAGTGCCTACAGCCAGCCCATTTTATTGTGTTAGGCCTTCGAAGCCTGTCTGCGGTCCATACTTTAAATACTCCTCCACTCAGCACCAAGCTGCCTGCCCGTGTATCCATGTAACCGCTGTAAAACTGCCATGAGCCTATTGTTTGTTATGTTAGGCCTTTGATAGCCTGTCTGCGGTCCCTACTTTAAATACTCCTCCACTCACCACCACCAAGCTGCCTGCCCGTGTATCCATGTAACCGCTGTGAAACTGCCATGAGCCTATTGTTTTTTTATGTTAGGCCTTTGATAGCCTGTCTGCGGTCCCTACTTTAAATACTCCTCCACTCACCACCACCAAGCTGCCTGCCCGTGTATCCATGTAACCGCTGTAAAACTGCCATGAGCCTATTGTTTGTTATGTTAGGCCTTTGAAGCCTTTCTGCGCTCCCTCCTTCCACTAGGCCTCCACTGACCAGACCACTGCTGCCCGTGTACCCCTGGAACCAATTTTAAAGTGCCTACAGCCAGCCCATTTTATTGTGTTAGGCCTTCGAAGCCTGTCTGCGGTCCCTACTTTAAATACTCCTCCACTCACCACCACCAAGCTGCCTGCCCGTGTATCCATGTAACCGCTGTGAAACTGCCATGAGCCTATTGTTTTTTTATGTTAGGCCTTTGATAGCCTGTCTGCGGTCCCTACTTTAAATACTCCTCCACTCACCACCACCAAGCTGCCTGCCCGTGTATCCATGTAACCGCTGTAAAACTGCCATGAGCCTATTGTTTGTTATGTTAGGCCTTTGAAGCCTTTCTGCGCTCCCTCCTTCCACTAGTCCTCCACTGACCAGACCACTGCTGCCCGTGTACCCCTGGAACCAATTTTAAAGTGCCTACAGCCAGCCCATTTTATTGTGTTAGGCCTTCGAAGCCTGTCTGCGGTCCCTCCTTCCACTAGGCCTCCACTGACCAGACCACTGCTGCCCGTGTACCCCTGGAACCAATTTTAAAGTGCCTACAGCCAGCCCATTTTATTGTGTTAGGCCTTCGAAGCCTGTCTGCGGTCCATACTTTAAATACTCCTCCACTCAGCACCAAGCTGCCTGCCCGTGTATCCATGTAACCGCTGTAAAACTGCCATGAGCCTATTGTTTGTTATGTTAGGCCTTTGATAGCCTGTCTGCGGTCCCTACTTTAAATACTCCTCCACTCACCACCACCAAGCTGCCTGCCCGTGTATCCATGTAACCGCTGTGAAACTGCCATGAGCCTATTGTTTTTTTATGTTAGGCCTTTGATAGCCTGTCTGCGGTCCCTACTTTAAATACTCCTCCACTCACCACCACCAAGCTGCCTGCCCGTGTATCCATGTAACCGCTGTAAAACTGCCATGAGCCTATTGTTTGTTATGTTAGGCCTTTGAAGCCTTTCTGCGCTCCCTCCTTCCACTAGGCCTCCACTGACCAGACCACTGCTGCCCGTGTACCCCTGGAACCAATTTTAAAGTGCCTACAGCCAGCCCATTTTATTGTGTTAGGCCTTCGAAGCCTGTCTGCGGTCCCTACTTTAAATACTCCTCCACTCACCACCACCAAGCTGCCTGCCCGTGTATCCATGTAACCGCTGTGAAACTGCCATGAGCCTATTGTTTTTTTATGTTAGGCCTTTGATAGCCTGTCTGCGGTCCCTACTTTAAATACTCCTCCACTCACCACCACCAAGCTGCCTGCCCGTGTATCCATGTAACCGCTGTAAAACTGCCATGAGCCTATTGTTTGTTATGTTAGGCCTTTGAAGCCTTTCTGCGCTCCCTCCTTCCACTAGTCCTCCACTGACCAGACCACTGCTGCCCGTGTACCCCTGGAACCAATTTTAAAGTGCCTACAGCCAGCCCATTTTATTGTGTTAGGCCTTCGAAGCCTGTCTGCGGTCCCTCCTTCCACTAGGCCTCCACTGACCAGACCACTGCTGCCCGTGTACCCCTGGAACCAATTTTAAAGTGCCTACAGCCAGCCCATTTTATTGTGTTAGGCCTTCGAAGCCTGTCTGCGGTCCATACTTTAAATACTCCTCCACTCAGCACCAAGCTGCCTGCCCGTGTATCCATGTAACCGCTGTAAAACTGCCATGAGCCTATTGTTTGTTATGTTAGGCCTTTGATAGCCTGTCTGCGGTCCCTACTTTAAATACTCCTCCACTCACCACCACCAAGCTGCCTGCCCGTGTATCCATGTAACCGCTGTGAAACTGCCATGAGCCTATTGTTTGTTATTTTAGGCCTTTGATAGCCTGTCTGCGGTCCCTACTTTAAATACTCCTCCACTCACCACCAAGCTGCCTGCCCGTGTATCCATGTAACCGCTGTAAAACTGCCATGAGCCTATTGTTTGTTATGTTAGGCCTTTGAAGCCTTTCTGCGCTCCCTCCTTCCACTAGGCCTCCACTGACCAGACCACTGCTGCCCGTGTACCCCTGGAACCAATTTTAAAGTGCCTACAGCCAGCCCATTTTATTGTGTTAGGCCTTCGAAGCCTGTCTGCGGTCCATACTTCCACTAGTCCTCCACTGACCAGACCACTGCTGCCCGTGTACCCCTGGAACCAATTTTAAAGTGCCTACAGTCAGCCCATTTTATTGTGTTAGGCCTTCGAAGCCTGTCTGCGGTCCATACTTCCACTAGGCCTCCACTGACCAGACCACTGCTGCCCGTGTACCCCTGGAACCAATTTTAAAGTGCCTACAGCCAGCCCATTTTATTGTGTTAGGCCTTCGAAGCCTGTCTGCGGTCCATACTTTAAATACTCCTCCACTCAGCACCAAGCTGCCTGCCCGTGTATCCATGTAACCGCTGTGAAACTGCCATGAGCCTATTGTTTGTTATTTTAGGCCTTTGATAGCCTGTCTGCGGTCCCTACTTTAAATACTCCTCCACTCACCACCAAGCTGCCTGCCCGTGTATCCATGTAACCGCTGTAAAACTGCCATGAGCCTATTGTTTGTTATTTTAGGCCTTTGATAGCCTGTCTGCGGTCCCTACTTTAAATACTCCTCCACTCATCACCAGCTGCCTGCCCGTGTATCCATGTAACCGCTGTAAAACTGCCATGAGCCTATTGTTTGTTATTTTAGGCCTTTGATAGCCTGTCTGCGGTCCCTACTTTAAATACTCCTCCACTGACCACCAAGCTGCCTGCCCGTGTATCCATGTAACCGCTGTAAAACTGCCATGAGCCTATTGTTTGTTATGTTAGGCCTTTGATAGCCTGTCTGCGGTCCTTACTTTAAATACTCCTCCACTCACCACCTAGCTGCCTGTGTATCCATGTAACCGATGTAAAACTGCCATGACTGCCTACTGTTTGTTATTTTAGGCCTTTGATAGCCTGTCTGCGGCCCCTACTTGCAATACTCCTCCACTGACCACAATGCTGCCTGGAGTGCCTGCCTGTGTATCCATGTAACCGATGTAAAACTGCCATGACTGCCTACTGTTTGTTATTTTAGGCCTTTGATAGCCTGTCTGCGGCCCCTACTTGCAATACTCCTCCACTGAGCACAATGCTGCCTGGAGTGCCTGCCTGTGTATCCATGTAACCGATGTAAAACTGCCATGACTGCCTACTGTTTGTTATTTTAGGCCTTTGATAGCCTGTCTGCGGCCCCTACTTGCAATACTCCTCCACTGAGCACAATGCTGCCTGGAGTGCCTGCCTGTGTATCCATGTAACCGATGTAAAACTGCCATGACTGCCTACTGTTTGTTATTTTAGGCCTTTGATAGCCTGTCTGCAGCCCCTACTTGCAATACTCCTCCACTGACCACACCAATGCTGCCCGTGTACCCCTGGAACCTATTTAAAAGTTCATAGAGCCTAGTTATATATTTTATTTACTATTAATAAGGCCATGATGGACTACGCTGTACCACGCTACAAGCTAACCAGTCGACACTTCTTTTGCGAGAAAAGCCATCCCAACCCTCCACCAGCATGTAGAAGACCGCATTGTCCATGCACTCTGGCAATCTGTGAGTACAAAGGTGCACCTGACAACAGACGCATGGACCTGTAGGCATGGCCACGGAAGATTACGTGTCCATTACGGCGCAATGGGTTAATGTGGTGGATGCATGGTCCACAGGGGACAGCCTACTAAGTCTGTCTGCAGTCCCTAATTCAAATTGTCCTCCACTGTCTAAATCGGAACTTCCACCTTCTGGCTTTCGGCCTATAGTATCAGAAATTAAACTGCATTTGGCCTTCAACTTTGGTTAGGGCCTACTAACGGCTTCTGCCCCTCCCTGGTGTTGCCCTCAACTAAATAAAGCTGAGCTTCAACCTTCCGGCTCTCATTATGTGGTTTAAAAAAAAAAAATGGTGGTTAGGGCCTACTAACGGCTTCTGCCCCTCCCTGGTGTTGTCCTCAACTAAATAAAGCTGAGCTTCAACCTTCCGGCTCTCATTAAGTGGTTTTTAAAAAAAAATGGTGGTTAGGGCCTACTAACGGCTTCTGCCCCTCCCTGGTGTTGTCCTCAACTAAATAAAGCTGAGCTTCAACCTTCCGGCTCTCATTAAGTGGTTTTAAAAAAAAAAAAATTGGTGGTTAGGGCCTACTAACGGCTTCTGCCCCTCCCTGGTGTTGTCCTCAACTAAATAAAGCTGAGCTTCAACCTTCCGGCTCTCATTATGTGGTTTAAAAAAAAAAAATGGTGGTTAGGGCCTACTAACGGCTTCTGCCCCTCCCTGGTGTTGTCCTCAACTAAATAAAGCTGAGCTTCAACCTTCCGGCTCTCATTAAGTGGTTTTTAAAAAAAAATGGTGGTTAGGGCCTACTAACGGCTTCTGCCCCTCCCTGGTGTTGTCCTCAACTAAATAAAGCTGAGCTTCAACCTTCCGGCTCTCATTATGTGGTTTAAAAAAAAAAAATGGTGGTTAGGGCCTACTAACGGCTTCTGCCCCTCCCTGGTGTTGTCCTCAACTAAATAAAGCTGAGCTTCAACCTTCCGGCTCTCATTAAGTGGTTTTTAAAAAAAAATGGTGGTTAGGGCCTACTAACGGCTTCTGCCCCTCCCTGGTGTTGTCCTCAACTAAATAAAGCTGAGCTTCAACCTTCCGGCTCTCATTATGTGGTTTTAAAAAAAAAAAAATGGTGGTTAGGGCCTACTAACGGCTTCTGCCCCTCCCTGGTGTTGTCCTCAACTAAATAAAGCTGAGCTTCAACCTTCCGGCTCTCATTATGTGTTTTTTAAAAAAAAATGGTGGTTAGGGCCTACTAACGGCTTCTGCCCCTCCCTGGTGTTGTCCTCAACTAAATAAAGCTGAGCTTCAACCTTCCGGCTCTCATTAAGTGGTTTTTAAAAAAAAATGGTGGTTAGGGCCTACTAACGGCTTCTGCCCCTCCCTGGTGTTGTCCTCAACTAAATAAAGCTGAGCTTCAACCTTCCGGCTCTCATTAAGTGGTTTTAAAAAAAAAAAAATTGGTGGTTAGGGCCTACTAACGGCTTCTGCCCCTCCCTGGTGTTGTCCTCAACTAAATAAAGCTGAGCTTCAACCTTCCGGCTCTCATTATGTGGTTTAAAAAAAAAAAATGGTGGTTAGGGCCTACTAACGGCTTCTGCCCCTCCCTGGTGTTGTCCTCAACTAAATAAAGCTGAGCTTCAACCTTCCGGCTCTCATTAAGTGGTTTTTAAAAAAAAATGGTGGTTAGGGCCTACTAACGGCTTCTGCCCCTCCCTGGTGTTGTCCTCAACTAAATAAAGCTGAGCTTCAACCTTCCGGCTCTCATTATGTGGTTTTAAAAAAAAAAAAATGGTGGTTAGGGCCTACTAACGGCTTCTGCCCCTCCCTGGTGTTGTCCTCAACTAAATAAAGCTGAGCTTCAACCTTCCGGCTCTCATTAAGTGGTTTTTAAAAAAAAATGGTGGTTAGGGCCTACTAACGGCTTCTGCCCCTCCCTGGTGTTGTCCTCAACTAAATAAAGCTGAGCTTCAACCTTCCGGCTCTCATTATGTGTTTTTAAAAAAAAAATGGTGGTTAGGGCCTACTAACGGCTTCTGCCCCTCCCTGGTGTTGTCCTCAACTAAATAAAGCTGAGCTTCAACCTTCCGGCTCTCATTAAGTGGTTTTAAAAAAAAAAAAAATGGTGGTTAGGGCCTACTAACGGCTTCTGCCCCTCCCTGGTGTTGCCCTCAACTAAATAAAGCTGAGCTTCAACCTTCTGCTCCAAATTACCATTTTAAAAAATGCAATAGGCTTTTCCGGCCTACTAAAGGTGTCTGCCCCTCCCTGGTGTTGTCCTCAACTGAACAAAGCTGAGCTTCCACATTCTGGCTTTCGCCCTATACTATCAGATATTAAACTGCATTTGGCCTACTAGTGTGGTTAGGCCCTTGAAACAGTGTCTGCTGCTCTTGGGTTTGCTACTCCACTGAACAAAGCAATGCCGCCTGTTTAGTCCTGTTACCAATTTTGAACTGCATGTAGCCTACTTTATTCTTTGGCCCTATATCTGTTTCCTCCTCATCCTGCCCATTGCCCAGCCACTGCTAAATGAGTCTGCTGGTACATTGACCTAGACCACTACATTCCCCTTGTACTCTACACAGCCAGAATCTGTCCCTGCTGAAAGTAAGGTTCCCCTTCCCGCATGTTATACCACCTTACACAGGGACAAAGAGGAAGGTGCAGATGAAAGTGCAGGTTCCTTCATCAGGTGGGGGGGCATACTCGTTGGCGACGTCACTGGCACAGGGCCCCTCAGAGTACGCAAAAGTGTCGCTGCTGGTGGGAGGCGCCCCCGCCATGCAAACACACCGCCGTACTTTGAGGGGCCCTGTGCCAGTGGCAATGCGAACGAGTGGGCCCCCCCCTGCTTGCTCAGGATCACAGCACTTGCAACTTTTAAATACTTACCTTTCCCTGCAACACCGCCGTGACGTAGTCCGCATTTCCTGGGCCCACGAAAAACTTGAGCCAGCCCTACTCCCCCCACAACTTTCCCCCAATTCCCTATGCCCAACTATTATTATACAGTTAATTAAGATTGGCAAGCTTCAGAAACAAGAATGGATGTTTTTGGCATTAAAATGGGCACTGTAGGTGTTTTCCTGGCCTCCACTCACTGCCGACTATGCTTCCCCATTGACTTGCATTGGGTTTCGTGTTTCGGTCGATCCCCGACTTTTAGCGATAATCGGCCGACTGCACTCGACTCGACTCTGGACAAAATCGGGTTTCCCAAAACCCTACTCGATCTTAAAAAAATGAAAGTCGCTCAACCCTAGTGAGGATCTGTCGAATGGAATGCCAACGACAGTTAAACGTTGAAATAAATCTGGTCTTAAAATTAGCTTCTTTCTCTTTCCTATTAGTAACCAAAAGTCTTTCTCTAGGAGTGCTCTTTGCTCTACGGTAGCCATGTCCAATCATTCTTTTACTGTAGCCCCTCTCCAGGAACCTTTCCCTCAGATCCTGGGCCTGTGATTCAAACCTGTATACAGTAGAGCAAGTGCGTCTTATCCTTAAGTACTGACCAACAGGAATGGCTCTCTTAGTTGCATGTGTGTGTGTGAAGAAGCCGCATGCAATACAGAGTTTACTGACGTTTCCTTCCGGAAAATGTCAGTTTGGATTGTTCCATCAGGATCTACTGAAATTGAAATGTCCAAAAAATCTATTAATCTTTTCTCAATTTTATGAGTGAGCCTGATGTTGTATGGATTCTGATTGAGTTCGCCAATGAATCTTTCAAAATCAATCTTCGATCCATTCCAAAAAATCAATAGATCGTCTATATACCGGAGCCAGCACTGCACATGGTCAGCGGCACATGCACCGTCACAATGCACAACCTCCCTCTCCCAATATCCGAGAAAGAGGTTGGCATACGACGGCGCACATGCCGCACCCATGGCAGTGCCGCGCTCCTGCAGATAGAAACGATCCTTAAATGTGAAAAAATTATGTCTTAATACAAAATCCAACAGTTCCAAAATTAACTCAATCAGAAAATGATCCAGATTGCTCATCTCTAGAAAAAAACGCACAGCTCTTATTCCGTCATCATGACCAATGGAGGTGTAGAGGGACCCGACGTCCGCGGTCACCAGCCACATATCTGGTTCCAAAGTAATACCATCAACCCTCACCAGGACATCCGAAGAGTCCCTAACATAGGAGGGCAAGGTCTCTACAAGAGGTTTTAAATAAAAATCAATAAATCTACAGACCGGATCACATAGCCCTCCCATGCCAGAGACTATCGGACGCCCTGGTGGATCCACAGGATCCTTATGGATCTTTGGTAATAAGTATAGTGTTGGAATTTTGGGGAATTTTACAATTAGTCCATCCAGAACTTTTTTGGGGATAATACCCAAATCAAAAGCCTGTAATAAAATATCACTTAATTCATCAGAAAATTTCTGCAATGGACTGTTTGGGAGTCTAGAGTAGTTGTCCTTATTCCTCAATTGTCTATATACTTCACGTTCATATAAATCCACAGGCCAGATCACCACATTACCTCCCTTGTCGGCCGCCTTAATGACAACATCATCTAATAATTTAAGTTCTTTCAAAGCCTGTCTTTGTATTGAATTTAAGTTGTCGTACTTAATATGTCGTGGTATCTCCTTAAAGTCTTTCATGACAAGTTTACAAAAAATTTCCACTTGTGGACAGACCGACAAGGGGGGGAAGGTTAGTGATCTAGGCAAGATGGAGGTAGGAAATTTACCTACCATGACTGATCCCTGCTCCTCTAATAATTCCTCCAAAACATTAAGGGTCTCTTGATCCAGAGTATCAGCAGTCTGTTCATGTCGGTAATGTAGTTTTTTTAGGACTAGTTTGCGGCAGAAAAGGTGGAGGTCCTTCACAGCTGAAAAATAATTAAAACCGTTAGTAGGAGAAAAATTAAGGCCAAACTTTAAAACCTCCACCTGTGCATCTGTAAGTCTATGGGTGGATAGATTTATTACCTCCAAGTTACCGTTTCTGGTCTTCCTATTTTATTGTCGTTGTGGGGAAGCCATCTTTTTTTTGTTGTTATAAGGTCTGCCCCTATTCCTTTTAGCATCCTTAGGGAATCCTGAGTTCCCCGTTTCTTCTAGTCTTGGTTCAGAGGTATTAGGTCTAGATTCATCAACTGACGTATAGGAAGATATAGATGTGGATCGTGATCTACTCATTGGTCTCTTCCTGCCAATTTTATTCCTCCATCTATACATAGTTGAATTCTGTGAGTCCAAGGAGTCTCTCTGAAATTTTCTGGATTTGACATTGCAAATATCGGTCTCCCATTTCTGGAAACTCTGTTCTAATTCCTTATTTATATCCTCCAATTTCTTGTCGGATAATTCTTTTTTGAGATCCCCTTGGATTCCCTCAATGTCTTTTTCGATCTCTTTAAGTTTGTTATCATCCAGTTGAACTAGGAGCTCCATGAACCCTTTGGAGCATTCCCCAGCAATTTTTTCCCATTTTGTTTTTATAATCTCATCCTCAACTAAGAAGGCCGGAAAAATTTGGACACGAAGTCCCCGTGGGATTAAACCTTTAAGTAAATATTTTTGCAAAAAGGCCCTATTCCACCAGACCCTCGTATGTCTGTGAAGAAGATCCTTTAATTTGTTAATTTGCTCTCTAGTATCCCTATTGTCTAAAAACAGACTTGAATCCTCTTTGAAAACCTCATTCAGTTTTAAAAGCCACGCCTGATCACGTGCTCTGAAGTCCATCTGCTTTGAATCACAAGCTGTGAAAGACACAGTAATAAGTACATCAAAATACAAACTCAGAAAGCAGAAATATCCAATCTTAGCCAGAGGCATACACATCATTGCCTCCCCATCAAATTTTATCCAATCAAATAAAGACTAGTGGACAATATATGAAGTTCTAACAAAATGAGTAACTAGTACCCATGGACCACCATATCACAAATCTCATAAAATCAAATAAAGTTTATTGAGAACCATTTAAAAACAGATAATACAAAATACTATATGAGTTATTTTCCAAAGAGGATCAATCCATATCCCAGATACAGCAGAGATATAGTACCCAACCATGTTAATACATTATAAGATAATATAAATAAGATAATACACAATTCCACAGAAACATCCTTTAAGGTAATAGTATATCCAATTCCCGGATGATGAGAATTCAATGTAAAGATATTAATAATGAATCAATGCTTACCCATGGTTTGTGTGCCACTGCCTGGGAACGCCCCGACGCGCGTTTCGCCCACGTGCTTTCTCAAGGGGAGTGTGTTCTTTCCCCCCACCTTACCTCATTATATACCCCATGGGAAATACGGGCAGCCAGTAAGAAATGTTCGCATGCAGAAACGCAACCGCAAAATTCATATCCGCAGCAAGTCCGGTACTCATATCCGGCGCGCGCCAGAGGAAATCCCTCTTAGACGTCATATTGCGCGAGCCGGAAGTAAACTGAGACCTTTGGTGATGCAGAAGAAAAGAGCGGGCGAGAGCGCATGCGCATACCGGCACCATCTTTAAGAAGTCCCAAGGAGGAATCTCTCACCATATTCATTCTATTATTACAAGAGTGTGGTTGCGATAGCGCATGCGCATACCGGCGCCATCTTTAAGAAGTCCCAAAAAGGAATCTATCCTTATATTCCCCGGTATGCGCATGCGCTCTCGCCCGCTCTTTTCTTCTGCATCACCAAAGGTCTCAGTTTACTTCCGGCTCGCGCAATATGACGTCTAAGAGGGATTTCCTCTGGCGCGCGCCGGATATGAGTACCGGACTTGCTGCGGATATGAATTTGGCGGTAGCGTTTCTGCATACGAACATTTCTTACTGGCTGCCCGTATTTCCCATGGGGTATATAATGAGGTAAGGTGGGGGGAAAGAACACACTCCTCTTGAGAAAGCACGTGGGCGAAACGCGCGTCGGGGCGTTCCCAGGCAGTGGCACACAAACCATGGGTAAGCATTGATTCATTATTAATATCTTTACATTGAATTCTCATCATCCGGGAATTGGATATACTATTACCTTAAAGGATGTTTCTGTGGAATTGTGTATTAACTTATTTATATTATCTTATAATGTATTAACATGGTTGGGTACTATATCTCTGCTGTATCTGGGATATGGATTGATCCTCTTTGGAAAATAACTCATATAGTATTTTGTATTATCTGTTTTTAAATGGTTCTCAATAAACTTTATTTGATTTTATGAGATTTGTGATATGGTGGTCCATGGGTACTAGTTACTCATTTTGTTAGAACATCCTATGCACAAGAATATAACTGCTTTAATACTGCTCCTGTGTACAAAAATATAAGTAATACTGCCCCTATGTTTAAGAATATAACTGCTATAATACAAGAATATAACTACTATAATACTTTTCCTATGTACATGAATATAACTACTATAATACTGCCCCTATGTACAAGAATATAACTACTATATTGCTGCCCCTATGTACAAGAATATAACTATACTATAATACTGCCACTGTGTACAAGAATGTAACTACTATAATACTGCCCCCTATGTTCAAGATTATAACTACTATAATACTGCTCTTATGTACAAGAATATAACTACCATAATACTGCTCCTATGTACAAGAATATAACTACTATAATACTGGCACTATGTACAAGAATATAACTAATATAATACTGGTCCTATATACAAGAATATAACTACAATAATACTGCCCCTATGTACAAGAATATAACTACTATAATTCTGCCCCTATGTACAAGAATATAACTACTATATTGCTGCCCCTATGTACAAGAATATAACTACTATATTGCTGCCCCCATGTACAAGAATATAACTACTATTTTGCTGCCCCCTATGTACAAGAATATAACTACTATAATACTGCTCCTATGTACAAGAATATAACTACTATAATACTGCTGCTATGTACAAGAATATAACTACTATAATACTGCCTCCTATGTACAAGAATATAACTATAATAATACTGCTCCTATATATAAGAATATAACTAGTATAATACTGTCCCTATGTACAAGAATATAACTACTATAATACTGCCTCCTATGTACAAGAATATAACTACTATAATACAGCTCCCTATGTACAAGAATATAACTACTATAATACTGCCTCCTATGTACAAGAATATAACTACTATAATACTGCTCCTATATATAAGAATATAACTGCTATAAAGAAGTGATCACCTGCGCTAAAGAATAAACCTTAGTTTTGGGAATATGAAGAAACTGACTAACCAGGACCTACTGTGTAGATGTATGTGGTGTCAGGTGCTACAAGCAAATATTTGCTATTGTACAGAAGTTGTGCTGGAGGGTGCCTAAGGGTACCGTCACACAGTGAAATTTCCATCGCTGCGACGGCACGATTCGTGACGTCGCAGCGTCGTATGAATATCGCTCCAGCGTCGTAGACTGCGGTCACACTTTGCAATCACGGCGCTGGAGCGATGCCGAAGTCCCCGAGGAACCAGGGTAAACATCGGGTTACTAAGCGCAGGGCCGCTAACACATGCAAACATGAAACACGGAAATTGAACTGCATTGCTGCACTAGAAATATGAAAAATGAGAGCGTTTAGCGCATAAAAAAGGCCAATTTTATGTGTACCTGGTAGCCACTTTACAGCATCTCTCTTATACCAGGTCCTACGCTTCCTTTCCTCGCTGAGAATAAACGTCTCCATGTGAATGGGCACCTATGAAAACCTCTTCTTAGACTACATTCTCTCTCTCTGTGGAGGGGTACTGGACCTGCTGCAATTAAAACACCTGTGACTAGGAGGCAGAGTGCTCAGTCAGAAGGCTAAATAATATAATATAATAATAATATTATATATATAATATAATAATAATATTTTTATGCGCTAAACGCTCTCATTTTTCATATTTCTAGAGCAGCAATGCAGATCAATTTCCGTGTTTCATGTTTGCATGTCTTAGCGCTGCAGTGTGCTGCCTTATTTGCTTGACTGTATAGGAGTTGGTTCAGCACCTGTTCACACTTAGTCTATGTTTGGATGTGACGGTCAGTTTTTTCAAATGTATTATTTAGCCTTCTGACCGAGCACTCTGCCTCCTAGTCACAGGTGTTTTAATTGCAGCAGGTCCAGTACCCCTCTACAGAGAGAGAGAATGTCAGTCTCATGAGAGGTTTTCATAGGCACCCATTCACATGGAGACGTTTATTCTCAGCGAGGAAAGGAAGCGTAGGACCTGGTATAAGAGAGATGCCGTAAAGTGGCTATCAGGTACACATAAAATTGGCTTTTTTATGCGCTAAACGCGCTCATTTTTCATATTTCTAGTGCAGTAATGCAGTTTAATTTCTGTGTTTCATGTTTGCATGTGTTAGCGCTGCAGTGTGCTGCCTTATTTGCTTGACTGATCACACAGCGAATAGCCCTGACGAAGAAGGAACATGTTCTTCGAAATGCATTGGACTAAACTGGCCACTGCACACGCCCGTCTATCAGCTGTGTGATGTCACAAATCTTTTTGACAACCCCCTCCGCACTCCGCCACAGCCTCGGCGTTGCTTCCTGCCGGGGCACGCCTGAAGCCGACGGTTCTCTGTGGCCAGTCAGGAGTACCTTTTTGGAGGGGAGAACGCTCCCGCATCACTCCCTGGTTGCTGTGGTGCTCCATGCCATCCTGAACAGGAAGGTCTGTTTTCTACAACCCTGCAGTGCATTAACATTTCGTCCTAACAATGGACTCTGCACTTGTGATCGTGAAAGCATCTCACCGCTACCAACAAACTGAGTTAGTTTATCAGCTAATTAACAGCATTATTCCTCTATTTCTTCTGCTTGTATTATTAGAAGAGTTAGGAACCCTCCAGCATAACTTCTGTACAATTGCAAATATTTGCTTGTAGCACCTGACACCACATACATCTGCACAGTAGGTCCTGGTTAGTCAGTTTCTCCATATTCCCAGAACTAAGGTTTATTCTTTAGCGCAGGTGATCACTTCTTTATACTACTTATTATTACATTTATAGACAGGGTGGTACACAGACCCTATCACATCACCAGCTGCTTTTGCCACTTCTATGTATTCCCTTCCTTCTTCTTAGATGAAGCGCCAGTGTGTATTTATTTGTATTCAGAATATAACTACTATAATACTGCCCCCTGTGTACAAGAATATAACTACTATAATACTGCCCCCTGTGTACAAGAATATAACTACTATAATACTGCCCCTATGTACAGGAATATACGGTAACTGATATACTACTGTCCCTATGTACAAGAATATAACTATAATAATACTACTCCTAAGTACAAGAATGTATCTACTATAAAACTTCCCCCTATGTGCAAGAATATAACTATCATAATACTGCTCCTATGTACAAGAATATAACTACTATAATACTGCTCCTATGTATAAGAATATAACTACTATAATACTGCCCCTATGTACAATAATATAACTACTATAATACTGCCCCTATGTACAAGAATATAACTACCACAATACTGTCCCCATTTTCAAGAATATAACTACTATAATACTGCCCCTATGTACAACAACATAACCACTATAATACTTCTCCTATGTATAAGAATATAACTACTATAATACTGCTCCTATGTACAAGAATATTACTAATATAATACTGCCCCTATGTACAAGAAAATAACTACTATAATACTGTCCCTATGTACAAGAATATAACTATTATAATACTGCCCCTATGTACATGAATGTAACTACTATAATACTGCCCCTATGTACATGAATGTAACTACTATAATACTGCCCCTATGTACATGAATATAACTACTATAATACTGCCCCTATGTACATGAATATAACTACTATAATACTGTCCCTATGTACAAGAATATAACTTCTATAATACTGCCCCTATGCACAAGAACATAACTACTATAATACTACTTCTATGTACAAGAATATTACTAATATAATACTGCTCCTATGCACAAGGATATAACTGCTTTAATACTGCTCCTATGTACAAAAATATAAGTAATACTGCCCCTATGTTTAAGAATATAACTGCTATAATACTGTCCCTATGTACAAGAATATAACTACTATAATACTTTTCCTATGTACATGAATATAACTACTATAATACTGCCCCTATGTACAAAAATATAACTACTATATTGCTGCCCCTATGTACAAGAATATAACTATACTATAATACTGCCACTGTGTACAAGAATGTAACTACTATAATACTGCCCCCTATGTTCAAGATTATAACTACTATAATACTGCTCTTATGTACAAGAATATAACTACCATAATACTGCTCCTATATACAAGAATATAACTACTATAATACTGCCCCTATGTACAAGAATATAACTACTATAATACTGGCACTATGTACAAGAATATAACTACTATAATACTGGTCCTATATACAAGAATATAACTACAATAATACTGCCCCTATGTACAAGAATATAACTACTATAATACTGCCCCTATGTACAAGAATATAACTACTATATTGCTGCCCCTATGTACAAGAATATAACTACTATATTGCTGCCCCCATGTACAAGAATATAACTACTATATTGCTGCCCCCTATGTACAAGAATATAACTACTATAATACTGCTCCTATGTACAAGAATATAACTACTATAATACTGCTCCTATGTACAAGAATATAACTACTATAATGCTGCCTCCTATGTACAAGAATATAACTACTATAATACAGCTCCCTATGTACAAGAATATAACTACTATAATACTGCCTCCTATGTACAAGAATATAACTACTATAATACTGCTCCTACATATAAGAATATAACTGCTATAAAGAAGTGATCACCTGCGCTAAAGAATAAACCTTAGTTTTGGGAATATGAAGAAACTGACTAACCAGGACCTACTGTGTAGATGTATGTGGTGTCAGGTGCTACAAGCAAATATTTGCTATTGTACAGAAGTTGTGCTGGAGGGTGCCTAAGGGTACCGTCACACAGTGAAATTTCCATCGCTGCGACGGCACGATTCGTGACGTCGCAGCGTCGTATGAATATCGCTCCAGCGTCGTAGACTGCGGTCACACTTTGCAATCACGGCGCTGGAGCGATGCCGAAGTCCCCGAGGAACCAGGGTAAACATCGGGTTACTAAGCGCAGGGCCGCTAACACATGCAAACATGAAACACAGAAATTGAACTGCATTGCTGCACTAGAAATATGAAAAATGAGAGCGTTTAGCGCATAAAAAAGGCCAATTTTATGTGTACCTGGTAGCCACTTTACAGCATCTCTCTTATACCAGGTCCTACGCTTCCTTTCCTCGCTGAGAATAAACGTCTCCATGTGAATGGGCACCTATGAAAACCTCTTCTTAGACTACATTCTCTCTCTCTGTGGAGGGGTACTGGACCTGCTGCAATTAAAACACCTGTGACTAGGAGGCAGAGTGCTCAGTCAGAAGGCTAAATAATATAATATAATAATAATATTATATATATAATATAATAATAATATTTTTATGCGCTAAACGCTCTCATTTTTCATATTTCTAGAGCAGCAATGCAGATCAATTTCCGTGTTTCATGTTTGCATGTCTTAGCGCTGCAGTGTGCTGCCTTATTTGCTTGACTGTATAGGAGTTGGTTCAGCACCTGTTCACACTTAGTCTATGTTTGGATGTGACGGTCAGTTTTTTCAAATGTATTATTTAGCCTTCTGACCGAGCACTCTGCCTCCTATTCACAGGTGTTTTAATTGCAGCAGGTCCAGTACCCCTCTACAGAGAGAGAGAATGTCAGTCTCATGAGAGGTTTTCATAGGCACCCATTCACATGGAGACGTTTATTCTCAGCGAGGAAAGGAAGCGTAGGACCTGGTATAAGAGAGATGCCGTAAAGTGGCTATCAGGTACACATAAAATTGGCTTTTTTATGCGCTAAACGCACTCATTTTTCATATTTCTAGTGCAGTAATGCAGTTTAATTTCTGTGTTTCATGTTTGCATGTGTTAGCGCTGCAGTGTGCTGCCTTATTTGCTTGACTGATCACACAGCGAATAGCCCTGACGAAGAAGGAACATGTTCTTCGAAATGCATTGGACTAAACTGGCCACTGCACACGCCCGTCTATCAGCTGTGTGATGTCACAAATCTTTTTGACAACCCCCTCCGCACTCCGCCACAGCCTCGGCGTTGCTTCCTGCCGGGGCACGCCTGAAGCCGACGGTTCTCTGTGGCCAGTCAGGAGTACCTTTTTGGAGGGGAGAACGCTCCCGCATCACTCCCTGGTTGCTGTGGCGCTCCATGCCATCCTGAACAGGAAGGTCTGTTTTCTACAACCCTGCAGTGCATTAACATTTCGTCCTAACAATGGACTCTGCACTTGTGATCGTGAAAGCATCTCACCGCTACCAACAAACTGAGTTAGTTTATCAGCTAATTAACAGCATTATTCCTCTATTTCTTCTGCTTGTATTATTAGAAGAGTTAGGACCCCTCCAGCATAACTTCTGTACAATTGCAAATATTTGCTTGTAGCACCTGACACCACATACATCTGCACAGTAGGTCCTGGTTAGTCAGTTTCTCCATATTCCCAGAACTAAGGTTTATTCTTTAGCGCAGGTGATCACTTCTTTATACTACTTATTATTACATTTATAGACAGGGTGGTACACAGACCCTATCACATCACCAGCTGCTTTTGCCACTTCTATGTATTCCCTTCCTTCTTCTTAGATGAAGCGCCAGTGTGTATTTATTTGTATTCAGAATATAACTACTATAATACTGCCCCCTGTGTACAAGAATATAACTACTATAATACTGCCCCTTGTGTACAAGAATATAACTACTATAATACTGCCCCTATGTACAGGAATATACGGTAACTGATATACTACTGTCCCTATGTACAAGAATATAACTATAATAATACTACTCCTAAGTACAAGAATGTATCTACTATAATACTTCCCCCTATGTGCAAGAATATAATTATCATAATACTGCTCCTATGTACAAGAATATAACTACTATAATACTGCCCCTATGTACAAGAATATAACTACTATAATACTGCCCCTATGTACAAGAATATAACTACCACAATACTGCCCCCATTTTCAAGAATATAACTACTATAATACTGCCCCTATGTACAAAAACATAACCACTATAATACTGCTCCTATGTATAAGAATATAACTACTATAATACTGCTCCTATGTACAAGAATATTACTAATATAATACTGCCTCTATGTACAAGAAAATAACTACTATAATAATGTCCCTATGTACAAGAATATAACTATTATAATACTGCCCCTATGTGCATGAATGTAACTACTATAATACTGCCCCTATGTACATGAATATAACTACTATAATACTGCCCCTATGTACATGAATATAACTACTATAATACTGTCCCTATGTACAAGAAGATAACTACTATAATACTGCCCCTATGCACAAGAACATAACTTCTATAATACTGCTTCTATGTACAAGAATATTACTAATATAATACTGCTCCTATGCACAAGAATGTAACTGCTTTAATACTGCTCCTATGTACAAAAATATAAGTAATACTGGCCCTATGTTTATGAATATAACTGCTATAATACTGTCCCTATGTACAAGAATATAACTACTATAATACTTTTCCTATGTACATGAATATAACTACTATAATACTGCCCCTATGTACAAGAATATAACTACTATAATACTGCCCCTATGTTCAAGAATATAACTACTATAATACTTCCTCTATGTAAAAGAATATAACTACTATAATACTGCCCCTATGTACCGGAATATAACTACTATAATACTGCCCCTATGTACAGGAATATAACTACTATAATACTGCCCCTATGTACAGGAATATAACTACTATAATACTGCCCCTATGTACCGGAATATAACTACTATAATACTGCCCCCTGTGTATAAGAATTTAACTGCTATAATACTGCCCCTATGTACAAGATAATAACTACTATAATACTGCTCCTATGCACAAGAATATAACTACTATAATACTGCTTCTATGTAAAAGAATATAACTACTATATTTCTGCCCCTGTGTACAAGAATATAACTACTATAACATTGTCCCTATTGTACAAGAATATATCTACTATAATACTGCTCCTATGTACAAGAGTATAACTACTATAATACTGCTCCTATGTACAAGAATATACCTACTATAATACTGCTCCTATGTACAAGAATATACCTACTATAATACTGCTCCTATGTACAAGAATATACCTACTATAATACTGCTCCTATGTACAAGAATATAACTACTACAATACTGCTCCCTATTTACAAGAATATAACTACTATAATACTGCTCCTATATACAAGAATATAACTACTATAATACTGCCCCTATGTACAAGAATATAACTACTATAATACAGCTCCTATGTACAAGAATATAACTACTATAATACTGCTCCTATATACAAGAATATAACTACTATAATACTGCCCCTATGTACAAGAATATAACTACTATAATACAGCTCCTATATACAAGAATATAACTACTATAATACTGCCCCTATGTACAAGAATATAACTACTATAATACTGCTCCTATATACAAGAATATAACTACTATAACACTGCCCCTATGTACAAGAATATAACTACTATAATACAGCTCCTATATACAAGAATATAACTACTATAATACTGCCCCTATGTACAAGAATATAACTACTATAATACTGCCCCTATGTACAAGAATATAACTACTATAATACTGCTCCTATGTACAAGAATATAACTACTATAATACTGCTCCTATATACAAGACTATAACTACTATAATACTGCCCCTATGTACATGAATATAACTACTATAATACTGCTCCTATGTATATTGTATGGCGCTGTGTACTTACAATTGCTCATTTTGCCTTTCTACCCAGTTAATATTAGTGACAGTTTTTAAACATCAGTATAAGAGAGATCAATATCAAGGTGCAAAACCAGAGAAGCTGCGGCTCTCACAGAAGTTCTACTCCTATATCTTTATTACATCACACTGATTTAACTGATCCAATCCAAAGGTGACTTTATAAAACTGATCTTCAAAACATCTGTGAAACTAGAAATACCTCTTGCTGCTTGACAAGGAAGGAGTCGATTAGATTGCGCTGATCATTCACATCCAGCTCTTTCCTTTGTTTTGTAAACGTTGCTTCTAAGAAACTGTGAAACTCTCTGATATTTGCCATAATTTTCTTGTGAGCTCCCGGCATCCAGTGTATCAGCAGGGGTATACTGTTGAAAAGCTTTTAGCAAAATAAATAAAACATTACAAATACTGTAGATGGCTTATTATTACAAGACTTTTTGTACAAAATAATCAGTATATACAAATATATTAGAAATTAAGCTGCAGAATAAATACTTAGAAAAATTACACAGATCACGTTTGTAATTGGAAAACGTAAATACTAATGAAAAATAAACATTTTGACATTATTCTTGTTCTGTAAGCTGAAAACGTATTATATCGGCTTCTCTTGGTTTATGCACACTGCTTATAAGCAGAAAAGTATAGGTTTGGTTTGGTGTAAAGATTATATTTTTTATTTAGTTATTAAATTATTAAACATGAGCTTAAAGAAGACGTGTTCCCTCCTGGACAAATATATGAATTGAAAGGAAACCAAGATGGAAATTCCATCTAAGGCCTTCGTCACATTTACGTGTTTCCGGTACGTGTGGCATCCGTCTCTCTTTCACGGATATCATACGTCCCCTATGCTGCTATCCACGTATCTGTGCTTTTACATGGACTGTATGTCCGTTCAAAACACACAGAGACAGGTCCATTGGTTTTCCAGCAGAACAGCTGACAAGGGCCAATACAAGTCTATGGGTTCATGTAAAACACGTGCTGCATATGCAAGGCATCAGTGTGCCAACCGTGCGCCAACCGTGTTTAACATTGAAAGGATAGGATTGGTAATATTATTCTTTTTTTTTCTGTAAAAGAAAAACACGGATGACACACTGATAATACACTGAGCCAAAAGACTGATGACACTGGTACTGTTGTTTTTTTCCGGTACTGATTTTATATGGACGTGTGAAGGGGGCCTTAACCCCTTTCCAACATTGGGTGTTATAGTATGCCTACATTGGAATCCCTATTTTCAATGTGGGCTCCGGCGCTAAACCCATATCTTTCTTGGCACATGTCAGCTGGAGCTGGACCTCCACCCTCTTCTTGTCTACTTTCATGACTCCTTTATAGTTCATGATTTTTTGTTCTTTATTTGTGTACTTAGTAAATTCTTATTGCAATGATCAAATAAAACTGCCATTTTATTCTACTACCTGGCGGTCTACGGCTTGCTCCATTTCCCTTTGGTAATGTTATACTTTTGGGAGTACTCCGCTGTTTTTGAATGTGCCTCTCTGTAGAGAGAGCAGTACTTTAATAAGATCGCAGCCCTGCTACTGCATTTGTGCTTTATGAATTTTGTTTTAGCAAGTATTATCCTTATTCCAAGCAATGAAAATCTACCGATTAAAAACCTGCCTGACAGTGATCTAGCCTTTTTTCGTGTAGCAACTAGTGAAGAGCGAGTATACTCGTTACTCGAGATTTCCTGAGCATGCTCGGGTGGTCTCCAAGTTTTGGGAGTGCTCAGAGATTTTATTTATATCGACGCAGCTGCATGATTTGCTGCTGCTAAACAGCCTGAATACATGTGAGGATTCCCTAACAAATAGGCAACCCCCACATGTATTCAGGCTGTTCAGCAGCCACAAATCATGCAGCTGAGTCAACATAAAGTAAATCTCCAAGCTCGCCGAAATACTTGGAGACCACCCGAGTGTGCTCGGGAAATCTCGAGTAACGAGTAACGAGTATACTCACTCATCACTAGTATCGACTTAAAAATTGCATTGGTTGCTATTGGCATTTTTTTCTATTATTATTGATAACATAGTATATAGATCTACTAGGAAATTACTCCTGGATCTCTCACCTCTGTAAGACCTACATTTTTGTACCAGAGCCTCAGCCTCCTCCATGATCTTATTTTCTATACTCTTCTTCCCCATGCCATAATCTCGGAGTGTGGAGAGAGTGAATCTTCTCATCACTTTCCAGTTATGTCCATTAGCCAGGATGATGCCTGAATAGAATGAATACATGGTAGCATGAGCAGTTTATAGGGAATTTTGGAAAAATTATTCAAACATTTTTAAACTCACCCCCCTCCGCCGATCTACCGCCTACAAAAGTTGACATAACCTCAGATGCATATTTTTGGGAAAATTTACCAGTTTCTCACTTACTTTTCTTCGAGCACTTGAAAGGGAATTATAACAATGTATTTCTAAGGCATGAAAAGGCAGAAGATCTCAAATAATTAGGTTTATTTCCCTTATACAACTGGTTCTCTGCTCTGTGTACTTCATTTTCTCTCTTTCTATTATTCCTAAATAGGTGAGTTATGTTAATTATGTTAATGCTGTATTCAGTATTTTAATCCTACAAGACATCCACCATCCTCTTCTTTATGTACACTGAAAAATTAAACTGCAGCTGCATCTCCCTCCCATCCCTTATTTTTACCATTACCTACAAGACAGATATTAGTATCTAGAGGAAGCTTGTGAGTTTGATAGCAATTTTCGGGAAAATGTAGGCATCACGAAGGTGAGAATGATGCCACCTGTTAGTAATATGTACATTTACAGAATGACCATTACCATGGTCTTTTATCGACTTAGCAAACACCCTTGCTTTGGGCCTGTCCACAAAATCGTCACCATGGTTGATTAGGGCATCTTTAATGGTTTCCAAACCACAGAGGATGACAATTTTGACATTCCCGTCTCGATACTGAAGACCGTTCCATACTCCTTCGAAAGCTGTGGAAACAAAATCTTATTATCGTACAGTATGCCACTGAGGCTACAGCACTGAATTTATCATTAAATTCTTGGGGTAGGTTATTCTAGGACTTTAAGTAATTTTGCCTCTTCATATGTTCCTGTTTGCAGCCTCCGCTAGAGGGAGATTTAAGAATTTGTGATCTCCTGTCTTTTTATTGAATTGCTTGCAGGTAATCTTTGTGATTGCAGACTGTCAATTCCGTCATTGACACCTCGGTATTTTCTGCCCTCGATCCCCTAAGCCATGGCACTCAGTGTTCTAAACTCTCCCTGCACAGGGAAATTAAATCTGAAACTGCTCCAAAAAAAGGAATAATTTTTGGATGACTTTTTGAAATGTCCTTGCTTCTTCATTGTCCAAGCCGCAAACTTGTTGCTGATTCCAAAAAAGGGATAATTTTTGGACAGCTTGTTAATCCCCTCATGACATATGAAATATGTTTACATCATGTGTCATGTCCCCAAATTTGGTGCTGGCTCCAGTGCTAATCCCACATCTTTCTCCTCACATTGGCAGGTAATTCAATTAATTGTCATGTGAGTGTAACAGCTGTGGGTGGATCGGTGCTCCATATATGGCTGTTAACCAGCTAAATACCATCGTCAGTTTCTGAAAGTGGGATTTAACCAACCAGAAGCAAGTCACAAATTCCACCCATCAGTGCCCCTGTCACATGATCAGGGGGCACCAATGGGTTGTCATGACAGTACTGGTATGTATAGCACAGGCAATCGGACAATGGCAGCTGTTGTGAATTCCGTCCTCAGGCTCCCTCCTGTGGTCATGAGTGGTACTGTGTGAGTTCTGTTCTTGGGCTCCCTCTGGTGGCCTTTAGCGATATGGCTGGTCTGTAGCAGGGCTCAGTTGCCTCATTTCCTGCTATGCTGGTTCCTATTTAACTCACCTGGACCTTTACTTGTTGCCTGCTGTCGTTGTATTCAGTCCTGGTTCTGATCTCTCCTGGACCTCCCTTGTGACCTGTCTCCTTTGGAGAAGCTAAGTCTTGCTTGTTCATTTTGCTCATTATTTCCTTGAAAACGTTTCTCAGTATATAATGAGTTCAGTCCAGCTTGCTTTTATGTGATTTTTTCGCTTGCTGGTAGCTCTGGGGTGCAGAGTGCGCCCCTCACATCGTGAGTCGGTGTGGGGGTTCTTGTATTCTCTGCGTGGATAGTTTTTGATAGTTTTGTACTGACCGCACAGATTCTTTGCTGTCTTCTGTCTATCTAGTGTTAGCGGGCCTCATTTGCTAAACCTGTTTCATTTCTACGTTTGTATTTTCCCCTTACCTCACCGTTATTATTTGTGGGGGGCTGTCTAAACTTTGGGGTTATTTCTCTGAGGCAAGTGAGGTCTTTGCTTTCTCTCTAGGGGTAGCTAGTTTCTCAGGCTGTGAAGAGGCGTCTAGGTTTTTAGGTAACGCTCCATGGCTGCCTTTAGTGTGTGTGGATAGGATCAGGGTTGCGGTAAGTATAGCTCCCACATCCCCAGAGCTTGTCCTAATATTCTGGTTTACCTGTCAGGTCAGTTTTGTGATCCTACCACCGGATCATAACAGTACAGCGGGCCAATAAAGAGTTAATGCATCGCAAAAGAGGGATAAGAGAAATCCTGAGTTAATTTTTTTTCCCTCTGCAGTGTGTCTAGCCTCTCTCCTCCCCTTAATCTCTGGGTGGTTCAGAATTCAGCTGCTGCTATGGACATTCAGAGTCTGTCTTCTAGTGTGGATCATCTCACTGCAAGGGTACAAAGCATTCAGGATTATGTAATCCACAGTCCTATGTCTGAGCCTAAAATACCAATTCCTGAGCTGTTCTCCGGAGACAGATCTAGGTTTTTGAACTTTAAAAATAATTGCAAATTATTCCTTTCTCTGAGACCTCGTTCCTCTGGTGATCCTGTTCAGCAAGTTAAAATTATTATGTCTTTGTTACGTGGTGACTCTCAAGATTGGGCATTCTCTCTGGCGCCAGGAGATCCTGCATTGCTAAATGTGGATGCGTTTTTTCTGGAGCTTGGATTGCTTTATGAGGAACCAAATTTAGTGGATCAAGCAGAAAAGGTTTTGCTGGCTCTCTCCCAGGGTCAGGATGAAGCAGAGGTTTACTGTCAGAAGTTTAGGAAATGGTCTGTGCTCACTCAATGGAATGAGTGTGCCCTGGCAGCGATTTTCAGAAAGGGTCTTTCTGAAGCCCTTAAGGATGTTATGGTGGGGTTCCCCACGCCTGCGGGTCTGAATGAGTCAATGTCTTTGGCCATTCAGATTGATCGGCGTTTGCGGGAGCACAAACCTGTGCACCCTCTGGCGGTATTTTCTGAGCACAAGCCTGAGTCTATGCAATGTGACAGGATTCTGACCAGAACTGAACGGCAAAGTCACAGACGTCAGAATGGGTTGTGCTTTTACTGTGGTGATTCTGCTCATGTTATCTCAGATTGTTCTAAGCGCACAAATAGGTTCGCTAAGTCTGTCACCATTGGTACTGTGCAGCCTAAATTCATTTTGTCTGTTACTTTGATTTGCTCTCTGTCATCCTACTCAGTTATGGCTTTTGTGGATTCAGGTGCTGCCCTGAATTTGATGGATTTGTCTTTTGCCAGGCGCTGTGGTTTTGTCTTGGAGCCTTTACAATTCCCTATTCCACTGAAGGGAATTGATGCTACGCCATTGGCCAGGAATAAACCTCAGTACTGGACTCAAGTGACCATGTGCATGACTCCTGTACATCAGGAGGTGATTCGCTTTCTTGTGTTGCATAATTTGCATTACGTTGTCGTGTTGGGTCTGCCATGGCTGCAGGCTCATAATCCAGTCCTGGATTGGAAAGCAATGTCTGTGTCAAGTTGGGGTTGCCAGGGGATTCATGGCGATGCTCCTTTGGTGTCAATTGCTTCTTCTACTCCTTCTGAAGTCCCTGAATTTTTGTCGGACTACCAGGATGTATTTGATGAGCCCAAATCTAGTGCCCTACCTCCTCATAGGGATTGTGATTGCGCTATAAATTTGATTCCTGGTAGTAAGTTCCCTAAGGGATGACTTTTTAATCTATCTGTACCAGAACATGCCGCTATGCGGAGTTATATAAAGGAGTCTTTGGAGAAGGGGCATATTTGCCCGTCCTCGTCCCCTTTGGGTGCGGGTTCTTTTTTGTGGCCAAGAAGGATGGTTCTCTGAGACCCTGTATAGATTATCGCCTTCTAAATAAAATCACGGTCAAGTTTCAGTATCCTTTGCCACTGTTGTCCGATTTGTTTGCTCGGATTAGGGGGCCAGTTGGTTCACCAAGATAGATCTTCGTGGAGCGTATAATCTTGTGCGTATAAAGCAGGGCAATGACTGGAAAACACCATTTAATACGCCCGAAGGCCATTTTGAGTACTTGGTGATGCCTTTTGGGCTTTCTAATGCCCCTTCAGTGTTCCAGTCCTTCATGCACGACATCTTCCGAGAGTATCTGGATAGATTTATGATTGTGTACCTGGATGATATTTTGGTCTTTTCTGATGATTGGGAATCTCTTGTGAAGCAGGTCAGGATGGTATTTCAGGTCCTGCGAGCCAATGCTTTGTTTGTGAAGGGCTCTAAATGTCTCTTCGGAGTCCAGAAGGTTTTGCTTTTTGGGCTTTATTTTTTCTCCTTCTACCATTGAGATGGATCCAGTCAAGGTCCAGGCTATTTATGACTGGACTCAACCTACATCGGTGAAGAGTCTTCAGAAGTTCTTGGGTTTGCTAATTTTTACCGTCGCTCCATCACTAATTTTTCCAGTGTGGTTAAGCCTTTGACGGATTTGACCAAGAAGGGTTCTGATGTGACGAATTGGTCTCCTGTGGCCGTGGAGGCCTTTCAGGAGCTGAAACGTCGGTTTTCTTCGGCTCCTGTCTTGCGTCAGCCGGATGTCTCTCTTCCCTTCCAGGTCGAGGTTGATGCTTCTGAGATTGGAGCAGGGGCTGTTTTGTCACAGAGAAGCGCTGATGGCTCTGTGATGAGGCCATGTGCTTTCTTTTCAAGAAAGTTTTCACCTGCCGAGTGGAATTATGATGTTGGTAATCGGGAGCTGTTGGCAATGAAGTGGGCATTTGAGGAGTGGCGACATTGGCTTGAGGGAGCCAAACATCGTGTGGTGGTCTTGACGGATCACAAGAATTTGACTTATCTCGAGTCTGCTAAACGGTTAAATCCTAGACAGGCTCGATGGTCGCTGTTTTTCTCCCGTTTCGATTTCGTGGTTTCATACCTTCCGGGTTCGAAGAACTTAAAGGCTGATGCCCTTTCTAGGAGCTTTGTGCCTGACTCTCCGGGAGTTTCTGAACCAGCTGGTATCCTCAGAGAGGGGGTGATTTTGTCTGCCATCTCCCCTGATTTGCGACGGGTGCTGCAGGAGTTCCAGGCCGATAGACCTGACCATTGTCCACCGGAGAGACTGTTTGTACCGGATAGATGGACCAGTAGAGTCATTTCCGAGGTTCATTCTTCAGTGTTGGCGGGTCATCCTGGAATTTTTGGTACCAGGGATTTGGTGGCTAGGTCCTTTTGGTGGCCTTCCTTGTCGCGGGATGTGCATTCCTTTGTGCAGTCCTGTGGGATTTGTGCTCGGGCCAAGCCTTGCTGTTCTCGTGCCAGTGGATTGCTTTTGCCTTTGCCTGTCCCGAAGAGGCCCTGGACGCACATTTCCATGGATTTTATTTCGGATCTTCCAGTCTCTTAGAGGATGTCTGTTATCTGGGTGGTTTGTGATCGTTTTTCTAAGATGGTCCATTTGGTGCCCTTGCCTAAGCTGCTTTCCTCCTCCGATTTGGTTCCACTGTTTTTTCAGAATGTGGTTCATTTGCATGGTATTCCGGAGAACATTGTGTCTGACAGAGGATCCCAGTTTGTGTCCAGATTTTGGCGGTCCTTTTGTGCTAAGATGGGCATTGAATTGTCTTTTTCATCGGCCTTCCATCCTCAGACGAATGGCCAATCCGAACGAACTAATCAGACCTTGGAAACTTATCTGAGATGTTTTGTTTCTGCGGATCAGGATGATTGGGTGACTTTTTTGCCATTGGCTGAGTTCGCCCTCAATAATCGGGCTAGTTCTGCTACTTTGGTTTCACCTTTTTTTTGCATTTCTGGTTTTCATCCTCATTTTTCCTCAGGTCAGGTTGAGCCTTCTGACTGTCCTGGGGTGGATTCTGTGGTGGATAGGTTGCAGCAGATTTGGAACCACGTGGTGGACAATTTGACGTTGTCACAAGAGAAGGCTCAGCGCTTTGCCAACCGCCGTCGCTGTGTGGGCCCCCGACTTCCTGTGGGGGATTTGGTATGGTTGTCTTCTCGTTATGTCCCTATGAAGGTTTCCTCTCCTAAGTTCAAGCCTCGTTTCATCGGTCCTTATAAGATTTTGGAAATCCTCAACCCTGTGTCATTTCGTTTGGACCTCCCAACATCGTTTGCCATTCATAATGTGTTCCATAGGTCATTGTTGCGGAGATATGTGGTGCCTGTGGTCCCTTCTGTTGATCCTCCTGCTCCGGTCTTGGTCGAGGAGGAGTTGGAGTATGTGGTGGAGAAGATCTTGGATTCTCGTATTTCGAGACGGAAGCTTCAGTACTTAGTTAAATGGAAGGGCTATGGTCAGGAGGATAATTCCTGGGTTGTCGCCTCTGATGTCCATGCGGCCGATTTGGTTGGTGCCTTTCATTCGGCTCGTCCTGATTGGCCTGGGAGCTCTGGTGAGGGTTCGGTGACCCCTCCTCAAGGGGGGGGTACTGTTGTGAATTCCGTCCTCAGGCTCCCTCCTGTGGTCATGAGTGGTACTGTGTGAGTTCTGTTCTTGGGCTTCCTCTGGTGGCCTTTAGCGATATGGCTGGTCTGTAGCAGGGCTCAGTTGCCTCATTTCCTGCTATGCTGGTTCCTATTTAACTCACCTGGACCTTTACTTGTTGCCTGCTGTCGTTGTATTCAGTCCTGGTTCTGATCTCTCCTGGACCTCCCTTGTGACCTGTCTCCTTTGGAGAAGCTAAGTCTTGCTTGTTCATTTTGCTCATTATTTCCTTGAAAACGTTTCTCAGTATATAATGAGTTCAGTCCAGCTTGCTTTTATGTGATTTTTTCGCTTGCTGGTAGCTCTGGGGTGCAGAGTGCGCCCCTCACATCGTGAGTCGGTGTGGGGGTTCTTGTATTCTCTGCGTGGATAGTTTTTGATAGTTTTGTACTGACCGCACAGATTCTTTGCTGTCTTCTGTCTATCTAGTGTTAGCGGGCCTCATTTGCTAAACCTGTTTCATTTCTACGTTTGTATTTTCCCCTTACCTCACCGTTATTATTTGTGGGGGCTGTCTAAACTTTGGGGTTATTTCTCTGAGGCAAGTGAGGTCTTTGCTTTCTCTCTAGGGGTAGCTAGTTTCTCAGGCTGTGAAGAGGCGTCTAGGTTTTTAGGTAACGCTCCATGGCTGCCTTTAGTGTGTGTGGATAGGATCAGGGTTGCGGTCAGTATAGCTCCCACATCCCCAGAGCTTGTCCTAATATTCTGGTTTACCTGTCAGGTCAGTTTTGTGATCCTACCACCGGATCATAACAGTACAGCAGGCCAATAAAGAGTTAATGCATCGCAAAAGAGGGATAAGAGAAATCCTGAGTTATTTTTTTTTTCCCTCTGCAGTGTGTCTAGCCTCTCTCCTCCCCTTAATCTCTGGGTGGTTCAGAATTCAGCTGCTGCTATGGACATTCAGAGTCTGTCTTCTAGTGTGGATCATCTCACTGCAAGGGTACAAAGCATTCAGGATTATGTAATCCACAGTCCTATGTCTGAGCCTAAAATACCAATTCCTGAGCTGTTCTCCGGAGACAGATCTAGGTTTTTGAACTTTAAAAATAATTGCAAATTATTCCTTTCTCTGAGACCTCGTTCCTCTGGTGATCCTGTTCAGCAAGTTAAAATTATTATTTCTTTGTTACGTGGTGACTCTCAAGATTGGGCATTCTCTCTGGCGCCAGGAGATCCTGCATTGCTAAATGTGGATGCGTTTTTTCTGGAGCTTGGATTGCTTTATGAGGAACCAAATTTAGTGGATCAAGCAGAAAAGGTTTTGCTGGCTCTCTCCCAGGGTCAGGATGAAGCAGAGGTTTACTGTCAGAAGTTTAGGAAATGGTCTGTGCTCACTCAATGGAATGAGTGTGCCCTGGCAGCGATTTTCAGAAAGGGTCTTTCTGAAGCCCTTAAGGATGTTATGGTGGGGTTTTCCACGCCTGCGGGTCTGAATGAGTCGATGTCTTTGGCCATTCAGATTGATCGGCGTTTGTGGGAGCGCAAACCTGTGCACCCTCTGGCGGTATTTTCTGAGCACAAGCCTGAGTCTATGCAATGTGACAGGATTCTTACCAGAACTGAACGGCAAAGTCACAGACGTCAGAATGGGTTGTGCTTTTACTGTGGTGATTCTGCTCATGTTATCTCAGATTGTTCTAAGCGCACAAATAGGTTCGCTAAGTCTGTCACCATTGGTACTGTGCAGCCTAAATTCATTTTGTCTGTTACTTTGATTTGCTCTCTGTCATCCTACTCAGTTATGGCTTTTGTGGATTCAGGTGCTGCCCTGAATTTGATGGATTTGTCTTTTGCCAGGCGCTGTGGTTTTGTCTTGGAGCCTTTACATTTCCCTATTCCACTGAAGGGAATTGATGCTACGCCATTGGCCAGGAATAAACCTCAGTACTGGACTCAAGTGACCATGTGCATGACTCCTGTACATCAGGAGGTGATTCGCTTTCTTGTGTTGCATAATTTGCATGACGTTGTCGTGTTGGGTCTGCCATGGCTGCAGGCTCATAATCCAGTCCTGGATTGGAAAGCAATGTCTGTGTCAAGTTGGGGTTGCCAGGGGATTCATGGCGATGCTCCTTTGGTGTCAATTGCTTCTTCTACTCCTTCTGAAGTCCCTGAATTTTTGTCGGACTACCAGGATGTATTTGATGAGCCCAAATCTAGTGCCCTACCTCCTCATAGGGATTGTGATTGCGCTATAAATTTGATTCCTGGTAGTAAGTTCCCTAAGGGATGACTTTTTAATCTATCTGTACCAGAACATGCCGCTATGCGGAGTTATATAAAGGAGTCTTTGGAGAAGGGGCATATTCGCCCGTCCTCGTCCCCTTTGGGTGCGGGTTCTTTTTTGTGGCCAAGAAGGATGGTTCTCTGAGACCCTGTATAGATTATCGCCTTCTAAATAAAATCACGGTCAAGTTTCAGTATCCTTTGCCACTGTTGTCCGATTTGTTTGCTCGGATTAGGGGGGCCAGTTGGTTCACCAAGATAGATCTTCGTGGAGCGTATAATCTTGTGCGTATAAAGCAGGGCGATGACTGGAAAACACCATTTAATACGCCCGAAGGCCATTTTGAGTACTTGGTGATGCCTTTTGGGCTTTCTAATGCCCCTTCAGTGTTCCAGTCCTTCATGCACGACATCTTCCGAGAGTATCTGGATAGATTTATGATTGTGTACCTGGATGATATTTTGGTCTTTTCTGATGATTGGGAATCTCTTGTGAAGCAGGTCAGGATGGTATTTCAGGTCCTGCGAGCCAATGCTTTGTTTTTGAAGGGCTCTAAATGTCTCTTCGGAGTCCAGAAGGTTTCCTTTTTGGGCTTTATTTTTTTCTCCTTCTACCATTGAGATGGATCCAGTCAAGGTCCAGGCTATTTATGACTGGACTCAACCTACATCGGTGAAGAGTCTTCAGAAGTTCTTGGGTTTTGCTAATTTTTACCGTCGCTCCATCACTAATTTTTCCAGTGTGGTTAAGCCTTTGACGGATTTGACCAAGAAGGGTTCTGATGTGACGAATTGGTCTCCTGTGGCCGTGGAGGCCTTTCAGGAGCTGAAACGTCGGTTTTCTTCGGCTCCTGTCTTGCGTCAGCCGGATGTCTCTCTTCCCTTCCAGGTCGAGGTTGATGCTTCTGAGATTGGAGCAGGGGCTGTTTTGTCACAGAGAAGCGCTGATGGCTCTGTGATGAGGCCATGTGCTTTCTTTTCAAGAAAGTTTTCACCTGCCGAGTGGAATTATGATGTTGGTAATCGGGAGCTGTTGGCAATGAAGTGGGCATTTGAGGAGTGGCGACATTGGCTTGAGGGAGCCAAACATCGTGTGGTGGTCTTGACGGATCACAAGAATTTGACTTATCTCGAGTCTGCTAAACGGTTAAATCCTAGACAGGCTCGATGGTCGCTGTTTTTCTCCCGTTTCGATTTCGTGGTTTCATACCTTCCGGGTTCGAAGAACGTAAAGGCTGATGCCCTTTCTAGGAGCTTTGTGCCTGACTCTCCGGGAGTTTCTGAACCAGCTGGTATCCTCAGAGAGGGGGTGATTTTGTCTGCCATCTCCCCTGATTTGCGACGGGTGCTGCAGGAGTTCCAGGCCGATAGACCTGACCGTTGTCCACCGGAGAGACTGTTTGTACCGGATAGATGGACCAGTAGAGTCATTTCCGAGGTTCATTCTTCAGTGTTGGCGGGTCATCCTGGAATTTTTGGTACCAGGGATTTGGTGGCTAGGTCCTTTTGGTGGCCTTCCTTGTCGCGGGATGTGCATTCCTTTGTGCAGTCCTGTGGGATTTGTGCTCGGGCCAAGCCTTGCTGTTCTCGTGCCAGTGGATTGCTTTTGCCTTTGCCTGTCCCGAAGAGGCCCTGGACGCACATTTCCATGGATTTTATTTCGGATCTTCCAGTCTCTTAGAGGATGTCTGTTATCTGGGTGGTTTGTGATCGTTTTTCTAAAATGGTCCATTTGGTGCCCTTGCCTAAGCTGCTTTCCTCCTCCGATTTGGTTCCACTGTTTTTTCAGAATGTGGTTCATTTGCATGGTATTCCGGAGAACATTGTGTCTGACAGAGGATCCCAGTTTGTGTCCAGATTTTGGCGGTCCTTTTGTGCTAAGATGGGCATTGAATTGTCTTTTTCATCGGCCTTCCATCCTCAGACGAATGGCCAATCCGAACGAACTAATCAGACCTTGGAAACTTATCTGAGATGTTTTGTTTCTGCGGATCAGGATGATTGGGTGACTTTTTTGCCATTGGCTGAGTTCGCCCTCAATAATCGGGCTAGTTCTGCTACTTTGGTTTCACCTTTTTTTTGCATTTCTGGTTTTCATCCTCGTTTTTCCTCAGGTCAGGTTGAGCCTTCTGACTGTCCTGGGGTGGATTCTGTGGTGGATAGGTTGCAGCAGATTTGGAACCATGTGGTGGACAATTTGACGTTGTCACAAGAGAAGGCTCAGCGCTTTGCCAACCGCCGTCGCTGTGTGGGCCCCCGACTTCGTGTGGGGGATTTGGTATGGTTGTCTTCTCGTTATGTCCCTATGAAGGTTTCCTCTCCTAAGTTCAAGCCTTGTTTCATCGGTCCTTATAAGATTTTGGAAATCCTCAACCCTGTGTCATTTCGTTTGGACCTCCCAACATCGTTTGCCATTCATAATGTGTTCCATAGGTCATTGTTGCGGAGATATGTGGTGCCTGTGGTCCCTTCTGTTGATCCTCCTGCTCCGGTCTTGGTCGAGGGGGAGTTGGAGTATGTGGTGGAGAAGATCTTGGATTCTCGTATTTCGAGACGGAAGCTTCAGTACTTAGTTAAATGGAAGGGCTATGGTCAGGAGGATAATTCCTGGGTTGTCGCCTCTGATGTCCATGCGGCCGATTTGGTTGGTGCCTTTCATTCGGCTCGTCCTGATTGGCCTGGGAGCTCTGGTGAGGGTTCGGTGACCCCTCCTCAAGGGGGGGGTACTGTTGTGAATTCCGTCCTCAGGCTCCCTCCTGTGGTCATGAGTGGTACTGTGTGAGTTCTGTTCTTGGGCTTCCTCTGGTGGCCTTTAGCGATATGGCTGGTCTGTAGCAGGGCTCAGTTGCCTCATTTCCTGCTATGCTGGTTCCTATTTAACTCACCTGGACCTTTACTTGTTGCCTGCTGTCGTTGTATTCAGTCCTGGTTCTGATCTCTCCTGGACCTCCCTTGTGACCTGTCTCCTTTGGAGAAGCTAAGTCTTGCTTGTTCATTTTGCTCATTATTTCCTTGAAAACGTTTCTCAGTATATAATGAGTTCAGTCCAGCTTGCTTTTATGTGATTTTTTTGCTTGCTGGTAGCTCTGGGGTGCAGAGTGCGCCCCTCACATCGTGAGTCGGTGTGGGGGTTCTTGTATTCTCTGCGTGGATAGTTTTTGATAGTTTTGTACTGACCGCACAGATTCTTTGCTGTCTTCTGTCTATCTAGTGTTAGCGGGCCTCATTTGCTAAACCTGTTTCATTTCTACGTTTGTATTTTCCCCTTACCTCACCGTTATTATTTGTGGGGGCTGTCTAAACTTTGGGGTTATTTCTCTGAGGCAAGTGAGGTCTTTGCTTTCTCTCTAGGGGTAGCTAGTTTCTCAGGCTGTGAAGAGGCGTCTAGGTTTTTAGGTAACGCTCCATGGCTGCCTTTAGTGTGTGTGGATAGGATCAGGGTTGCGGTCAGTATAGCTCCCACATCCCCAGAGCTTGTCCTAATATTCTGGTTTACCTGTCAGGTCAGTTTTGTGATCCTACCACCGGATCATAACAGTACAGCAGGCCAATAAAGAGTTAATGCATCGCAAAAGAGGGATAAGAGAAATCCTGAGTTACTTTTTTTTTCCCTCTGCAGTGTGTCTAGCCTCTCTCCTCCCCTTAATCTCTGGGTGGTTCAGAATTCAGCTGCTGCTATGGACATTCAGAGTCTGTCTTCTAGTGTGGATCTTCTCACTGCAAGGGTACAAAGCATTCAGGATTATGTAATCCACAGTCCTATGTCTGAGCCTAAAATACCAATTCCTGAGCTGTTCTCCGGAGACAGATCTAGGTTTTTGAACTTTAAAAATAATTGCAAATTATTCCTTTCTCTGAGACCTCGTTCCTCTGGTGATCCTGTTCAGCAAGTTAAAATTATTATTTCTTTGTTACGTGGTGACTCTCAAGATTGGGCATTCTCTCTGGCGCCAGGAGATCCTGCATTGCTAAATGTGGATGCGTTTTTTCTGGAGCTTGGATTGCTTTATGAGGAACCAAATTTAGTGGATCAAGCAGAAAAGGTTTTGCTGGCTCTCTCCCAGGGTCAGGATGAAGCAGAGGTTTACTGTCAGAAGTTTAGGAAATGGTCTGTGCTCACTCAATGGAATGAGTGTGCCCTGGCAGCGATTTTCAGAAAGGGTCTTTCTGAAGCCCTTAAGGATGTTATGGTGGGGTTTTCCACGCCTGCGGGTCTGAATGAGTCGATGTCTTTGGCCATTCAGATTGATCGGCGTTTGCGGGAGCGCAAACCTGTGCACCCTCTGGCGGTATTTTCTGAGCACAAGCCTGAGTCTATGCAATGTGACAGGATTCTGACCAGAACTGAATGGCAAAGTCACAGACGTCAGAATGGGTTGTGCTTTTACTGTGGTGATTCTGCTCATGTTATCTCAGATTGTTCTAAGCGCACAAATAGGTTCGCTAAGTCTGTCACCATTGGTACTGTGCAGCCTAAATTCATTTTGTCTGTTACTTTGATTTGCACTCTGTCATCCTACTCAGTTATGGCTTTTGTGGATTCAGGTGCTGCCCTGAATTTGATGGATTTGTCTTTTGCCAGGCGCTGTGGTTTTGTCTTGGAGCCTTTACAATTCCCTATTCCACTGAAGGGAATTGATGCTACGCCATTGGCCAGGAATAAACCTCAGTACTGGACTCAAGTGACCATGTGCATGACTCCTGTACATCAGGAGGTGATTCGCTTTCTTGTGTTGCATAATTTGCATGACGTTGTCGTGTTGGGTCTGCCATGGCTGCAGGCTCATAATCCAGTCCTGGATTGGAAAGCAATGTCTGTGTCAAGTTGGGGTTGCCAGGGGATTCATGGCGATGCTCCTTTGGTGTCAATTGCTTCTTCTACTCCTTCTGCTGAAGTCCCTGAATTTTTGTCAGACTACCAGGATGTATTTGATGAGCCCAAATCTAGTGCCCTACCTCCTCATAGGGATTGGGATTGCGCTATAAATTTGATTCCTGGTAGTAAGTTCCCTAAGGGATGACTTTTTAATCTATCTGTACCAGAACATGCCGCTATGCGGAGTTATATAAAGGAGTCTTTGGAGAAGGGGCATATTCGCCCGTCCTCGTCCCCTTTGGGTGCGGGTTCTTTTTTGTGGCCAAGAAGGATGGTTCTCTGAGACCCTGTATAGATTATCGCCTTCTAAATAAAATCACGGTCAAGTTTCAGTATCCTTTGCCACTGTTGTCCGATTTGTTTGCTCGGATTAGGGGGGCCAGTTGGTTCACCAAGATAGATCTTCGTGGAGCGTATAATCTTGCGCGTATAAAGCAGGGCGATGACTGGAAAACACCATTTAATACGCCCGAAGGCCATTTTGAGTACTTGGTGATGCCTTTTGGGCTTTCTAATGCCCCTTCAGTGTTCCAGTCCTTCATGCACGACATCTTCCGAGAGTATCTGGATAGATTTATGATTGTGTACCTGGATGATATTTTGGTCTTTTCTGATGATTGGGAATCTCTTGTGAAGCAGGTCAGGATGGTATTTCAGGTCCTGCGAGCCAATGCTTTGTTTGTGAAGGGCTCTAAATGTCTCTTCGGAGTCCAGAAGGTTTTGCTTTTTGGGCTTTATTTTTTCTCCTTCTACCATTGAGATGGATCCAGTCAAGGTCCAGGCTATTTATGACTGGACTCAACCTACATCAGTGAAGAGTCTTCAGAAGTTCTTGGGTTTGCTAATTTTTACCGTCGCTCCATCACTAATTTTTCCAGTGTGGTTAAGCCTTTGACGGATTTGACCAAGAAGGGTTCTGATGTGACGAATTGGTCTCCTGTGGCCGTGGAGGCCTTTCAGGAGCTGAAACGTCGGTTTTCTTCGGCTCCTGTCTTGCGTCAGCCGGATGTCTCTCTTCCCTTCCAGGTCGAGGTTGATGCTTCTGAGATTGGAGCAGGGGCTGTTTTGTCACAGAGAAGCGCTGATGGCTCTGTGATGAGGCCATGTGCTTTCTTTTCAAGAAAGTTTTCACCTGCCGAGTGGAATTATGATGTTGGTAATCGGGAGCTGTTGGCAATGAAGTGGGCATTTGAGGAGTGGCGACATTGGCTTGAGGGAGCCAAACATCGTGTGGTGGTCTTGACGGATCACAAGAATTTGACTTATCTCGAGTCTGCTAAACGGTTAAATCCTAGACAGGCTCGATGGTCGCTGTTTTTCTCCCGTTTCGATTTCGTGGTTTCATACCTTCCGGGTTCGAAGAATGTAAAGGCTGATGCCCTTTCTAGGAGCTTTGTGCCTGACTCTCCGGGAGTTTCTGAACCAGCTGGTATCCTCAGAGAGGGGGTTATTTTGTCTGCCATCTCCCCTGATTTGCGACGGGTGCTGCAGGAGTTCCAGGCCGATAGACCTGACCGTTGTCCACCGGAGAGACTGTTTGTACCGGATAGATGGACCAGTAGAGTCATTTCCGAGGTTCATTCTTCAGTGTTGGCGGGTCATCCTGGAATTTTTGGTACCAGGGATTTGGTGGCTAGGTCCTTTTGGTGGCCTTCCTTGTCGCGGGATGTGCATTCCTTTGTGCAGTCCTGTGGGATTTGTGCTCGGGCCAAGCCTTGCTGTTCTCGTGCCAGTGGATTGCTTTTGCCTTTGCCTGTCCCGAAGAGGCCCTGGACGCACATTTCCATGGATTTTATTTCGGATCTTCCAGTCTCTTAGAGGATGTCTGTTATCTGGGTGGTTTGTGATCGTTTTTCTAAAATGGTCCATTTGGTGCCCTTGCCTAAGCTGCTTTCCTCCTCCGATTTGGTTCCACTGTTTTTTCAGAATGTGGTTCATTTGCATGGTATTCCGGAGAACATTGTGTCTGACAGAGGATCCCAGTTTGTGTCCAGATTTTGGCGGTCCTTTTGTGCTAAGATGGGCATTGAATTGTCTTTTTCATCGGCCTTCCATCCTCAGACGAATGGCCAATCCGAACGAACTAATCAGACCTTGGAAACTTATCTGAGATGTTTTGTTTCTGCGGATCAGGATGATTGGGTGACTTTTTTGCCATTGGCTGAGTTCGCCCTCAATAATCGGGCTAGTTCTGCTACTTTGGTTTCACCTTTTTTTTGCATTTCTGGTTTTCATCCTCGTTTTTCCTCAGGTCAGGTTGAGCCTTCTGACTGTCCTGGGGTGGATTCTCTGGTGGATAGGTTGCAGCAGATTTGGAACCACGTGGTGGACAATTTGACGTTGTCACAAGAGAAGGCTCAGCGCTTTGCCAACCGCCGTCGCTGTGTGGGCCCCCGACTTCGTGTGGGGGATTTGGTATGGTTGTCTTCTCGTTATGTCCCTATGAAGGTTTCCTCTCCTAAGTTCAAGCCTCGTTTCATCGGTCCTTATAAGATTTTGGAAATCCTCAACCCTGTGTCATTTCGTTTGGACCTCCCAACATCGTTTGCCATTCATAATGTGTTCCATTGGTCATTGTTGCGGAGATATGTGGTGCCTGTGGTCCCTTCCGTTGATCCTCCTGCTCCGGTCTTGGTCGAGGGGGAGTTGGAGTATGTGGTGGAGAAGATCTTGGATTCTCGTATTTCGAGACGGAAGCTTCAGTACTTAGTTAAATGGAAGGGCTATGGTCAGGAGGATAATTCCTGGGTTGTCGCCTCTGATGTCCATGCGGCCGATTTGGTTGGTGCCTTTCATTCGGCTCATCCTGATTGGCCTGGGAGCTCTGGTGAGGGTTCGGTGACCCCTCCTCAAGGGGGGGTACTGTTGTGAATTCCGTCATCAGGCTCCCTCCTGTGGTCATGAGTGGTACTGTGTGAGTTCTGTTCTTGGGCTCCCTCTGGTGCCCTTTAGCGATATGGCTGGTCTGTAGCAGGGCTCAGTTGCCTCATTTCCTGCTATGCTGGTTCCTATTTAACTCACCTGGACCTTTACTTGTTGCCTGCTGTCGTTGTATTCAGTCCTGGTTCTGATCTCTCCTGGACCTCCCTTGTGACCTGTCTCCTTTGGAGAAGCTAAGTCTTGCTTGTTCATTTTGCTCATTATTTCCTTGAAAACGTTTCTCAGTATATAATGAGTTCAGTCCAGTTTGCTTTTATGTGATTTTTTCGCTTGCTGGTAGCTCTGGGGTGCAGAGTGCGCCCCTCACATCGTGAGTCGGTGTGGGGGTTCTTGTATTCTCTGCGTGGATAGTTTTTGATAGTTTTGTACTGACCGCACAGATTCTTTGCTGTCTTCTGTCTATCTAGTGTTAGCGGGCCTCATTTGCTAAACCTGTTTCATTTCTACGTTTGTATTTTCCCCTTACCTCACCGTTATTATTTGTGGGGGGCTGTCTAAACTTTGGGGTTATTTCTCTGAGGCAAGTGAGGTCTTTGCTTTCTCTCTAGGGGTAGCTAGTTTCTCAGGCTGTGAAGAGGCTTCTAGGTTTTTAGGTAACGCTCCACGGCTGCCTTTAGTGTGTGTGGATAGGATCAGGGTTGCGGTCAGTATAGCTCCCACATCCCCAGAGCTTGTCCTAATATTCTGGTTTACCTGTCAGGTCAGTTTTGTGATCCTACCACCGGATCATAACAGGCAGCTTCAAGTCTCCTAAAGGGACTATTCCAAACAGTAAAAGTGAGAAAAAAAGGTTTTTAATAGTGATGAGCGAGCACTAAAATGCTCGGGTGCTCGTTGCTCTGGTCAAGCAGATTGGAATACTCGGGTACTCGGCCTGGACAATGAGCCCAATGTATATCTATGGGAGACCCGAGTATTTTTACCGTGATCCCCCCCCGGGTCCTTTTAAGGTCTGAAAACTAGTGATGAGCGAGTGTACTCGTTGCTTGGGTTTTCCCGAGCACGCTTGGGTGATCTCCGAGTAATTGTTAGTGTTCGGAGATTATGTCTTCATCGCCGCAGCTGAATCATTTACAGCTACTACCCAGCTTGATTACATGTGAGGATTCCCTAGCAACCAGGCAATCCCCACATGTACTCAGCCTGGCTAATAGCTGTAAATCATTCAACTGAGGCGATGAAAACTTAATCTCTCAACACTAACAAATACTCGGAGGACACCCGAGCGTGCTCAGGAAAACCAGAGCAACGAGGACACTCGCTCATCACTGCAAAAAAGTCTGAAAATGATGGAAACACTGCTCAAATGACACAGGGACATCAAGGGGATCGCCCCTGGAAGCATTCCTGACTCCTAGTTCACAGCTTTAATCATTTTTTTCCAAGATTAATGCCTTTTTTCCCGGTGCCAGCAAAAACACATTAAAACGAAACCAAAATGGATCTTGCTGGGAAATATGTCAAGGTTAGTGTTGAGCGATACCTTCCGATATTCAAAAGTATCGGTATCGGATTGGATCGGCCGATATCCAAAAATATTGAATATCGCCGATACCGATACCCGATACCAATACAAGTCTATGTGACACAAATATCGGAAGCGATCCTGGATGGTTCCTAGGGTCTGAAGGAGAGGAAACTCTCCTTCAGGCCCTGGGATCCATATTCATGTAAAAAATAAAGAATAAAAAAAAAAATATGGATATACTCACCCCTCCGATGGACCCTGGACCTCAGCGGTGCAAGCTTCTGCCTCCGTTCCTTAGAATGCAGTGATTGAAGGACCTGCGATGACGTCGAGGCGGTCATGCGACCGGTCACGCAACCAGTCACAAGACCGCGACGTCATCACAGGTCCTACACTCACTGCATTCTTAGGAACGGAGGCTGCCGGTTGCATAGCTGAGAGCCAGGGGCCGTTGGAGGGGTGAGTATATCCATATTTTTTATTTTTATTCTTTATTTTTTACATGAATATGGATCCCAGGGCCTGAAGGAGTCTCCTCTCCTCCAGACTCTGGGAACCATACGCACGGCACACACCGAAGATGACTGGAAACTTATATGAACTTCCGATTCCGATTTCCGATATCACAAAAATATCGGAACTCGGTATTGGAATTCCGATACAGCGAATATCGGCCGATACCCGATATTTGCAGTATCGGAATGCTCAACACTAGTCAAGGTACATCCTTTGCAGGTTAATGACTTGCCTGTAAGGCCAAATATTTAACCCAAGACCGAAAATTTCCTCCCCCACTTAGGCTTAGTTCAGACGTAGCGCTTTCAGAGCGTTTTTCAAATTTAACATTGCTTTCAACCACTCCAAATACATTCAAAGGAAAATGTCATTGTAACATATAACACCCCTAGCTGGCCATATGGTGTGTGACACATAAGCAGACCCATCTTGTTTCATTTACAAAGGAGAGACTCTTAAAGTCACAGAGCCTATTTTTACTGGTGCATCAGGCAGCATTAATCTTCTTAAAGGGCCATTATTAAACAATGGGTCTCCTAAGCTGTTGTAGCCAATGCTGTGAGTGGATGGGCTGCCAAGAATTACGACGCACCACAGTACCCCTTTCATAAGATGTCCGGGGGGGGGGGACTCCTGAAAAAGTATTGCATGAATTCAAGGCCTGCCCTGCTACCAATTCTTATGCCCCCCAATAAGCCTTTGAACCCACATACTGGATGGGCCCCAGGAAATCCACTTTACAATGTGCATTTCGTATTCCTGTACTCCTTTGTTTTACACATTGGCAGCAAGAACAGCCCTGCTGCATAGTCAGTCATATGCACCCCATTACGCCTTGGAACCCACATACTGGATGGACCCATGAAAATCCACTCATTTTTTAATGGTATGATGGTTCCCTCTTTGCACAATTTACAGGACAATTTAGCAATTTTATTTGGCATGTTTTTAACACTAAGGTTCAGATATGGCTTTAAAAAAGGTTAATACTTGCAATACAACACAATTTTATTGCAAACTAAAAAGTTCAATGAATAGTATGATTGAATAATGTGAGTGCGTACACTTTTGTATATGTTAACATGCACAGGTTAATAAGTACATATAAGAATTAAATAAATATAGAGATCACGTACATATAAAGATTAACTACATAAAGTATACTTATATCATCGCCAAAAGGCTAAACAACACCATCCGTCTGGAATATCAGAGAAGCAACACCAAGACAGAGAACCCCTGGGAGATTACCTACACTGCATGGGTGTAGTGTAGGTAATTATGCAGGTATCAGCACACTGTATATGTACAGGTACCCTAGTTTTGGCATCTGTCTTAGTCATAGTTCTCTGGTCTTACATAGTGATTTACACTATGTAGTAACTCTAGTTTCACCCAGACCTTCAAGTGGCCACTTTTCAAGGTTCGATGATACTGAGATATCATGGAGCCATCGGACGAGGGGCCATAAACCACTAGAAAATAAAAGCCACAAGGATTAAGATCAAACCACCACAGGCATAGTTTCAGTAAACCTTAATGTTTTACCATAACAATCAGCAAATATATAGAGGCTTAAAACTGTTTGTGAAGTGAATAAACAAACATTTATCAAGATTGTGTTACTATGAGCATTATCTGTCACATCTGTAAATGTTTTACAAGAAATGCAGCTATGTAATTGTCTGCATGCATTCGATATACAGTATTTTAATCTTGTTTACAAATCGCCATTTGTATATTCGCCATTTGTACATTTGAGGCAGCCAAGTTTTGGTTCTCAAGGAGAGAAACTAATATAGTGGGCAAAGAAATATTTATAATGAACTACTGAGCCAAACTAACAGCATTGCTGTATCAAATTTATATGAAGTGTATTGTGTCAAATGTGAGCAGCCAGGCAACACAAAAATGAGCTTTTTAAGGGAGCTCTCTAAGGTACACAAATGTTCTGAAGTCTTTGCCAACAAGGATGAGGTTTCACAATGTGGGGTACATTTTTTTAAAAATATACTAGTGCCATCACAGTCCCCCTTGCCAAAACTTCACCGGCCTATAAAAGTACAAATCACATTCAACCTGGTGATCTAGCGGCAGTTAAAGAAGAGACATTGCAGGAGACAGAGTTAAGAATTAGGCCCAATGTAGTGGTGTGTCTCTGAGACTTGTAATGTAGTGCATGATCTGCCAAACAATTCCCCAATGGGGGTACCTTTTTTAAAAATACATTAGTGCCATCGCAGGTCCCTTGCCCAATCTTCACCGGCCTGTAACAGTACAAAGCACGTTCACCCTGGTCATCTAGTGGCAGTTAAAGGACACATTGCAGGAGACAGAGTTAAGAGGTAGGCCCAATGTAGTGATGTGGGTCACTGAGACTTAAAATGGAGTGCATGAGCTGCCAAGCAATTCCCCAATGGGGTAACTTTTTAAAACTAGACTAATGCCGTCGCAGGCCCCTTGCCCAAACTTCACCGGCCTATAACAGTAAAAAGCACGTTCACACTGGTGCTCTAGTGGCAGTTAAACAAGAGACATTGCAGGTGACAGAGTTAAGAAGTAAGCCCAATGTAGTGGTGTGGGTCTCTGAGACTTAAAATGGAGTGCATGAGCTGCCAAACATTTCCTCAATGGGGTACCTTTTTTAAAAATAGCCTAGTGCCATTGAAGGCCTCTTGCCCAAATTTCACCGGCCTATAACAGTACTGAGCACATTCACCCTGGTCATTTGGTGGCAGTTAAAGGACACATTGCAGGAGACAGACTTAAGAAGTAGGCCCAATTTAATATAATGCCCAATTCCCCAAAGTGGGGTCCTGTTTTTACTAAATAAAATAGTGCCTTCCCAGCCTCCGTGCCCAAAATTCACCGGGCTATAACAGTACAGAGCACGCTCACCCTGGTCATCTAGTGGTTCTGGATGATGAGGATGAGGAGGAGGATAACAGTAAACAGACCAAATCTGGAAGTGTATACCAATGTGTGGTTGTGAAGAGGTTCATGAGAATACACCTCCCCAAAAGAGAGAATTAATTTGAGGTTATGTTTCGCTGTTTTAATTTGGAGGTGTACAGAAGTCATTCTCAATCCAGACCTTGTTAATTTTTATAAGAGTCAGCCAGTCAGCATTTTCAGTTAACAGGCGGATGCGCTTATCTGTTATAATTCCACCAGGGGAACTAAATACCCTCTCTGACAGAACGCTAGCAGCAGGACAGGCCAGGACCTCCAAGGCATAGAGAGCCAGTTCATGCCACGTGTCCAGCTTGGATACCCAATAATTAAAAAGCACAGAGGAATCACAGAGGACGTTTGTACGATTTGCAAGGTACTCCCTCACCATCTTCACAAACATTGCACTTCTTGTGACAGCACCCCTTGCCTCTATGCCATCACGATGGGAAGGTCTGAGAAAACTGTCCCAGAACTTGGCCATTGTTCCCCTGCCTCAGCTGGATTGCACTTCTGCCTCTCTCGCTTGAACTCCTTGGTTGTACAGCAAACTCTGATGTCTTCTGCCAGCGTTCTCACATGGGAATTTTCTAAGTAATTCCGCTACAAGGGCCCTCTGGTACTCCAAAATTTTAGTACCCCTCCCTGCCTCTGGTAGAAGAGATTGAAAGATCATGGGTCTAGAAGTGTCACCAACCAGTAATGTGTGTCACCCAAAATTTTAATAATGCGAGGGTCATGTGAAATGCAGCGCAGCATAAAGTCAGCCATGTGTGACAGACTGCTAACAGGCAAGACTTCTGTGTTCTCATCAACAGGACGACTGACCATGCTGTCCTCCTCCTCATCCTCTTCCTCCCTGTCCTCAGGCCATCCCCACTGAACAGACAGTATGACAGCTGTGTTTGTAGTACTATCTATAGTGCATGAAAGTAGCTCCTGTTCTTCCTCCTCCTCCTCATTGACTACCAATCCACAATGAGAAGATATGAGGCTGGGCTAAGTGGAATCCCCCTGTATAGTTCCTTGCTCCATGCCCTTGTGCTCTGCCTGCAATGCATCCTCTTTAATTGTGAGCAGAGAGGATTTCAGAAAGATGAGAAGCGGGATGGTGATGCTAATTATGGCGTCGCCGCTCACCATCTGCGCAGTCCTCAAAGTTTTGGAGCATGGTACATATGTTGGACATCCAAGTCCACTCCTGAGGTTTTATGTGTGGATTATGAACAGAATATCAATGGCCTTGTTGATGTTGGTAGTGAACAACTGCCCTCTTCTCCTCACAAAGCCTTTCCAACATAAGCAGAATAGAGTTCCAGAGCGTGGAGACATCACACACCAGCCGGTGAGCTGGAAGCTGCAAACTCTGCTGAAGCACAGCAAGGGTGGCTGAAGCTGTAGCTGACGTTCTAAAATGGGCAGACAGATGGCGTACTTTCACTAACAGATCCAAAAGCTCCGGGTAGCTTTTCAGAAAACCTTGAACCACGAGGTTAAGCACATGTGTCATGCAAGGTACGTCTGTGAGCTCACCTTGCCACAGAGCTGCCACCAGGTTATGGCCATTGTCACACACGACCATGCCTGGCTGTAGGTTCAGCGGTGTCATCCAAACATCTGACTGCTCTTTCAGCGCTGTTCACAACTCTTCGGCATTGTGTGGTTTGTCACCTATGCAGATTAGCTTCAGCACAGCCTGTTGCTGCTTGGCTGAGGCAGTGCTGCTGTGATTCCAGCTTCTGACTGATGTGTTGATTTCAGAGATGGAGGATGAAGATGAGGAGGAGGAGGTGCAGGAGCTGTAGACTGTGGGGGCAACCCTGACTGACGTAGGGTCAGCAATCCTCGGTGTGGGGAGGATGTGTTCCATCCCAAGGTCCGACTGGGTCCCGGCACGTTCGCTCATCACTAGCTTTTAAATACATGAAAAAAAAATAAAAAAAAACAGAAAAGTTCAAATCACCTCCCATTTTGCCTAAATAAAAATAAAACTATAAAAAATACATATTTGGTATTGCTACTTTCAGAAACATCCCAACTATTAAATATAGATCAGTCACCAGCATATCAAGATAAAAAATGGAAAAACCAGAGTTATTTTTTTTGGTTGCTGCAACATTGCAATAAAATGCAATAATGAACAATCAAAACATTGTATCTACCCTAAAATGATCTGGAGCAAAAAATAAGCCCTCACCAGCCCCAGTGTCATGATCCAGTCCGGAGTTTGTTTTCTGCTATTCCCTCTCTGTACTGTTCATGTGGGGGTTAACATCCTCTGCCTTGTTTTTGGAGCTGTCTGGGCTATTTCAGTCCAATGCAGTCTGCTGGCCAATGTCAGTGATAGTTCATGCTTCCAGGCTAGAGCTGCAGACCCATAAACCCTGGTGATCCTTCTGCCTCTGACTTCCCGTATTTGTGTGAGACCCGTTCCCTATCTCTGATGTAGTGTTGGTGGTTTTCCTTACAGTGTATGACTCGGTCTGATCTCTGAACCCCACCTCTTGCTTTATGTCTCTGATACCTTGTTCCTCCACTGGCTTTGACTTCTGGCTTGTACCTCGACTTCATATTACATCTCACGTTTTGGTTACCGTGCTCCCATTTGACTCTGACTTCTGGCTTGTCCCAGACTTTGTGCATGCTATGACCTCTGGTACCTCTGCTCCTGACAGTTTCTGACTCTGCTCGTCTGCCCACTCTTTCGTTACCTATGACACCTGTGAGGCTGCTCAGTGTTGCTGCGCTGAAAGTGTGCAACCTCTCTTCCCTCACCAGCACTCACTGATGGAGGTTGCGCTAAACTGCACTGCAGCCACACCACACCCAGATCTCAAAAAATGTAGACTTGTAGACTCTGTGGGTCTTGAAAAATTGCAACAAACGCAAAGTTTTTTTTTTTTCCTACAAATCTCTGAATTATTTTTTTACCACATAAATAAAAAATAAACTTTACATGTTTGGTATCTGCATACTTATACTGACCTGAGAAATCATATTAGTAGCTCAGTTTTACCACATAGTGAACATGGTAACTAGAAAACCCCCAAAATAATTGCGGAATTGCACTTTTTTTTTTCAATTTAACGCACTCGTAATCTTTTTCTTGTTTACAAATAGACTAAATAGTAATATCAATGGTGCCATTTAAAAGTACAACTCATCCCACAAAAAGAAGCCCTTGCTATATTGACAGAAATATAAAAAGATGATGGCTCTCGAAAGAAAGGGAAAAAAAAAACTCAGTATCAAAACGATTGTTACGCTTCATATAGGGATAATTTTTGAACCCCCACTTGTCAAAAGTTATGTTTTTTTCCGTATACATCTCAAGAGGATGAACACTAATACAGTGAGTAGGCAGTTTTGCCCCAAAAAGGATGATGTTTGGACCATTTTTACCTTCTAAAAATACCCCAAAATGTACAACAGTACAGGGCATTGTCAAACAGCCTCTTTGTTTCCCACGGTCTACCAATATATGTTGAGGACACGCTGGTGTTCCAAAAGGCTGTGCTTGCATTAATGACTTTGAAAGCAGTTGGTTATAGTCCTCAGAATGCGATACATGTCATTATAGCGTGACTGGAAACTTTGCAGCAATTGATATTAGTGGCAAATTAATTTGCTGTGAGGCAAACTTTAGGAAAAAGCTGGCAAGCTTGAATTTCAAAAGATTTAATAATCTCTAAAGCAAAGCTGTGCAGACAGAATTGCTCGTCGACTATGCTGATGAACTCTTAGTGTTTTCATGTTGGAGATCTATAAAAAGTTTGTTTATTTTACTCTGCACAAAGATCCATTGGCAGAGAGCTGGCACAATTCATCACAGCTTCCTAGGGCTAAATACAGGGTGGAGTTACTTGTTAAGTTTTCACTTGTGTAAATCCTCCAAGTACTGAAGACAGAAGAGAGAAGACTGGATAAGTGCAGTGTGTTGTGTCCTGTTTACAGTAGCACCGCAGGTATGATTATTGATTACTTTTCTTACATTTTTCTTGAATTTTTTATTTATTATTAATATTTATTTATATAGCACCATTAATTCCATGGTGTACGTACAGGGTTATAGATGTCATTTACAGTAAACAAATTTACTATGACAGACTGGTACAGAGGGGAGAGGAAGCAGTCCTTGCGGACTTACATTTATTTACATGTCTCAATCTATCTCATATACATCTTACCTAGTTCTCCACAATAATAGCATCACCTACTGTGTCTTGGACGCAGTGAATGACAGTGTTACTGCCCTATGGAACCAGGGGGAGTGACAGCTCAGTTGACCAATCTAGTGCAGAGGTGTACTAAGCTGTCAGCATTTGATAGAAAGCTTAATCGAGCAATCTAGTGCAGAGACAAACTGAGCTATCACTATTTTGAATGACAGCTCAGTCATCCAATCTGAGACTGGGAGGTGCTAAGCTTCTTTCTGGTGTTCCCTGTTCTAAGTCATTACCCAGCTACTTAGCCAAGCTTTCAGTCCCAGATCTCTGCCAGTCATAGCATGTGCTCAGTGGTATCTTTGCCTTGTATTTCAATGCTCTGTTTGTTGATATTATTGCTGCCCGTCCATGGACCTTAATCTGATCATTCATTAGTAGTGTTGAGCATTCCGATACCGCAAGTATCGGGTATCGGCCGATACTTGCGGTATCAGAATTCCGATACCGAGTTCCGATATTTTTGTGATATCGGAAATCGGAATCGGAAGTTCCCAGTGTATGGTTCCCAGGGTCTGGAGGAGAGGAGACTCTCCTTCAGGCCCTGGGATCCATATTCATGTAAAAAATAAAGAATTAAAATAAAAAATATGGATATACTCACCCCTCCGGCGGACCCTGGACCTTACCGATGTAACCGGGAGCCTCCGTTCTTAAGAATGAGGAGTTTAGGACCTGCGATGATGTCGCGGCTTGTGATTGGTCGCGTGAGCGGTCACATGAGTGGTCACGTGACCAATCACAAGCCGCGACGTCATCGAAGGTCCTAAACTCCTCATTCTTAGGAATGGAGCTGCCGGTTACATCGGTAAGGTCCAGGGGCCCCCGGAGGGGTGAGTATATCCATATTTTTTTATTTTAATTCTTTATTTTTTACATGAATATGGATCCCAGGGCCTGAAGGAGAGTTTCCTCTCCTTCAGACCCTGGGAACCATCCAGGATACCTTCCGATACTTGTGTCCCATTGACTTGCATTGGTATCGGGTATCGGTATCGGTGATATCTGATATTTTTTGGATATCGGCCGATACCATCCAATACCGATACCTTTGAGTATCGGAAGGTATCGCTCAACACTATTCATTAGTCTAGTCCCATTGCTTTAGTCTGCTATCTTACTGGTATTCTGACCTTGAATCATGATGTGGCTATGCATTTGTCTTTTCCCTTTAGTTTTCAACATGCTCTCTTAGTATCTGACCCTGGTACATTTGACTGGCCAGCCTCACGACTTGTCTATGAGTAGTGAATAGCGTCACAAATCGCATTAAAACTTCCTGAGCAGAATTTTGGAATCAATATGATTTTCTTCTTATTATTAATTTTGTGTAGCAGTGACTTCTGTTGCAACTTTAAAAGTTTGACACCAACAGAATGAAACACGAGCTTTAAAAGTTAATCAAACTTAGCTACCATACAATTTGTGTTCAGCAAAGGAAAGGGGTAGTACCTCATTAAACTACTCTTCTTTCATTAATAGTGTTGAGCATTCCGATACTGCAATATCGGGCATTGGCCGATATTCGTGGTATTGGAGTTCTGATACTGAGTTCCGATACTTTTACAATATCGAATACCAGAATTGGAAGTTCCCATAATGCAATGAGCCAGTTTGATTTAATTCAGCCAATGAGGAATCCTAAGAAGTGTGGGCACATCCTGTTATGCATGTTAGGCATGTAACTAATGGCATGGCTGTGATTGGCTGCTGAAATGATGTCATGATGCACTATAAAAGCCGCCGCCACTATTTTGGGTTCACTCTGCTGTGAATTCAGTTAGGGACAGGATGCTGCTGTTCTGACTGAGGGACAGTTTGAGATTGCGATTTGCTTCATTGTGCTTCATTGTGCTTTACCCAGGCTACTTTAGCAACCGCTGTGTGAGAAGCTTCTTTTTGCCTTGCAGTGCTGTTCATGACTGTCTGCAAGGTCTGTGTGTGAGTGCAACTCACGCTGCAGTGTGTTCTGCAGCCACATCTGGTTGTACTCCGCTCAGCGTGTGTCACTGCCTCATACTGTTAGATTGTCCTTTTTTGCATTAGTGCTGCTGCCCATTTTTCCTGATTTCTAATATAAGTGTGTTTCCATCCGTATCCAGCTAGATTGCTTGCAAACACTATATAGGAGTAGATAGAGGAGCTTTTCTGCAGCCTTGCAGTGCTGTTCAGGGCTGTCTGCGAGGTCTGTGTGTGTGAGTGCAGCTCACGTGGTACTGTGTTCTGCAGCCACATCTGGTTGCAGTCCGCTCAGCATGTGTCACTGCCTCACACTGTTACATTGTCCTTTTTGCATTAGTGCTGCTGCCCATTTTTCCTGATATCTCCTATTAGAGTGTTTCCGTCCGTATCCAGCTAGATTGCATGCAAACACTATATAGGAGTAGATAGACGAGCCTTTCTGCAGCCTTGTGCCCTGCAGCCCCAGCCAGATTAGTATTAGCCTATTTTTTGGAGCCTCATCTATTGCGTTGTAGGTTACCTTCCTGCATTGTAATAGCTGCAAACAGTTTGAGATACTATCGGTTTTACATCTTTGAGCACATCCAGTGTCTTTTTGTGAAAAAACAAAACGTTAATAAAGTTCACCAAACACTCCACATTACAGTTGTGTAGGCCACATTAGCTCATATTAAAGTCTAGTCCACAATTTATAAAATTAGTGTTTCTTATACCTGTTAGCAGCTGTTCAGGAATAAGCACACTAAGCACTTAGTACTTTTCTGCCTATCTTTATCAGTCTAACAAGATGAAGAAGGCAGAGAGTAAGGCACATGGTCGTGAGCATGGAGTTTCTGCAGGGAGAGGACGTGGGGATTCTGTGCCTGCTACGGGCACCAGTGACTCAGCATCCCCCAGTTTTACCAGGGAACAGTCCTTTATGTGCAGCTTTGTAGGAGCTCGCCGTACCCCACTACTGAGGGATGAACAAATTGAAGCTGCTGTCGGATGGATGGCAGCTAACGCATCGACTTCAATTAATGTCACATACTCCCAGGTCCAGAGCACTGAAGAGCACCCATCTGTCTCTTCACCACCTGCCAAATTGCCCAGGCAGTCAGAGAGCCCAGGAAAGGAGCCATCTCTACTTCTGTTCTCTGAATCTCTTGGCAAGGAAAGAGGGGGCCTGCCAAGCAGCATTCGAGAAATTGAAGAAGAGGCAGAATGCAGTGATGCACAACTGCTTTGTCACTCTGAATCTGAAGAGGCGGGTGGGCCAATGCCTACAGTCAGCACACCTCAGTACATAACTGATGATGAGACTCAGGTGCCACTTTCTGGTGCGTACTGTGCTGCCTAGAATACCCAGGAGAAGCAGTTGTTGGAAGAGGGTAGTGTAGGTGATGAGGTCCTTGACCCATCATGGCGTGAGGTACAGGAAGGTGGTGGGAGCAGCTCTGAGGAAGAGATTCCCTGAGCGGCACAAAATGTAGGGAGAGGGAGGGGGCAGACTGGGTTGCCTGTAGCCTCCACTTTGGCACCCATTAGGGGCATGCCTCTTCCAAAACCCAAAATGGGCGCCGCCAAGACTTTCAGTCACTGGTCCTTTTTTTACACAGTTGCAGATGACATTTGCTTTGTCAAATGCAAGCTGTGTCATAAGAAAGTGAAAAGAGAGAAAAGTGTCAGCAACCTCAATACCACAAATATGTGGAAACATGTGTGGACCAAGCATGTGGTGGAGTAACAAAGACACACTGAAGACCTAGGCCAACCTATAGCACCACCTACCACCTTTTCAGTTCGTGTTGTAACCTCTTCCTCCAGCTCACACACAGCTGGTTCGGCTTCCTCACAGGATCGCCTTGGAAGAACCTCTGGCACTGTTGTACAGAGACGCAGTGTAATTCCACCCACAGCACCATGTTCCCTGTCATCCTCACACTCCCAGACCAGTCTACAGCCATCTGTAGCACAGGCGCGGGAGAAAAGGTGCCCATACTCGGCAAACCACTCCCGAGCACAGGCTCTGAATGCTGGCATTGCAAAACTACTGTCTCTTAAAAATGCTCTCATTCAGGCTGGTGGAGACTGACACCTTCTGTAACTTCATGGCATTGGCAGTCCACAATAAAACATGCCCAGCCGCTTTTATTTAAGCAGCAAGCCGTCCCTGCCCTGCAAAAGCATGTGGAGGGAAAAATTAAACATGCACAACTAAACAGTAGCAAGGTCCACCTGACCACCGATGCGAGGACAAGTAACCATGGACAGGGATGACACCTTTCCCTTACTGCCCATTGGGTAAATTTTGTGGAGCCGGGTACAGATCTTGAGTGGCGCTGTACATGTTCTGCCAACTCCAAGGATTGCAGGAATCCAGTCTGTACGCATTTACTCCTCCTCATATTCCAGTTCCTCTGAATCAGCGCTGCAGGACCCGTCACAGTCTGCCTCCACATGGACCTGTGAACGCTTACCTGTTACGACCGATATGAGCACAGCCATGGCCAAACGTCAAGAGGCCGTATTGAAATTAATTTCTTTGGGGAATCGAATCCACACAGTGCAGGAGCTCTGGAATGCCATAAAGCAGGAGAGCGATGTGTGGTTTGTGCCAGTGAATCTCCAGCCAGGCATGGTAGTGTGTGAAAATGGCCAAAATCTGGTGGCAGCTCTTGGCCTAGGCAACCTCACTCACATCCCATGTCTGGCACATGTAGTCAACTTGGTCGTGCAGAGTTTTTTGAGGGACTATCCGGATATTGATGCACTGCTGCACAAGGTCGCATAGAGTACGCTGACTTGCGGCGTTCCAGCATGGCAAGATCACGCATTGCAGCTCTGCAGCGCCGATTCCACCTTCCGGAACATCGCATCATATGTGACCTACCCACCAGGTGGAATTCAACGTTACATATGTGTTGTGAATTCTGTTTTTGGGCTCCCTCTGGTGGTTACTGGTGGAACTGGTTGACTGGTGTCTTGTTTTTTCCAGTGCACCTGTTTCCATTTGGAAATTGGGAGTCTCCTATTTAGTCTGGCTTCCCAGTCATTGCAGTGCCGGCAATCAATGTTATCAGAGCACCTTGTTGCTTGCTTCCTGCTCCAAGTCTGCAAGTCAGCTAAGTTGAATCTTTGGCTTTTGTGTTTGTTTTGTCCAGCATGCATTTTCATATCTCGTGCGGCTGGAAGCTCTAGTGATCTGGAATTGCTACTCCGGTGTCATGAGTTGACAACAGAGTTAAGGTAATTCCAGGATGGCTGTTCAGGGTTTTGAGGTGACCGCGAAGTCCTCTTTGGTATATTCCGCTATCTAGTCAGAGGGCCTCGCTTTGCTGAATCTATATTCATACTGCGTTTGTGTTTTCCTCTTACCTAACCGTTATTATATGTGGGGGGCTACTATAACCTTTGGGGTTTCCCTGGAGGCAAGTCAGGTCTGTGTATTCCTCTATTAGGGGTAGTTAGTTCTCCGGCTGGCGCGAGGTGTCTAGAGACAACGTAGGCACACCCCCTGGCTATTTTTGGTTGCGTGTTAGGTTCAGTATCGCGGTTACCTAAGATACCATCCTTCCTAGAGCTTGTCCATTTTTTGCCTAAGTCCCTGCCATTGGGAATCATGACAGTATTGCCGGCCTAATATATTAAGAGTATTGGCTGAAGAAAGAGAGTAAAAAGAAGTTTCTGACACTTTTTTTTTTTTTTTTGCTCAGAAGTTCTCCTAGCCATAATTGCAGTCTGCTGTTTTTTGTTTTTTTTTGTTTTTTTTCTCTCCTCTTAACCCCTGAATGGCTCAGATCTCTGCTGTTGAAAAATGGATATCCAGAGTTTAGCTTCAAACCTAAATGCTCTCGCTTCTAAGGTTCAAAATATCCAAGAATATGTTATGCATGCTCCTGTGTCTGAACCCAAGATCCCTATACCCGAGTTCTTTTCTGGAGATAGATCTCGTTTTTTGAATTTTAAGCACAATTGTAAATTGCATCTTTCTCTGAGATCTCGCTCCGCTGGAGATTCCGCTCAGCAGGTTAAAATTATTATTTCCTTGTTGCGGGGTGACCCCCAGAATTGGGCATTTGCATTGGCACCAGGGGATCCTGCGCTGCTCAGTGTGGATGTGTTTTTTCTGGCACTGGGGTTGCTCTATGAGGAACCTAATTTGGAGATTCAGGCTGAAAAGGCCTTAATAGCCCTCTCTCAAGGGCATGATGAAGCTGAAATATATTGTCAAAAATTTCGAAAATGGTCTGTGCTTACTCAGTGGAATGAGTGCGCCCTGGCGGCGAATTTCAGAGAAGGTCTCTCTGACGCCGTTAAAGATGTCATGGTGGGGTTTCCTACGCCCACAGGTCTGAATGAATCCATGACTATGGCTATTCAGATTGATCGGCGTTTACGGGAGCGCAAACCTGTGCACCATTTGGCGGTGTCTTCTGAGCAGGCACCAGAGATTATGCAATGTGATAGAATTCTGTCCAGAGGTGAACGGCAGAATTATAGGCGCAAAAATGGGTTGTGCTTCTACTGTGGTGATTCTGCTCATGTTATATCAGCATGCTCTAAACGCACAAAAAAGGTTGATAAGTCTTTTTCAATTGGCACCTTACAATCTAAGTTTATTTTGTCTGTAACTTTGATTTGTTCATTGTCATCTATCACTGTGGATGCCTATGTGGATTCTGGCGCTTCCTTGAGTCTTATGGATTGGTCCTTTGCCAGACATTGTGGGTTTAGCCTAGAGCCTTTGGAAGTTCCTATCCCTCTGAAGGGTATCGACTCCACACCTTTGGATAGGAATAAACCACAATTCTGGACACAAGTGACTATGTGTATGACTCCTGACCATCGGGAGGTGATTCGCTTCCTTGTGTTGCATAACTTGCATGATGTCTTAGTGCTTGGATTGCCATGGTTGCAAACTCATAATCCAGTCCTTGACTGGAAAACAATGTCTGTGTTAAGCTGGGGATGTTGGGGGGCTCATGGGGAAGTACCTTTGGTTTCCATTGCTTCATCTACTCCCTCTGAAATTCCGGCATTTTTGTCTGATTTTTGTGATGTCTTTGAGGAGCCTAAACTTGGTTCTCTTCCCCCTCACCGGGATTGTGATTGCGCTATAGAATTGATTCCTGGCAGCAAGTTTCCCAAGGGTCGTTTGTTCAATCTGTCTGTGCCTGAGCATGCTGCTATGCGAGAGTATATTAAGGAGTCCTTGGAAAAGGGACATATCCGTCCATCCTCATCCCCTTTAGGAGCAGGTTTTTTTTTCGTGGGTAAAAAAGATGGCTCCCTGAGGCCCTGTATTGATTATCGCTTGTTGAATAAGATTACAGTCAAATATCAGTATCCTTTGCCACTATTGACTGATTTATTTGCTCGTATTAAAGGGGCAAAGTGGTTCTCTAAGGTTGATCTTCGGGGTGCGTATAATGTGGTGCGGATTAAGCAGGGAGATGAGTGGAAAACTGCATTTAATACGCCCGAGGGCCATTTTGAGTATTTGGTAATGCCTTTTGGTCTTTCTAATGCTCCTTCAGTTTTTCAGTCCTTTATGCACGATATTTTCCGTAAATACCTGGATAAATTTATGATTGTGTATTTGGATGATATTTTGATTTTTTCGGATGACTGGGAGTCGCATGTTCAACAGGTTAGGAAGGTTTTTCAGGTTTTGCGGTCCAATTTTTTGTTTGTAAAGGGTTCAAAGTGCATTTTTGGGGTTCAGAAGATCTCCTTTTTGGGGTATATTTTTTCCCCTTCTTCTGTTGAGATGGATCCTGTCAAGGTTCGGGCTATTTGTGATTGGACGCAGCCTACTTCCCTGAAGAGTCTTCAGAAGTTCTTGGGCTTTGCTAATTTCTATCGTCGATTTATAACTGGGTTTTCAAGTGTGGTTAGACCTCTGACTGATTTGACTAAGAAGGGTGCTGATGTTGCCAATTGGTCCTCTGCGGCTGTGGAGGCCTTTCGGGAGCTTAAGCGCCGCTTTTCTTCTGCCCCTGTGTTGCGTCAGCCTGATGTTTCGCTCCCTTTTCAGGTTGAGGTTGATGCTTCCGAGATTGGAGCAGGGGCGGTTTTGTCGCAGAAAGGTCCCGATTGCTCAGTGATGAGACCATGTGCATTCTTCTCTCGAACATTTTCGCCCGCCGAGCGAAATTATGATGTCGGTAATCGGGAGCTCTTGGCTATGAAGTGGGCATTTGAGGAGTGGCGTCATTGGCTTGAGGGTGCTAGACATCAGGTGGTGGTCTTGACTGATCACAGGAATCTGATTTACCTTGAGTCTGCCAGGCGTCTGAATCCTAGACAGGCGCGCTGGTCTTTGTTTTTCTCCCGGTTTAATTTTGTGGTTTCATACTTGCCGGGCTCGAAAAATGTGAAGGCAGATGCTCTTTCTAGGAGTTTTGAGCCTGACTCCTCTGGTGATTCTGAGCCTACGGGTATCCTTAAGGATGGAGTGATTTTGTCTGCTGTCTCCCCAGACTTGCGGCGTGCTTTGCAGGAGTTTCAGACTGATAGGCCTGATCGTTGTCCGCCTGGGAGATTGTTCGTTCCAGATGAGTGGACCAGTAGAGTCATCTCAGAGGTTCATTCTTCTGTGTTGGCAGGCCACCCTGGAATTTTTGGTACCAGAGATTTGGTGGCCAGATCCTTCTGGTGGCCTTCCTTGTCTCGGGATGTGCGTACCTTTGTGCAGTCTTGTGATGTTTGTGCTCGGGCCAAGCCTTGCTGTTCTCGGGCTAGTGGATTATTGTTGTCCTTGCCTATTCCGAAGAGGCCGTGGACGCACATCTCTATGGACTTTATCTCGGATCTCCCGGTTTCTCAGAAAATGTCTGTCATTTGGGTGGTGTGTGACCGTTTTTCTAAGATGGTTCATTTGGTACCCTTGCCCAAATTGCCTTCTTCATCGGAGTTGGTTCCTTTGTTTTTTCAGAATGTGGTTCGTTTACATGGTATCCCGGAAAACATCGTTTCTGACAGGGGATCTCAATTTGTGTCCAGGTTCTGGCGAGCGTTCTGTGCCAGGATGGGCATTGATTTGTCTTTTTCGTCTGCGTTCCATCCCCAGACTAATGGCCAGACGGAGCGAACTAATCAGACCTTGGAGACTTATTTGAGGTGTTTTGTGTCTGCTGATCAGGATGATTGGGTCGCCTTTTTGCCGTTGGCAGAGTTTGCCCTCAATAATCGGGCCAGTTCTGCCACTCTGGTTTCTCCTTTCTTTTGCAATTCAGGGTTTCACCCTCGTTTTTCATCTGGCCAGGTGGAATCTTCGGATTGTCCTGGAGTGGACACTGTGGTGGATAGACTGCACCAGATTTGGAGTCATGTGGTGGACAATTTGAAGCTGTCTCAGGAGAAGACTCAGCAGTTTGCTAATCGTCATCGTCGTGTGGGTCATCATCTCCATGTTGGGGACTTGGTGTGGTTGTCTTCTCGTTTTGTCCCTATGAAGGTCTCCTCTCCTAAGTTTAAGCCTTGGTTTATAGGTCCTTATAAGATTTTGGAGATTCTTAATCCTGTATCTTTTCGTTTGGATCTACCAGCATCTTTCACCATTCATAATGTCTTCCATCGGTCGTTGTTGCGGAGGTACGAGGTACCGGTTGTTCCTTCTGTTGAGCCTCCTGCTCCTGTGCTGGTGGAGGGTGAATTGGAGTATGTTGTGGAGAAGATTTTGGACTCTCGCATTTCCAGACGAAGACTTCAGTATTTGGTTAAATGGAAGGGATATGGTCAGGAGGATAATTCTTCAGTGACTGCCTCTGATGTTCATGCTTCGGATTTGGTTCGCGCCTTTCATAGGGCGCATCCAGATCGCCCTGGTGGTTCTCATGAGGGTTCGGTGCCCCCTCCTTAAGGGGGGGTACTGTTGTGAATTCTGTTTTTGGGCTCCCTCTGGTGGTTACTGGTGGTACTGGTTGACTGGTGTCTTGTTTTTTCCAGTGCACCTGTTTCCATTTGGAAATTGGGAGTCTCCTATTTAGTCTGGCTTCCCAGTCATTGCAGTGCCGGCAATCAATGTTATCAGAGCACCTTGTTGCTTGCTTCCTGCTCCAAGTCTGCAAGTCAGCTAAGTTGAATCTTTGGCTTTTGTGTTTGTTTTGTCCAGCATGCATTTTCATATCTCGTGCGGCTGGAAGCTCTAGTGATCTGGAATTGCTACTCCGGTGTCATGAGTTGACAACGGAGTTAAGGTAATTCCAGGATGGCTGTTCAGGGTTTTGAGGTGACCGCGAAGTCCTCTTTGGTATATTCCGCTATCTAGTCAGAGGGCCTCGCTCTGCTGAATCTATATTCATACTGCGTTTGTGTTTTCCTCTTACCTAACCGTTATTATATGTGGGGGGCTACTATAACCTTTGGGGTTTCCCTGGAGGCAAGTCAGGTCTGTGTATTCCTCTATTAGGGGTAGTTAGTTCTCCGGCTGGCGCGAGGTGTCTAGAGACAACGTAGGCACACCCCCTGGCTATTTTTGGTTGCGTGTTAGGTTCAGTATCGCGGTTACCTAAGATACCATCCTTCCTAGAGCTTGTCCGCTTTTTGCCTAAGTCCCTGCCATTGGGAATCATGACACATATGTTGGAGAGGTTGTGTGAGCAGCAGGCAGCAGTAATGGAGTACCTGCTGCATCAAGCACAAAAAAGTCGCACTGCGCGCCATTCAGACTTCACCACCACTGAGTGGGCCTCTATGAACGACATCTGCCACATTTTGCGTGCCTTCGATGATTCCATGTGGATGGCGAGTGCAGATGATGCACTACTCAGCATGACTATCTCCCTAATCTGCCTGCTTGAAAAACACTGCAAGCGCTTAGGGAGGAGGTTGTGGAAGAGGTGGAGGATGAGGAGTCACAAATGCCATCTGCTTCTGGACAGTCTGCACAGTGTGGTTCCTCACAAAGGCCTAGACAGGGGACACTTTGTGAGGAGGATGAGGAGGAGTCAATGGAGGAGGAAGACATCTGTCCAGAGGAGGGAGATGCACAATGCTCTAGTAGACAGTATGTAGAGCGAGGGTGGGGTGATGCAGAGCAGGCAGAGATGATGCCTCAAGCAGGGGACAGCGTTTCTTGGCCAGTTGGCAGTCTGCAGCACATGGTTGATTTGATGCTGCAGTGCCTGAGAAATGACTGCTGCACGGCTCAACACGGCTGACTATTGGGTGTACACCCTCCTAGATCCTCACTACCTGGAAAACTTACAAAGCCTCATAACACCGTTGAACCGAGAGCGTAAAATGCGGGAGTACCAAGACACACTGGTGCATTCCATCATGTTCTCCAATCCAACAGAGAGCAGTGCTGCTAGTGCTTTACAAAGCAAGCAAGGCAGTGGAGGAAGCTCTGCACAAAGAGGGAGCAGAAGCAGCGCCTCAGCACAAGTCAAGACCAGTATGGACCAAATGTGGCAAAGTTTTGTGTCCCCGCCACAAATGTCTACACCATCACAGACCGCTCCAGTCAGCAGGAGGCAACGTTTCCGTCAGATGGTGACAGACTACATGTCTTGCCCTCTCACTGTTCTCCCACATGGCTCTTTCCCCTTCAAATTTTGGGTCTCTAAGCTGGATACATGGCCAGAGCTTAGCCAGTATGTATTGGAGGTGCTGGCTTGCTCTGCTGCTAGTGTATAATCGGAATGTGTCTTTAGTGCCGCAGGTGGTGTACTAACAGACTGTCGCATGCGACTATCCTACGATAACGTTGACCAGCTTACTTTTCTGAAAATGAAAAAGGTCCAGATCTCGCATGATTTTGCCACTCCTCTTCCAGAATAAATAATTGGTTGGCAACAGTATCCTGGTCTCCTGTTGTGTTCATGTTTCTACCACCTCAACTGGAATCCCTGGGCTCCAACACCGCCAGTTGCTGCTCAGAAGTGCCGTCTGCACAGTCAACACATGACTCAGTGTTATTGGAGTTCAGTAACGTCAGCTGATCCCCTGCTGTGTATCCGGTAATTTCTCCTGCTCCATCCACACTCACACTACTACAGATATTAAACTTGCTCCAATTAGGCCTCTGGCTACACTCTGTTTATAGCATTGAAACTGAGCTCCAACACCGCCAGTTGCTGCTCAGAAGTGCCGTCTGCACAGTCAACACTTGCTCCTGTGTTATTGCAGTTCAGTAACTTCAGCTGATCCGCTGCTGTGTATCCGGCAATTTTTCCTGCTTCCTCCACACTCACACTACTACAGATATTAAACTTGCTCCAATTAGGCCCTGGCTACACTCTGTTTTTAGCATTGACCCTGGGCTTCAACACCGCCAGTTGCTGCTCAGAAGTGCCGTCTGCACAGTCAACACTTGCTGCCGTGTTATTGGGGTTCAGTAACGTCAGCTGATCCCCTGCTGTGTATCCGGTAATTTCTCCTGCTCCGTCCACACTCACACTACTACAGATATTAAACTTGCTCCAATTAGGCCTCTGGCTACATTTTGTTTATAGCATTGAAACTGAGCTCCAACACCACCAGTTGCTGCTCAGAAGTGCCCTCTGCACAGTCAACATTTGCTCCTGTGTTATTGGGGTTCAGTAACGTCAGCTGATCCCCTGCTGTGTATCCGGCAATTTCTCCTGCTCTGTCCACACTCACACTACAACAGATATGAAGCTTGCTCAAATTAGGCCTCTGCCTACACTGGGTTTCTCCTGTAATCCCTGGGCTCCAGCACCGCCAGTTGCTGCTCAGAAGTGTCTTTGGCACGGGTACTCCCTCCTGCCCAGCCTGGTTCCAGCACGCCAGCTGTTTCTGAGTAGTGTCAACGTCACTTTGCCTCCAATACATTGTCTGTTGTGAATTGTATTTCTTGGCTCCCTCTTGTGATCACTAGCGGTATGACACTTGGATTGCCTTTCTCCAGGTTGGTTCCCACCCGGTTCGTTAGGCCTTGGGTGTTCCTATTTAGACTTCCTGGAAACTCAGTCTAGTGCCTGGAATCGATGTTGTCAGTCTATGTCTTTTGGCTCCTGTCTCCTGGTCTCCTGCTTTTTGCAAGATAAGCTAAGTCCTGCTTTCCTGTTTTTGTTTATTCGCATTACTGCTATTTTGTTCCAGCTTGTTACAATGTGATTTCTGATTTTAGCTGGAAGCTCTAGGGGGCTGATATTCTCCCCCCACACCGTTAGTCGGTGCGGGGGTTCTTGGATATTCAGCGTGGATATTTTTGTAGGGTTTTTGCTGACCGCATAAGTCCTCTTTCTATTTTCTGCTATTAATTAGTGGGCCTCACTTTGCTAAATCTAGTTCATACTTATGTTTGTCTTTTCTTCTTACCTCACCGTTATTATTTGTTGGGGGCTTGTATCATAACTTTGGGGTCCCTTCTCTTGAGGCAAGTGAGGTCTTATTTTCTCTGAAAGGGTTAGTTAGTTCTCCGGCTGGTGCGAGACGTCTAGAATCAACGTAGGTACGTTCCCCGGCTACTGTTAGTTGTTGTGGTAGGATTAGATATACGGTCGGCCAAGTTACCACCTCCCTATGAGCTGATTTTGTGTTTGCGGACTTAGCTGGAACTTCTGCGATCCTCTACCACTAGGATCACAACAGTATTCCAGGCCATTAATGCATTGCAGAAGCGGGATTAAAAGAAAAGAAGTTCTGAGTTTTTTTTTTTTTTTTTCTTCTTCCCCTTTTTCTCTGAGTGGCTTGAAGCTCTGCTGCAGACATGAATGTTCAGACTCTGATTACTAGTGTGGATCAGCTTGCTGCACGAGTGCAGGGCATTCAGGATTTTTTTACTAGCAGTCCTATGTCAGAGCCTAAGATACCTATTCCTGAGCTTTTCTTTGGTGATCGATTTAAATTTAGGAATTTTAGGAATAATTGTAAATTGTTTCTATCTTTGAGACCGCGTTCGTCTGGAGACTCAGCTCAGCAAGTTAAAATTGTTATCTCTTTCTTGCGTGGCGACCCTCAGGATTGGGCTTTTGCATTGGCGCCAGGAGATCCGGCATTGGCAAATATTGATGCGTTTTTTCTGGCGCTCGGTTTACTTTATGAGGAGCCCAATCTTGAAATTCAGGCAGAAAAAGCGTTGCTGGCTATCTCTCAGGGCCAGGATGAGGCTGAAGTGTATTGCCAAAAATTTCGGAAATGGTCCGTGCTCACTCAATGGAATGAGTGTGCTCTGGCCGCAAATTTCAGAAATGGCCTTTCTGAAGCCATTAAGAATGTGATGGTGGGTTTTACCATTCCTACAAGTCTGAGTGATTCTATGGCTCTGGCCATTCAGATAGATCGGCGTTTGCGGGAGCGCAAATCTGCTAATCCTCTGGCAGTGCTGTCTGTACAGACACCTGACTCAATGTTATGTGACAGAATTCAGACTAGAGCTGAACGACGAAATCATAGACGTCAGAATGGGTTGTGTTTTTACTGTGGTGATTCTACACATGTTATCTCAGCATGCTCTAAACGCCTAACAAAGATGGTTAGTCCTGTCACCATTGGTAATTTGAATCCTAAGTTTATTTTGTCTGTAACTCTAATTTGCTCATTGTCTTCCTACCCGGCTATGGCACTTGTGGATTCAGGTGCTGCCCTGAGTCTTATGGACTTGTCGTTTGCCAAGCGCTGTGGTTTTGTCCTGGAGCCTTTAAAACATTCCATCCCTCTTAGAGGAATTGATGCTACGCCATTGGCGGAGAATAAACCGCAGTATTGGACACAAGTGACCATGTGCATGACTCCTGAACATCGGGAGGTGATTCGTTTTCTTGTTCTGCATAAAATGCATGATTTGGTCGTTTTAGGTCTGCCATGGTTACAGACCCATAATCCAGTCTTGGATTGGAAGGCAATGTCTGTGTCAAGTTGGGGTTGTCAGGGAATTCATTGCGATTCCCCGTCGGTGTCTATTGCTTCTTCTACTCCTTCTGAAGTTCCGGAGTATTTGTTGGACTATCAGGATGTATTTAGTGAGTCCAGGTCCAGTGTCCTTCCTCCTCATAGGGACTGTGACTGCGCTATAGATTTGATTCCTGGTAGTAAATTTCCTAAGGGACGTTTATTTAATCTATCTGTACCTGAACATGTCGCAATGCGTTCTTATATAAAGGAGTCTTTAGAGAAGGGACATATTCGTCCATCCTCTTCCCCTCTTGGTGCGGGATTCTTTTTTTGTGGCCAAAAAAGACGGGTCTTTGAGACCTTGTATAGACTATCGGCTTCTGAATAAAATCACGGTCAAATTTCAGTATCCTTTGCCACTGTTGTCGGACTTGTTTGCTCGGATTAAGGGTGCCAAGTGGTTCACCAAGATAGATCTTCGTGGTGCGTACAACCTTGTGCGCATTAAGCAGGGAGATGAATGGAAAACTGCGTTCAATACGCCCGAAGGTCATTTTGAGTACTTGGTGATGCCTTTTGGGCTCTCTAATGCTCCTTCAGTGTTTCAGTCTTTTATGCATGACATCTTCCGGAAGTATCTAGATAAATTTATGATTGTTTATCTGGATGATATTCTGTTTTTTTCTGATGATTGGGATTCTCATGTAAAGCAAGTCAGGATGGTGTTTCAGGTTTTGCGTGATAATGCTTTGTTTGTGAAGGGCTCACAGTGTCTCTTTGGAGTGCAGAAGGTTTCCTTTCTGGGTTTCATTTTCTCCCCTTCTACAGTGGAGATGGACCCAGTCAAGGTCCGAGCTATTCATGATTGGACTCAACCCACGTCTGTTAAGAGTCTTCAGAAGTTCTTGGGTTTTGCTAATTTCTACCGTCGTTTTATTGCTAATTTCTCTAGCGTTGTTAAACCTTTGACGGATATGTCCAAAAAAGGTTCTGATGTGGCTAATTGGGCTCCGGCAGCCGTAGAGGCTTTCCGGGAGCTGAAGCGCTGGTTTACTTCGGCGCCTGTTTTGTGCCAGCCTGATGTCTCACTTCCCTTTCAGGTTGAAGTGGACGCTTCTGAGATCGGTGCAGGGGCTGTTTTGTCGCAGAAAGGCCCTGGTTGCTCTGTGATGAGACCTTGTGCTTTTTTCTCTAGGAAATTTTTGCCTGCGGAGCGGAACTATGATGTGGGCAATCGGGAGTTGTTGGCCATGAAGTGGGCATTTAAGGAGTGGCGTCATTGGCTCGAGGGAGCTAAGCATCGTGTGGTGGTCTTGACTGATCACAAAAATTTGATGTATCTCGAGTCTGCTAAGCGCCTGAATCCTAGACAGGCTCGTTGGTCGTTGTTTTTCTCCCGTTTTGACTTTGTGGTCTCATACCTGCCTGGTTCGAAGAATGTTAAGGCGGATGCTCTTTCTAGGAGTTTTGTGCCTGACTCTCCGGGAGTCTCAGAGCCAGCTGGTATTCTTAAAGAGGGAGTAATTTTGACGGCCATTTCTCCTGATTTGCGACGTGTGTTGCAGAGATTTTAGGCTGGTAGACCTGACTCTTGTCCACCTGATAGACTGTTTGTTCCTGATAAATGGACCAGCAGAGCTATCTCTGAGGTTCATTCCTCGGTGTTGGCAGGGCATCCTGGGATTTTTGGTACCAGAGATTTGGTAGCTAGGTCCTTTTGGTGGCCTTCCTTGTCGCGGGATGTGCGTTCTTTTGTGCAGTCCTGTGGGATTTGTGCTCGGGCTAAGCCTTGCTGTTCTCGTGCCAGCGGGTTGCTTTTGCCCTTGCCAGTCCCGAAGAGGCCTTGGACACACATTTCCATGGATTTCATTTCAGATCTTCCGGTGTCTCAAGGTATGTCTGTCATCTGGGTGGTGTGTGATCGCTTTTCCAAAATGGTCCATTTGGTGCCCTTGCCTAAGTTGCCTTCCTCTTCCGATCTGGTTCCTTTGTTCTTTCAGAATGTGGTTCGTTTGCATGGCATTCCTGAGAATATCGTGTCTGACAGAGGATCCCAGTTTGTGTCCAGGTTCTGGCGATCTTTTTGTGCTAAGATGGGCATTGATCTGTCGTTCTCATCTGCCTTTCATCCTCAGACTAATGGCCAAACGGAGCGAACTAATCAGACGCTGGAGGCTTATTTGAGATGTTTTGTTTCTGCGGATCAGGATGATTGGGTGACCTTCTTGCCGTTGGCTGAGTTTGCCCTCAATAATCGGGATAGTTCCGCTACTTTGGTTTCACCATTTTTCTGCAACTCTGGTTTTCATCCTCGTTTTTCCTCAGGTCATGTTGAATCTTCTGACTGTCCTGGGGTGGATTCCGTGGTGGATAGATTGCAGCGGATTTGGAATCATGTGGTGGACAACTTGAAATTGTCACAGGAGAAGGCTCAGCGTTTTGCCAACCGCCGCCGCGGTGTGGGTCCCCGACTTTGTGTTGGGGATTTGGTTTGGTTGTCTTCTCGGTATGTCCCTCTTAAGGTTTCCTCTCCTAAGTTTAAGCCTCGCTTTATTGGTCCTTATAAAATTTTGGAAATCCTTAATCCGGTTTCTTTTCGTTTGGATCTTCCGGTGTCGTTTGCCATTCACAATGTGTTCCATAGGTCTTTGTTGCGGCGGTACGTTGTGCCTGTGGTTCCTGCTGTTGACCCTCCTGCTCCGGTCTTGGTTGAGGGCGAGTTGGAGTACGTGGTGGAGAAGATATTGGATTCTCGTCTCTCTAGACGGAGGCTTCAGTATCTGGTCAAATGGAAGGGCTATGGTCAGGAGGATAATTCCTGGGTGGTCGCCTCTGATGTGCATGCGGCCGATTTGGTTCGTGCTTTTCACGCGGCTCATCCTGATCGCCCTGGTGGTCATGGTGAGGGTTTGGTGACCCCTCCTTAAAGGGGGGGTACTGTTGTGAATTGTATTTCTTGGCTCCCTCTTGTGATCACTAGCGGTATGACACTTGGATTGCCTTTCTCCAGGTTGGTTCCCACCTGGTTCGTTAGGCCTTGGGTGTTCCTATTTAGACTTCCTGGAAACTCAGTCTAATGCCTGGAATCGATGTTGTCAGTCTATGTCTTTTGGCTCCTGTCTCCTGGTCTCCTGCTTTTTGCAAGATAAGCTAAGTCCTGCTTTCCTGTTTTTGTTTATTCGCATTACTGCTATTTTGTTCCAGCTTGTTACAATGTGATTTCTGATTTTAGCTGGAAGCTCTAGGGGGCTGATATTCTCCCCCCACACCATTAGTCGGTGCGGGGGTTCTTGGATATTCAGCGTGGATATTTTTGTAGGGTTTTTGCTGACCGCATAAGTCCTCTTTCTATTTTCTGCTATTAATTAGTGGGCCTCACTTTGCTAAATCTAGTTCATACTTATGTTTGTCTTTTCTTCTTACCTCACCGTTATTATTTGTTGGGGGCTTGTATCATAACTTTGGGGTCCCTTCTCTTGAGGCAAGTGAGGTCTTATTTTCTCTGAAAGGGTTAGTTAGTTCTCCAGCTGGTGCGAGACGTCTAGAATCAACATAGGTACGTTCCCCGGCTACTGTTAGTTGTTGTGGTAGGATTAGATATACGGTCAGCCAAGTTACCACCTCCCTATGAGCTGATTTTGTGTTTGCGGACTTAGCTGGAACTTCTGCAATCCTCTACCACTAGGATCACAACAATTGTCCTGTCGGATTGCAGTCGGGTTAGCCGACTCTATGGTGCCTGCAGTTTAGGTGCTTCCTATGTGGGCTGCGGGATCTGGCAAACAAGGCTGGTTCTGTAGTGCCAATAGTACAAGCTCCCCCTGTAGGACTGTGGGTTTTTGGAAACTCCAGCCGGCTGGCGGCCTTGCAATTTTTTTTTCATGTGGACCTTCTGCTACCTATCTGAGTTCCAACACCATTGGCTGGTTCTTTGGAAGTCAATCTTGAATAGGTGCCCCTGGGTTCCAGTACCGTCAGCTGGTTCCAGGCTGAGATTTGGCTTAGGTGCCTCCTTCTCGGTATCCGAGTTCCACCAACGTCTGGTGGTCCTTGGTAGTGCTTTCTGGCATGGTTACCTCCTGCCTATTAACCTGGTTCCAGTACCATCAGCTGGTACTCGGTAGTTCCATTGGCTCTTGTACCTTCTGCTACCCATCCGGGTTCCAGTACCGTCAGCTGGTTCTCGGCAGTGTATTTGGCACGGGTACTCCCTCCTGCCCAGCCTGGTTCCCACACACCAGATGTTTCCGGGTAGTGTCACGGTCACTTTGCCTCCAATACATTGTCCTGTCGGGTTGCGGTCGGGTTAGCCTACTCTATGGTGCCTGCAGTTTAGGTGCTTCCTATGTGGGCTGCGGGATCTGGCAATCAAGGCTGGTTCCGTAGTGCCAATAGGACAAGCTCCCCCTGTAGGACTGTGGGTTTTCGGTAACTACGGCAGGCTTGCGGCCTTGCAATTTTTTTTTCATGTGGACCTTCTGTTGCCTATCTGAGTTCCAGCACCATTAGCTGTTTCTTTGGAAGTTAGTCTTGAATGCTTTGGTATTCATCACAACAGACCTCATGGGTGCTTTTTTAATTCATTGAGATGTTTTCCTGGCCTTTCCCACTAATATTAATGCTCCTGATGAAGATCAGGAGGGAGGAGACTGTTATGACCCCAATGGCGAGGGTCTCAGAGATATCAGCAAGTCTGCAAAGTACAAAAATCCAGCTCATAGGGCAGTGGTAACTGGGTTGACCATATATCTACTCCTAACGCCAACCCTAGAAGTAGCCGGGGAACATGCCTACGTTGGTCGCTAGATGTCTCGCGCCAGCCGGAGAGCTAACTACCCCTAGAAGAGGAAAACAAAGACCTCTCTTGCCTCCAGAGAAAGGACCCCAAAAGTAGGATACAAGCCCCCCACAAATAATAACGGTGAGGTAAGAGGAAATGACAAACACAGAGATGAACTAGGTTTAGCACAGAAAGACCCACTTACTAATAGCAGAATATAGTAAGATAACTTATATGGTCAACAAAAACCCTATCAAAAATCCATGCTGGAGATTCAAAAACCCCCGAACCGTCTAACGGCCCGGGGGGAGAACACCAGCCACCCTAGAGCTTCCAGCAAGGTCAGGAAACAGATTATATACAAGCTGGACAAAAATGCAAACAAAACAAATAGCAAAAAGCAAGAAAGCAGACTTAGCTGAATCAAGCAGGAGCCAGGATCAGTAGACAAGAGCACTACAGATTAGCTCTGATATCAACGTTGCCAGGCCTTGAAAAGAAGGTCCAGGGAGCTTATATAGCAACACCCCTGACCTAACGACCCAGGTGAGCATAAAAGGAATGACTGACAAACCCAGAGTCAAATCACTAGTAGCCACTAGAGGGAGCCAAAAAGTAAATACACAACAGTACCCCCCCCTTAGTGAGGGGTCACCAAACCCTCACCAAGACCACCAGGGCGATCAGGATGAGCGGCGTGAAAGGCACGAACTAAATCGGCCGCATGCACATCAGATGCGACCACCCAGGAATTATCCTCCTGACCATAGCCCTTCCACTTGACCAGGTACTGAAGCCTCCGCCTGGAGAGACGAGAATCTAAGATCTTCTCCACCACGTACTCCAACTCGCCCTCAACCAACACCGGAGCAGGAGGCTCAGCAGAAGGAACCACAGGCACAACGTACCGCCGCAACAAGGACCTATGAAATACGTTGTGAATGGCAAACGACACCGGAAGATCCAGGCGAAAGGATACAGGATTAAGGATCTCCAATATCTTGTAAGGACCAATGAATCGAAGCTTAAATTTGGGAGAGGAGACCTTCATAGGAACAAATCGAGAAGACAGCCATACCAAATCCCCAACACGAAGTCGGGGACCCACACCGCGGCGGCGGTTGGCAAAACGCTGAGCCTTCTCCTGTGACAACTTCAAGTTGTCCACCACATGATTCCAGATCCGCTGCAACCTATCCACCACAGAATCCACCCCAGGACAGTCAGAAGGCTCCACATGTCCCGAGGAAAAACGAGGGTGGAAACCAGAGTTGCAGAAAAATGGCGAAACCAAGGTGGCAGAACTAGCCCGATTATTAAGGGCAAATTCAGCCAACGGCAAGAAGGTCACCCAATCATCCTGATCAGAAGAGACAAAACACCTCAAATACGCCTCCAGAGTCTGATTAGTTCGTTCCGTTTGTCCGTTAGTCTGTGGATGAAAAGCGGACGAAAACGACAAATCTATGCCCATCCTACCACAAAAGGATCGCCAGAACCTGGAAACAAACTGGGATCCTCTGTCCGACACAATATTCTCAGGAATGCCGTGCAAACGAACCACGTTCTGGAAGAACACAGGAACCAGATCAGAAGAGGAAGGCAGTTTGGGCAAAGGAACCAGATGGACCATCTTGGAGAAATGATCACATATCACCCAGATGACAGACATGCCCTGAGACACCGGAAGATCCGAAATGAAATCCATAGAGATGTGTGTCCAAGGTCTCTTCGGGACAGGCAAGGGCAAGAGCAACCCGCTGGCACGAGATCAGCAAGGCTTAGCTCGAGCACAAGTACCACAGGACTGCACAAATGACCGCACATCTCTTGACAAGGAAGGCCACCAAAAGGACCTGGCCACCAGATCTCTGGTGCCAAAAATTCCCGGGTGCCCTGCCAACACTGAGGAATGAACCTCGGAAATGACTCTGCTGGTCCATTTAGCAGGCACAAACAATCTGTCAGGTGGACAAGAGTCAGGCCTACCAGCCTGAAATCTCAGCAACACACGTCGCAGATCTGGAGAAATAGCTGACAGGATAACTCCTTCCTTAAGAATACCCACAGGTTCAGCGACTCCAGGAGCATCAGGCACAAAGCTCCTAGACAGAGCATCGGCCTTCACATTCTTAGAACCTGGTAAATACGAAACCACAAAGTCAAAACGGGAGAAAAACAATGACCAGCGGGCCTGTCTAGGATTCAGGCGTTTAGCAGACTCGAGGTACATCAGATTTTTGTGATCAGTCAAGACCACCACACGATGCTTAGCACCCTCGAGCCAATGACGCCACTCCTCAAATGCCCACTTCATGGCCAACAACTCCCGATTGCCCACATCATAATTTCGCTCTGCCGGCGAAAACTTCCTAGAGAAAAAGGCACAAGGTCTCATAGTAGAGCAACCAGGGCCTCTCTGCGACAAAACGGCCCCTGCCCCAATCTCCGAAGCATCCACTTCAACCTGAAAGGGAAGTGAGACATCAGGCTGGCACAAAACAGGCGCTGAAGTAAACCGGCGCTTCAACTCCTGGAAAGCCTCCACGGCAGCAGGAGCCCAGTTAGCCACATCAGAGCCTTTCTTGGTCATATCCGTCAACGGTTTAACAACGCTAGAAAAATTAGCGATAAAACGACGGTAGAAGTTAGCAAAACCCAAGAACTTCTGAAGACTCCTAACTGACGAGGGTTGAGTCCAATCATGAATAGCTCGAACCTTGACTGGGTCCATCTCCACAGCAGAAGGGGAAAAAATGAACCCTAAAAAGGGAACCTTCTGTACACCAAAGAGACACTTTGAGCCTTTAACAAACAAAGAATTTTCACGCAAAATCTTGAAAACCATCCTGACCTGTTCCACATGCGAGTCCCAATCATCAGAAAAAAACAGAATATCATCCAGATAAACGATCAAAAATTTATCCAGATACTTCCGGAAAATGTCATGCATAAAGGACTGAAAAACTGAAGGTGCATTAGAGAGCCCAAATGGCATCACCAAGTACTCAAAATGACCTTCGGGCGTATTGAATGCGGTTTTCCATTCATCTCCTTGCTTAATGCGCACAAGGTTGTACGCACCACGAAGGTCTATCTTGGTGAACCACTTGGCACCTTTAATCCGGGCAAACAAGTCTGACAACAACGGCAAAGGATACTGAAATTTGACAGTGATCTTATTCAAAAGCCGATAGTCAATACAAGGCCTCAAAGATCCGTCCTTTTTAGCCACAAAAAAGAATCCCGCACCAAGAGGGGAAGAAGAAGGACGGATATGCCCCTTCTCCAGAGACTCCTTGATATATGAACGCATCGCGGTATGTTCAGGTACCGACAGATTAAACAGTCTTCCCTTAGGAAACTTACTGCCTGGAATCAAGTCTATTGCACAGTCACATTCCCTATGAGGAGGCAATGCACTTGACCTAGACTCGCTGAAGACATCCTGATAATCAGACAAATACGCCGGAACTTCCGAAGGCGTAGAAGTAGCAATAGACACGGGCAGGGAATCTCCATGAATTCCATGACAGCCCCAACTTGACACTGACATTGCCTTCCAGTCCAAGACTGGATTATGGGTCTGTAACCATGGCAACCCCAAAACAACCAAATCATGCATCTTATGCAGAACAAGAAAACGTATCACCTCCCGATGTTCAGGAGTCATGCACATGGTAACCTGTGTCCAAAACTGCGGCTTATTTTCTGCCAATGGCGTAGCGTCAATACCCTTAAGAGGGATAGGATTTTCTAATGGCTCAAGAACAAAACCGCAACGCTTGGCAAATGACAGATCCATAAGACTCAGGGCAGCACCTGAATCTACAAACGCCACGACAGGATACGATGACAGTGAGCAAATCAAAGTTACAGATAGAATGAACTTAGGTTGCAAATTACCAATGGCGACAGGACTAACAACCTTAGTAAGACGCTTAGAGCATGCTGAGATAACATGCGCAGAATCACCACAGTAGTAACACAAGCCATTCTGGCGTCTATGAATTTTCCGCTCATTTCTAGTCAGGATTCTATCACATTGCATTAAATCAGGTGCCTGTTCAGATAACACCATGAGGGAATTTGCGGTTTTGCGCTCCCGCAACCGCCGGTCAATTTGAATCGCCAGGGCCATGGAATCATTCAGACCTGTGGGAATGGGAAAACCCACCATCACATTCTTAATGGCTTCAGAAAGGCCATTTCTAAAATTTGCAGCCAATGCACACTCGTTCCACTGGGTCAGCACGGACCATTTCCGAAATTTTTGGCAATACACCTCAGCCTCGTCCTGGCCCTGAGACATAGCCAGCAAGGCTTTTTCTGCCTGAATCTCAAGATTGGGTTCCTCATAAAGCAAACCGAGCGCCAGAAAAAACGCATCAATATCAGCCAATGCCGGATCTCCTGGCGCCAGCGAGAAAGCCCAATCCTGAGGGTCGCCCCGTAAAAAAGAAATAACAATTTTCAATTGCTGAGCGGAGTCTCCAGAGGAACAGGGTCTCAGGGACAAAAACAATTTACAATTATTCCTGAAATTTCTAAACTTAAATCGGTCTCCGGAAAACAGTTCAGGAATCGGTATCTTAGGTTCTGACATAGGATTTCTGGTAACATAATCTTGTATGCCCTGCACACGAGCAGCAAGCTGGTCCACACTTGTAATCAAGGTCTGGACATTCATGTCTGCAGCAATCACAAGCCACTCAAAGGTAAAGGGGAAAAGAAAAAAAAAAATGAGAGAGAGAAAAAAAAAACTCAGAACTTTCTTTCTTATAATCCCACTTCTGCAATGCATTTAACATTTAGTACAGGCCTGGCAAACTGTTATGACCCCAAATGGCGAGGGTCTCAGAGATATCAGCAAGTCTGCAAAGTACAAAAATCCAGCTCATAGGGCAGTGGTAACTGGGTTGACCATATATCTACTCCTAACGCCAACCCTAGAAGTAGCCGGGGAACATGCCTACGTTGGTCGCTAGATGTCTCGCGCCAGCCGGAGAGCTAACTACCCCTAGAAGAGGAAAACAAAGACCTCTCTTGCCTCCAGAGAAAGGACCCCAAAAGTAGGATACAAGCCCCCCACAAATAATAACGGTGAGGTAAGAGGAAATGACAAACACAGAGATGAACTAGGTTTAGCACAGAGAGGCCCACTTACTAATAGCAGAATATAGTAAGATAACTTATATGGTCAACAAAAACCCTATCAAAAATCCACGCTGGAGATTCAAGAACCCCCGAACCGTCTAACGGCCCGGGGGGAGAACACCAGCCACCCTAGAGCTTCCAGCAAGGTCAGGAAACAGATTATATACAAGCTGGACAAAAATGCAAACAAAACAAATAGCAAAAAGCAAGAAAGCAGACTTAGCTGAATCAAGCAGGAACCAGGATCAGTAGACAAGAGCACTACAGATTAGCTCTGATATCAACGTTGCCAGGCCTTGAACTGAAGGTCCAGGGAGCTTATATAGCAACACCCCTGACCTAACGACCCAGGTGTGCATAAAAGGAATGACTGACAAACCCAGAGTCAAATCACTAGTAGCCACTAGAGGGAGCCAAAAAGTAAATACACAACAGGAGACATAAGTGAAAATCATCACATCATTTTGGGCCTAATAGTCTATCTTCCAGCTCAGTTTTCTCTTGGGTAATGGGTAAAAGACTAATCCTCAATCTATTCTCCCAGGAAGCCCTGACTTGCCAAGATATTGAAAATAGAGATGAGTAGTGTTGAGCGATACCGTCCGATACTTGAAAGTATCGGTATCGGAAAGTATCGGCCGATACCGGCAAAGTATCGGATCCAATCCGATACCGATACCCGATACCAATACAAGTCAATGGGACTCAAGTATCGGACGGTATTCCTGATGGTTCCCAGGGTCTGAAGGAGAGGAAACTCTCCTTCAGGCCCTGGGATCCATATAAATGTGTAAAAGAAAGAATTAAAATAAAAAATATCGCTATACTCACCTGTCCGACGCAGCCTGGACCTCAGCGAGGGAACCGGCAGCGTTGTTTGTTTAAAATTCGCGCTTTTACTTGGTTACGTGAAGTCCCGGCTTGTGATTGGTCAGGGCGGCCATGTTGCCGGGACGCGGACCAATCACAGCAAGCCGTGACGAAATTACGTCACGGCTTGCTGTGATTGGTCCGCGTCCCGGCAACATGGCCGCCATTAACCAATCACAAGCCGTGACGTCACGGGAGGCTGGACACGCGCGCTTTTTAAAAAGCGCGCGTGTCCAGCCTCCAGTGACGTCCCAGCTTATGATTGGTCACGGCGCCATGTTGCCGGGACGCGGACCAATCACAGCAAGCCGTGACGAAATTACGTCACGGCTTGCTGTGATTGGTCCGCGTCCCGGCAACATGGCCACCATTAACCAATCACAAGCCGTGACGTCACGGGAGGCTGGACACGCGCGCTTTTTAAAATGGGCGCGTGTCCAGCCTCCCGTGACGTCCCGGCTTGTGATTGGTTGCGCCGCGGTCAACCAATCACAAGCCGGGAGGCTTGTATAATACATCAGCTGAGAGGTGATACATGGGAATGTGAGACACATCCTGCAAATTCGACCAAACTTATTATGCAATAATTGATGTTTTGACAACATTGGCAGTTTCCCCTTGTTTGGTTTAGTTCATCCTCACTCATTTTGTGCGCCGCGGTCAACCAATCACAAGCCGGGAGGCTGGACACGCGCGCATTTTAAAATTTTAAAATGGGCGCGTGTCCAGCCTCCCGTGACGTCCCGGCTTGTGATTGGTTGCGCCGCGGTCAACCAATCACAAGCCGGGAGGCTGGACACGCGCGCATTTTAAAATTTAAAAATGCGCGCGTGTCCAGCCTCCCGGCTTGTGATTGGTTGATCGCGGCGCAACCAATCACAAGCCGGGACGTCACGGGAGGCTGGACACGCGCCCATTTTAAAATGCGCGCGTGTCCAGCCTCCCGTGACGTCACGGCTTGTGATTGGTTGCGTCTCCCATGTGACTGCGACGCAACCAATCACAAAGCCGGGACGTAATTTTAAAATCCTTAAGGACCTGAAATTACGTCACGGCTTGCTGTGATTGGTTGCGTCGCCCATGTGACTGCGACGCAACCAATCACAACGCCGGAACGTAATTTTAAAATCCTGAAGGACCTGAAATTATGTCACGGCTTGCTGTGATTGGTTGCGTCCCGGTCACATGGGCGGCACGCAACCAATCACAAGCCGGGACTCACGTAAAGGAAAGAAAAGCGCGAATTTTAAACAAAGAACGCTGCCACTTCCCTCGGTAAGGTGCAGGCTGCGTCGGAGAGGTGAGTATAGCAATATTTTTTATTTTAATTCTCTCTTTTACACATTTTTACATTAATGTTGTTTCGATACCGATACCCGATATCACAAAAATATCGGATCTCGGTATCGGAATTCCGATACAGCAAGTATCGGCCGATACCCGATACTTGCAGTATCGGAATGCTCAACACTAGAGATGAGTAAATCTTTTGAAATTTGAATTTGCCAACTTCAACAAATTTAATTTGCGGTGAATAGATTCTCATATATTTTAAAGCTGAAATGCTTGTAATTTGTCATAAAATACACATGGAGGAGAGGAGAGAGAAGACTGCTGACCATAGGAGCTTACTCTCTACAGGAGAGAGAGAAAAGGGACCATGTTGACCATAAGAGCCAACACTCTATAGGTAGGAGAGAGTAATGACCCCACTGACAATAACAACTTACACTCAACAGAAGCGAGAGAAAGTAAGGACCCTACTGACCATAAGAGGTTACGCTCTACAGGCAATAGAGAGTAAGGACCCTACTGACCAAAAGAGCTTACAGTTTACTGAAGAGAGACTTACCTATTGACTCTGGAGATGGAAAATAACTCTGCCGTACATTGTGTTCCATGGTGACCTTCTGATCTGTGATGGCTCAGGTACTGTCCAGCACTGTACAAGGTATGATAAGATGCTAGATGTCATAGCTTCAGGGCATTATTGGGAGGCCCACTGCAGCACAAAATATGTTTGCTCACTTTCTGATGCTTCAGTAATGTGGGAAATGGTGCTGAGAAAATTGTGAATTTTTTTCAAATCATGAATCGAATATTAAAATATTTGATTTTGCATGAATTGCAAGCTTCAGTAAATTCAACTCTATCCACTCTGCTCATATCTAGTTGAAAGCTACATCTCTTCTGATTTTTCACAGTTATAGAAAAGATAAGGTTTTGATGCGAACTCTGCTTCAGGAAAATGGCCGCCGCGATCTCCATCTGCGCACGCGCGGCATCCCACGACCATTTTCCTGAAGCCGCGGCCAGCAGAGCGGCGCTTCTGCGCACGCGCGGCCAAAGGAAGATGGCCGCCCCCACCGATCACCAATGAAATAGCGCACATCGCGATCTTTTGACTCCTGTGCAGTGGATTCGGGACCTTGGGCATGCGCACACCACTACGCCACCAACGGAAAACTAAGCAAGATCTGGGGGAAGACACCACGCCCATCTGACCAGACCAGCCTGATTGACAGGCGAAAACGACTACTTTGGTAACGTCCACAAAATACACTATTGCAATGCACAGCTCAGGCCCTATTTAACAGTATTTTTATCTCATACGGAAAAAAACGCGGTGACAGGTTCCCTTTAAGCCCTTGAAATAGATCAGCTTGTTTGTAATGACTCTATATAATATATGAGTTTCACTTTTTGTATTGAAGAACTGAAATAAATTAATTTTTAGATGATATTCTAATTTAGTGAGAAGCACTTGTATAACTTGAAAATTGAATCTTCAGATAAATCAGTCTTTGGTTTCTCAGTTTTTTGCTTTATTATCAACCTTTTTTGCTATATCGCCTTTTTTTTGCACAGGCTTTTCAGTACATCCAATAAATATTTCTTGAATCTAACTGGCATTCCTTTAATTATGAATACTGAAGTGTTCTTAGATGATATACATGAAAACCTAGCAATAGAAGGGTTGATTGCCTTATTTCTGTGTTGCTGCTAGGACAATAAGAATAACTTAATAACTTGTTTTTCTTGTGTTAATCTTCTAATACTCATTTCTAGGTAAGTGTTGTTTTATCTGTAATTATGTGTAATTCATACAACCCATTATTCATAGTTTTCTAATGCCTTTCATGTATCTTCACATTTTACAGCTCTCATGTTGACCATGGACCTGGTCGTTGTTCTCCTCTCAGTGGTTGTCATCCTATTTTTGGCCACAGCTTTTAAGAATCGAAAACAAGGAAATTACAAAAATTTTCCACCTGGACCAAAGCCTTTGCCGATCATTGGGAATGTCCTCATGATGGACACAGGAAGACCCCATAACACATTTATGCAGGTAAAACTTTGCCATTTTTTAATTAAAAAAACATCCCACTGCAACAAGATGTAACTAATCCAGATGGACACTAAGTACAATAACTCACCTCCTGGTAGTGTGCTCGCTGTCAGGATTCTCCAATAATGTCCATGAGGCCGGGGTCATATTTGCGAGTGTGAGTCTCTTGCATTAATACCCGGCACTGCCACCGGCACTGGAGTGTGCGGCTGCATGTATATCTATGCCAGGTATTGAGGCAGGAGACTCGCTCGAGTTTCTCGCATCACACTCACAAGTGTGATCCCGGCCTTAGAGTGATTTTCATACATGCAGTCACATAAAGACTAGAAGTGCTCGTCCTTGCTCTGCACACTTTTATTGCGAGCATGTCTAGTCAGAATTGAGGGCAAGTGTGCAAATCATATACTCGTGGTCACTTGACCACCTGGTTACACAGGCAATACCGTAGAATCCAGACAGCACGCACACCTCAGGCTGTCATCATTCAGATATTGCAGACTTTTATCCCAAATTTGGACAACTTGTTTAAATGTGAATGATTTTTTAACAATTGTGGCTCAATGGTTTGCACTGTAGCTTTGCAACGCTAAAGTCCGGGATTCAAATCGCATCAAGGACAACATCTGCATGGAGTTGATATTTTCTCCCTGTGTTTGCATGAGTTTCCACTTGGTGCTCTTGTTTCCTCCCACACTCTAAGGACTCACTGATTTGAATTGTGAGCCCTAACGGAGACAGTAATAAAAATGTATTTAAAGAGATATGTAAATTAATGGCGCTAAATAAAAGAGCAAAATAAATTAATAAAAAATGTGACACTTTGTTCACATTTGCTTCTGATTCTCAGTTACAAAATGTGAAGATTTAGACACAGTTCCACATTTCTCTCTGTGGAAGCTCCAGACAGTCAGGGCCGCCATCATGGCATTACTGCCTTTACTACTGTATGGCACCTGGTGATTAGAAGCAGAAAAGGGGGCCCGAACACGCGGGCAGCCCGGTCCGCTTGGGCCCCCCTCTCTTTTGCTTCTCCTCATCGGGCCCCTGGACATTTTGTTCAAGGCTTCTGAACACCCAATGCATAGCAGCACTGGGGTGTTTTAAAAATACACCTACAGTGTTGTTAATGCATCTGGCAAATGTAAATTGGCACTGTACCTTTAAGCTGCGGCCGACCCGGGTGCATCGTGGTCCTTCCTGACATCAGATGCTGCTCCACTTCCTCATTCTGGAGCAGAGCAGTGTGCGGTGTGTCACGTGGGGGCGGACGGCAGATGAGAGCAGGTGGAGGTGGTGAGCAGGGTGAGTTTACCTCTCTTCAGTGATCCCGTCTGCTGAGCTATATCTAATACTATCCTGTGTGATACTGTCTGCTGAGCCATCTATCTAATCCTCTCCTGTGTGATACTGTCTGATGAGCCGTGAATCTAATCATCTCCGGTGTGATACTGACTGCTGAGCTGTGTATCTAATCCTATCCTGTGTGATACTGTCTGATAAGCCATGTACTGTATCTTATCATCTCCGTATGATACTGACTGCTGAGCCACGTATCTAATCCTCTCCTGTGTGATACTGACTGCTGAGCCATGTATCTAATCCTCTCCTGTGTGATACTGACTGCTGAGCCATGTATCTAATCCTATCCTATGTGATACTGACTGCTGAGCTGCGTATCTAATCCTCTCCTGTGTAAAACTGTCTGATAAGCCATGTATCTAATCATCTTCTGTGTGATCATGTCTGCTGACCTGTGTATCTAATCTTATCCGGTGTGAAAGTCTGCGGAGCTGTGTATCTAATCCTATCCTGTGTGATAATGTCTGCTGAGCTGTGTATCTAATCCTATCTTGTGTGATACTGTCTGCTGAGCCGTGTATCTAATCCTCTCCTGTGTGATACTGTCTGCTGACCTGTGTATCTAATCCTCTCCTGTGTGATACTGCTGAGCTGTCTATCTAATCCTCTCCTGTGTGATCATGTCTGCTGAGCCATGTATCTAATCATCTGTGTGATACTGACTGCTGAGCCATTTATCTAATCCTCTCCTGTGTGATACTGTCTGCTGAGCTGTATCTCATTCTCCCCTGTGTGACCCCGTCCGGTGGGCACTGTGGTATAACCCCTTCTCACTGTTGCAGGTTGTGGGTGGTCTTGGAGGTCGTCGCTTTTTCCGTTCTCTTCTTCTGACTGGGGGTGATGGATGAGCAGGCAGAAGGCAGCGGGCGGACGAGAAAGGTGAGGTGGCGGGTGGACGAGCAAAGTGAGGCGGGCAGGCGGACGAGCAGGGGGAGTCTCTCCGGTGAGAAGAGGCTTCAAGTGGCTCACTGTGGCTGCGGCTTGACTGGTATCGTGTGGCTAATGAGGGAAGGCTAGTGGTGATTGAGGGCTGCATCCAACAGGGCCCAGGGGGAGGCTACTGGATGATCCTGACCTGCTGCAAAACCAAATGCCCAATTATAACAACAGGCAGCAGTGCTCAGGATCATCCAGTAACTTATAAGTTTTGGTTGGGGTTGGGACGAGGGGTGGGGAATTATTGATGGGAGTCACCCTGCCAGGGCCGTGGGGTACCCGGTACCGGGTCCGGTGTTCACAGGGAGATTTCACGGTGGTGACCCAGTCCATGGCCCTGGGCGCCCATGTAAAAGGGAAAGGTCTTTAAAGGGAATAAAGTTTATGGGGTGATGTTATGGCAGCTAGATGGTATAACTTCACAAAGGTGAAGGGTATCCCCAGGGCTCCCGGTGTGTAGATGGAAGATGGTCAGTGGTGCAGTAAAGAATGAGGACACAGGGTTGCAGTCTCTTTACCTTGTTTACTGAAGACTTCAGGCAGCCACAGTCCAGGGCACCAGATCACAGGGCAGGCAGGGTCCGGCCGGCTTGGAGGCAAGTTAGGAGTCCCCTTACCAAGTGGAAGATTAAAGTCTTCCTCTAGTGCCATGGTATTGTAGTTCCTTACTTCCTATGACTTCACGTAAGGTCCTCACAGATGTTCGCTCTCTGTCCCCCGTATAGGATAGGACATAACCCGTATGACTGGTGGTGACTTGAGCCTTTTTACAAGGACTCTAGCACACCCCGGGCTCTATAGGTGTCACCATGCCTCCTGGGTATTAGGGAGGACAGGTAACAGTTCAGCTGTCCTGATGGTCTCTGATGTAAGTCGTAGATGCCCTTACAACCTCGGTGTTCCGGCTACCGGTCTCTGTGTCTCAGTAGGAGGCACCCCGCTCGTGGCTTGACTCCCACTGGTATCCTCTCCTGTGCTTCTCTCTTCTGCACGCTCACTGCAATATATTTGGCTTTCGTATAATCTCTTTCCAGGAGCTGCAGCACTGCGGCTACACAGCTCCGTACACCTTCTTCTGCTACAGACTGCTCCAGTCTGTTCCCTGGCAAGAACTAACTCACTTTTTCTACAAACTACCATATGTATGGGGAGTCACCTAGTAAATAGGATCAAAAGCTCCCTCTGGTGACCTGGAGTGTGAACATGTTGCATGTTTGTGTTTACCTGGTGACAATTATCCCTTCTTGCCTCCGAGCGTAACGTCACTCTCCCCATGAGGAAAGCAATGCCACTGTTAACGACCAGGACCCTGGGGCGCCACAGATGCAAGTGGGTATATATGATCGGGAAACCTCTTTAATATTATTATGGCAGTGTAATTTTTGGAATGGGGCTATTTGTCTGTGCTCACACAGCAGTGCATGGACTGGGCGTCGATCCCCTCACCAGTATCCTCATACATGCTGTGAGGCTGCTGAGTTCATGTCAGGAGACCCATAGCCATTCCATTCACCGCGGTCCAAGTGCAGACTGATATTCACAAGAAGTGGAGCTTTTCCAAGAGAGGGCAGAGGAACTGTGGAAGGTTCGAGGGGTGGAGGCGGAACTGGGGTTGGAGCCTGGGCGGAGTTTCACGGGGGCCCTGAAATTCCAAGTGGCAGCCCTGTAGGTAGGTAATCCATCTCCAATCCTGCTCCTGACTGTTCTCCTGTTCTATTTTCCCTGCTGCTTCTAGTTATTAACTGATGCCTTTTCTGAGGATCATTCTCAGCAGCCATGGCTCTATACATCTTTGCATCGGGAAGAGTCAGATGATCACTTATATTTTGTGACTCTGTAAAGCAACCAGGGTGGTAGTCATGGCAACTGGGCTGTAGTGTTCCCACACCCTGGTGCCTCACCAATGCAATGTAATGTCCCTTCTGCTGCACGTGCAGCATGCACAGCAGAACACTGACATCAGTTGCTGAAGTCCCCTCATGCTCTGTCTATCTGGCTTCAGACCCACAGATCCCACAAATCACTGTGGACTCCATGTTCATGCTCAACAGTACAACTTTACTTAAACACAGGGTTTTTGTCACTGATGCCATACAGTTCCTTTGCAGAGTCAATCCTGAGGCTTTCCCTGAAAATCTCTGTTCTTCCTGTTGATCAGCTCTGGCCCCCTGGACAATCTCTGTCCCACCGGGCAATCTCTGGCTCTCTCCCAGACAATCCCTGTCCCTTCTGCGACTCCCGTGGTTCTAGGTCCCCCAGCTTCCTTCCATTCAACTCATCTGGACTGAATAGGAGAAGGTAGAAGGCTGGCCATCTCAGCTGAACTAATCCCAGCCTTAGGCCCTGGATCCTTTTGGGGTGGGTTACCGATGAAGGTGGTGACTGCTAGCACTTTTATCAGCCTGGGGCCCCTTCCTGCCATAACAGCTTTATCCCCATGGCTGGCAGACTGTCACTATTCACTGCTGCATCCTGACTGAGCTGAACCAGTAAGTGCCTCACTATATCCTCAATGCTCTGCACTGCACTACACCATAACTCCTCCTCACTGGAAAACCTCTATGCTGTATTTTCCTAAACTAATATGCCTATTCCCTATCTTTAATGTGCCCCACTATTCTAATCCCACTATTGACCTATGATATCCCTACTTCTTTACATAACACACATCACATTATAGTACATAAATAATACGGCATCAATACATTAACATTACTAAACGTCAAGGTGCAGCACGTAATATATGTGTACATTTTTCACAGGGGGAAAACACCTGACAGACTTTGTCACCTCCTACAACTCAGTACTGTATGCACATCCATAACAATCATTGATGGTTTCTGTCAAATAGTCTTCTCTACTGCCTTTTCTTACAACTATTCGTTACTTATGACTGTTCACATGAAGGTTCCTATTGGTGGCATAGATAGCAGTGAAAGACCATGGAGAGGGGTAAGGCTCCTAAATCTCAGGTTTAGATTCAACAAGCAGAACAGCATGGAGCACTAAATTTCCTATCAAGATGATTGACACAACAACAAATCTTGGTGAACTCCTTTAAAAACCAAGATTATCCACTGGTCATCTTTTGTATCCATTAGAGATGAGTATACTGCAAATAGACAGATTATCTTTAATTCGGTTGGAAAATGTGATTTCCAGATACAAGAGCATAACAAGCAGAGAGGTAAAAAATACATTATCCAACTTGAAACCTCACATGTCCTGGCATCGGAGCCTCCATTCTTCCTCTGGCTCACTTCCTCCATACGGTTCCAGACTTCTCTTCCTTTTGTAGTCTTCTTCACTCTTCGTTGCTTCACATGACATTATGTCATGTGTTTCTCCATGACATCATGATCTCACTGGAGTTCCTGCCAGCACCAGAGGTGGCATTGAGTGAAGATAGTAGAGAAGACTGGATACGGAGGTAAAAATGCAAGCATACAGAGAACCAGATAGTTAGCTGGTGAATCAAGAAAGTTGAAATGCAAGGTCAGTATAATTATTTATTAATTTTTGTTTTCTATCCATTCCCTAGATCACTGTTTTCCAATCTCCATTCCTTGCGGCCCCCAACAGAACATGTTTTCAGGATTTTCTTAGATGAGAGAACCTGTGGCAATTTCTGTTGCCTTTATAATAATTGCATCACCTGTGCAATACTAAGGAAATCATCAAATCATGATCTGTTGGGGGCCTTGAGGTGTGAAGTTTAGGAAACACTGCCCTAGACAGAATCAAACAAAATGGCAGCCAACGTATCACTATTTTGTCTTGATTAAAAAATATTTCAGGATATGGGTAATAGATTCTGTGATGGGATGTCTGGGGAACTAGTCTTGATGTGGAGTTGGTAAATACTTGTTCCTCTATGTGGAGCTATTAGTAACTGCCCGAAGAGGTTATTGCCTTCTTTTGGATCAACATGTTAGTCTATAGGTTGAACTTTGTGGACTTAAGTCTACCTTCAACCTTAAAAACTATTAAACTATGAAAAACTGAGGGTTCATGTGAAGTCAAACATTTTGTGAAATTCAAAAGAAATTTGATCCACCTCAAATCGATTCACACAACTCTCGTAACCATCTTATGCTAGATCTGGCACTGTGCTGTGGTTTTCTATTATGAACATACACCAAAATCTAGATGTGAATAAACTCGTATTGGGTGTTTAGATGTGATTACATTTAACTTTAGATCAGAAAAATGGGCATAAGCGCTCACATTTATATTTCTATGACTAATTCCTCTAAATGTTAGCTAACCATATTAAGATTCCTAAAATAGGTGTTAGTCTCCCATGATCTATAACGTCTACTGTAATGTCTACCTCCGATAATGAGTGAACATAAAAAAGGGTAAAGCACTTTCAGGAAATTGGTGATTGTATGATCATTCTTGTATTCACAGTTGGCTAAGGAGTATGGCCCAGTCTTTAGTATCCAGATAGGAATGTCAAAATCCATCGTCTTATGTGGTTATGATACCATTAAAGATGCTTTCGTCAACAATGCAGACTATTTTGCAGAAAGGCCAGATGCACCATTGTTTTTAGAGGCTCTAAAAGGCTATGGTAAGTCTTTGTTTTATTTATAACATTTTTTTAGCTTGTTATTAACAATGTTCTCTGTCTTAAACACTCATCTATTAACTAGAAAAAACTGCTATAAAGAGAATAACCTCCTTGGAGAACCAGTCATGTTCATGTATTACATCAAGATGATCTTGATTTCATAGGGCTTTGTGTAATGCCTCTTTTCTCTTGTGGTGGCACAGAAGATGAGTTGAGTGGCTGCTGATTGGCCATTATGTAATTGCTTTATATTGGCACAGAGAGTAGAGTAAGTCCATGGAGAAATCATGTGTGGTGGGGTTAGGATATATCTGCAAATGTTCTGGACCAGAGGATAGAGGTCTTTGAAGTCTAATACCAGTTCTACTCCTCCTATATCTACATCTGAACTTATATATTTGACTGAATTTGGAATCTAAAGGATAACTAGAAAACTCAACTAATTAAAATTATTATAAAAATATATATTTTTGGGCTCTCTTCTTTACAGGTTTTAATTTGGTTTCCGGTCCACCAGATAATTTCTTGGTTTTGTGATGGACCTGTCAAGCCTTAAATATCAATTTTAGTACATATTGCTTGTCCATCCCATCATCTTTAGGTATTGTATTTTCCAATGGAGAGAACTGGAAAGTGATGAGAAGATTCACACTCTCCACACTACGAGATTATGGAGTGGGAAGGAAGACCATAGAGGACAAGATCATTGAGGAGACTGAGTATTTAATACAAAAGCTGAAATCATATGAAGGTGAGTAATGTAGTATGTCACCTGGGAAAATACTGCGTCTAAGGTTGATCAATTATACATTAAAGCCAAATACAGTGGTGTGAAAAAATGTTTGCATCCTTCCTGATTTCCTATTATATTCCATGTGTGTCACACTTAGGCCTTGTTGACACGTTGCTAATTTTACCTCGGATCTGCTGCGTTTTTGATGCTGCGGATCTGCAGCAGATTTCCATGTGGTTTACAGTGCCATGTAAACCTATGGAAAACCCAATCCACTGTGCACATGCTGCGGAAAAAAACGCGTAGAAATGGAGCGTTGTTTTTTCTGCAGCATGACAATTCTTTGTGCGGATCTGCAGCATTTCTGCACCCATTGACTTGCATTGAGTAGGGCACATCTGCAGCAAAACTGCAGATGTAGAAAAGATCTGCAATTTAGCTGCGGGGGAAACGCTGCAGATCAGGAGGAGGGAAGTGTGTGGGCAGAGTGTGGGAGGAGACTGTGCATGTCTGTGTGTGTGGCGGGGTCTGCGTGTGTGTGTTGGTCTGCGGGGCTGTCGGGGGACTGTGCGGGGCTGTCGGGGTCTGTGTGGGCTGTTGGGGGTCTGCCTGGGCTGCCAGGAGCGTTGTTTTTTCTGCAGCATGTCAATTCTTTGTGCGGATCTGCAGCATTTCTGCACCCATTGACTTGCATTGAGTAGGGCACATCCGCAGCAAAACTGCAGATGTAGAAAAAATCTGCAATTTAGCTGCGGGGGAAACGCTGCAGATCAGGAGGAGGGAAGTGTGTGGGCAGAGTGTGGGAGGAGACTGTGCATGTCTGTGTGTGTGGCGGGGTCTGCGTGTGTGTGTTGGTCTGAGTGGCTGTCGGAGGACTGCAGGGGCTGTGGGTGTTCTGTGCAGGCTGTTGGGGGTCTGTGCAGGGCTGTTGGGGATCTGTGTGGGGCTGCCGGGGCATCTTCTGGGGCTGTCAGGGGTCAGCCAGGGCTGTCAGGGGTCTGTGTGGTCTGTCAGGGGTCTGTGTGGGGCTGTTGGGGGTCTGTGTGGGGCTTTTGGGGGTCTGCCGTGTCTGTCGGGGGTGTGTGTTTGTGCAGGCATCATCTGATAGGACAACAAGTCCCATCGGGCTATGCCTGCTACAGTGACAGTGATTGACACATTAGCCAATGATGGGACAGTAGTAGTCCCATAATCCGGCTAATGTGTTGAATGTAAAAAAAAAACACAAACATACAACAGTACATACACCATACAACATATAACAGAACATACAACATACAACATACACCAGTGCATACAACATACAACAGTACATACAACATACAACATACACCAGTGCATACAACATACAACAGTACATACAACATACAGCATATAACATAACATACAACATACAACAGTACATAAAACATACAACATATAACAATAAATACAACATACAACATACAACAGTACATACAACATACAACAGTACATACAACATACAGCATATAACATAACATACAACATACAACAGTACATAAAACATACAACATATAACAATAAATACAACATACAACATACAACAGTACATACAACATACAACAGTGCATGCAACATACAACATAAAACAGTACATACAACAGTACATACAACATACAACATACAACAGTACATAAAACATACAACATATAACAGTACATACAACATACAACATACAACAGTACATGCAACATACAACATACAACAGTGCATGCAACATACAACATACAACAGTACATACAACAGTACATACAACATACAGCAGTACATACAACATACAACATACAGCAGTACATACAAAATACAACATATAACAGTACATACAACATGCAACATATAACAGTACATACAACATACAGTACATGCAACATATAACATACAAAACATACATACAGTACATTCATACACTACATACAATACATACCTATAGACATACAGTACATACAACATAGAGCACATACTCACCATCATCTTGTCACCTTGATCCCCGAAGCCATAGTCACCTGTAAAAAATATAAAAATAACAAACAGTATACTCCCTGATCCGCAGATATCCAATTAAAACGAGTGTCCCACGACTGTTGTGAACTCTGTTTCCGGGCTCCCTCCTGTGGTCGTGAGTGGTACTGTGTGAGTTCTCTCTTTGGGCTCCCCCTGGTGGCTCTTTTGTTATTCTGCAGGTTTCTGGCTGGGATCAGCTATCTCGTCATTTGCTAGTCAGGTTTCCTATTTAATTCACCTGGTCCTTCATTCCTTGCCTGTTGTCGTTGTATTCAGTGCTATTCTGATTGCTCCTGTCTACATCCGTTATCAGTCTCTTCAAGAGAAGCTAAGTTTTGTTTTCTTATTTTTGCTCATCTGTGTTCAAGATGTTTCCCTAGTATATGATGTGTTTGGTCCAGCTTGCTAATATGTGATATCTCTGCTTGCTGGTGCTCTGGGGTGCTGAGTTGCTCCCCCCACATCGTTAGGTGGTGTGGGGGTTCTCGCATTCTCTGCGTGGATATTTTTGCATAGGGTTTTTTACTGACCGCACAGATCCCTTGCTATTTTCTGCTATCTAGCGTTAGCGGGCCTCATTTGCTTAACCTGTTTCATCTCTGCATTTGTCTTTTCCTCTTAACTCACCGTTATTATTTGTGGGGGGCTTCTATATCTTTGGGGTTATTTCTCTGAGGTAAGTGAGGTCTTTACCTTCTCTCTAGGGGGTAGTCAGTTTCTCAGGCCGTGAAGAGACGTCTAGGATTTCAGGAAACGTTCCACGGCTACCTATAGTGTGTGCGGTTAGGATCAGGTTTGCGGTCAGTCCAGTTGCCACATCCCCAGAGCTCGTCCTATTATTTTCTACTTAGCTGGTTAGATTTGTGATCCTAAGCCACTGGGGATCATGACACACGACAATCTCCCGTGGAGAGCAGCCACATCAGATGCGACCGCTCTCCAGGGGCTCCAGGAATACAATGACGGAAGGTATCCTTCCACAATGTATTCCTCCGCCACTGTAAAAAATAGTCCCTAGTCTCACTTGTGGCACTGCTGTGTGGGAAAATTCCCACGCAGATTTGCCATAAAGTGAGACCCTGAACTAAGGTAACCTCAGTGATGCACTGATCCGCAGATATCCAATTAAAACGAGTGTCCCACGACAATCTCCCGTGGAGAGCAGCCACTTCAGATGCGACCACTCTCCAGGGGCTCCAGGAATACAATGACAGAAGGTATCCTTCCACAATGTATTCCTCCGCCACTGTAAAAAATAGTCCCTAGTCTCACTTGTGGCGCTGCTGTGTTATGGTTCTCAATGGCAAGAGAACATAGCCCAGCATACATAGGAACTAGCTCTTCGAAGGATGGAAACTTAAACTGACCATGAACTAAACCTGCCGCACAACTAACAGTAGCCGGGTAGCGTAGCCTGCGTTTTATCCCTAGACGCCCAGCGCCGGCCGGAGGACTAACTAATCCTGGCAGAGGAAAATATAGTCCTGGCTCACCTCTAGAGAAATTTCCCCGAAAGGCAGACAGAGGCCCCCACATATATTGGCGGTGATTTAAGATGAAAATGACAAACGTAGTATGAAAATAGGTTTAGCAAAATCGAGGTCCGCTTACTAGATAGCAGGAAGACAGAAAGGGTACTTTCATGGTCAGCTGAAAACCCTATCAATACACCATCCTGAAATTACTTTAAGACTCTAGTATTAACTCATAACATCAGAGTGGCAATTTCAGATCACAAGAGCTTTCCAGACACAGAAACAAAACTGCAGCTGTGAACTGGAACAAAATGCAAAAAACAAACAAGGACAAAAGTCCGACTTAGCTGGAAGTTGTCTGGTAGCAGGAACATGCACAGAAAGGCTTCTGATTACAATGTTGACCGGCATGGAAGTGACAGAGGAGCAAGGTTAAATAGCGACTCCCACATCCTGATGGGAACAGGTGAACAGAGGGGATGATGCACACAAGTTCAATTCCACCAGTGGCCACCGGGGGAGCCCAAAATCCAATTTCACAACAGTACCCCCCCCTCAAGGAGGGGGCACCGAACCCTCACCAGAACCACCAGGGCGATCAGGATGAGCCCTATGAAAGGCACGGACCAGATCGGAGGCATGAACATCAGAGGCAGTCACCCAAGAATTATCCTCCTGACCGTATCCCTTCCATTTGACCAGATACTGGAGTTTCCGTCTGGAAACACGGGAGTCCAAGATTTTTTCCACAACGTACTCCAACTCGCCCTCAACCAACACCGGAGCAGGAGGCTCAACGGAAGGCACAACCGGTACCTCATACCTGCGCAACAATGACCGATGAAAAACATTATGAATAGAAAAAGATGCAGGGAGGTCCAAACGGAAGGACACAGGGTTAAGAATCTCCAATATCTTGTACGGGCCGATGAACCGAGGCTTAAACTTAGGAGAAGAAACCCTCATAGGGACAAAACGAGAAGACAACCACACCAAGTCCCCGACACAAAGCCGAGGACCAACCCGACGCCGGCGGTTGGCAAAAAGCTGAGTCTTCTCCTGGGACAACTTCAAATTGTCCACCACCTGCCCCCAAATCTGATGCAACCTCTCCACCACAGCATCCACTCCAGGACAATCCGAAGATTCCACCTGACCGGAGGAAAATCGAGGATGAAACCCCGAATTACAGAAAAAAGGAGACACCAAGGTGGCAGAGCTGGCCCGATTATTGAGGGCAAACTCCGCTAAAGGCAAAAAAGCAACCCAATCATCCTGATCTGCAGACACAAAACACCTCAAATATGTCTCCAAAGTCTGATTCGTCCGCTCGGTCTGGCCATTAGTCTGAGGATGGAAAGCAGACGAGAAAGACAAATCTATGCCCATCCTAGCACAGAATGCCCGCCAAAATCTAGACACGAATTGGGTTCCTCTGTCAGAAACGATATTCTCCGGAATACCATGCAAACGAACCACATTTTGAAAAAACAGAGGAACCAACTCGGAAGAAGAAGGCAACTTAGGCAGGGGAACCAAATGGACCATCTTAGAGAAACGGTCACACACCACCCAGATGACAGACATCTTCTGAGAAACAGGAAGATCCGAAATAAAATCCATCGAGATGTGCGTCCAAGGCCTCTTCGGGATAGGCAAGGGCAACAACAATCCACTAACCCGAGAACAACAAGGCTTGGCCCGAGCACAAACGTCACAAGACTGCACAAAGCCTCGTACATCTCGTGACAGGGAAGGCCACCAGAAGGACCTTGCCACCAAATCCCTGGTACCAAAGATTCCAGGATGACCTGCCAACGCAGAAGAATGAACCTCAGAAATGACTTTACTGGTCCAATCATCAGGAACAAACAGTCTACCAGGTGGGCAACGATCAGGTCTATCCGCCTGAAAATCCTGCAAGGCCCGCCGCAGGTTTGGAGAAACGGCAGACAATATCACTCCATCCTTAAGGATACCTGTAGGTTCAGAATTACCAGGGGAGTCAGGCTCAAAACTCCTAGAAAGGGCATCCGCCTTAACATTCTTAGAACCCGGTAGGTATGACACCACAAAATTAAACCGAGAGAAAAACAACGACCAGCGCGCCTGTCTAGGATTCAGGCGTCTGGCGGACTCAAGATAAATTAAATTTTTGTGGTCGGTCAATACCACCACCTGATGTCTAGCCCCCTCAAGCCAATGACGCCACTCCTCAAAAGCCCACTTCATGGCCAAAAGCTCCCGATTCCCAATATCATAATTCCGCTCGGCGGGCGAAAATTTACGAGAAAAAAAAGCACAAGGTTTCATCACGGAGCAGTCGGAACTTCTTTGCGACAAAACCGCCCCAGCTCCGATTTCAGAAGCGTCGACCTCAACCTGAAAAGGAAGAGCAACATCAGGCTGACGCAACACAGGGGCGGAAGAAAAGCGGTGCTTAAGCTCCCGAAAGGCCTCCACAGCAGCAGGGGACCAATCAGCAACATCAGCACCCTTCTTAGTCAAATCAGTCAATGGTTTAACAACATCAGAAAAACCAGCAATAAATCGACGATAAAAGTTAGCAAAGCCCAAAAATTTCTGAAGACTCTTAAGAGAAGAGGGTTGCGTCCAATCACAAATAGCCCGAACCTTGACAGGATCCATCTCGATGGAAGAGGGGGAAAAAATGTATCCCAAGAAGGAAATCTTTTGAACCCCAAAAACGCACTTAGAACCCTTCACACACAAGGAATTAGACCGCAAAACCTGAAAAACCCTCCTGACCTGCTGGACATGAGAGTCCCAGTCATCCGAAAAAATCAGAATATCATCCAGATACACGATCATAAATTTATCCAAATAATCACGGAAAATGTCATGCATAAAGGACTGAAAGACTGAAGGGGCATTTGAAAGGCCAAAAGGCATCACCAAATACTCAAAGTGGCCCTCGGGCGTATTAAATGCGGTTTTCCACTCATCCCCCTGCTTAATTCGCACCAAATTATACGCCCCACGGAGATCTATCTTAGAGAACCACTTGGCCCCCTTTATGCGAGCAAACAAATCAGTCAGCAGTGGCAACGGATATTGATATTTAACCGTGATTTTATTCAAAAGCCGATAATCAATACACGGCCTCAAAGAGCCATCTTTCTTAGACACAAAGAAAAAACCGGCTCCTAAGGGAGATGACGAAGGACGAATATGTCCCTTTTCCAAGGACTCCTTTATATATTCTCGCATAGCAGCATGTTCAGGCACAGACAGATTAAATAAACGACCCTTAGGGTATTTACTACCCGGAATCAAATCTATGGCACAATCGCACTCCCGGTGCGGAGGTAATGAACCAAGCTTAGGTTCTTCAAAAACGTCACGATAGTCAGACAAGAATTCAGGAATCTCAGAGGGAATAGATGACGAAATGGAAACCAAAGGTACGTCCCCATGCATCCCCTTACATCCCCAGCTTAACACAGACATAGCGTTCCAGTCGAGGACTGGGTTATGAGATTGCAGCCATGGCAATCCAAGCACCAACACATCATGTAGATTATACAGCACAAGAAAGCGAATAATCTCCTGATGATCCGGATTAATTCGCATAGTTACTTGTGTCCAGTATTGTGGTTTATTACTAGCCAATGGGGTGGAGTCAATCCCCTTCAGAGGTATAGGAGTTTCAAGAGGCTCTAAATCATACCCACAGCGTTTGGCAAAGGACCAATCCATAAGACTCAAAGCGGCGCCAGAGTCGACATAGGCATCCGCGGTAATAGATGATAAAGAACAAATCAGGGTCACAGATAGAATAAACTTAGACTGAAAAGTGCCAATTGAAACTGACTTATCAAGCTTCTTAGTACGCTTAGAGCATGCTGATATAACATGAGTTGAATCACCACAATAAAAGCACAACCCATTTTTTCGTCTAAAATTCTGCCGTTTGCTTCTGGACAGAATTCTATCACATTGCATATTCTCTGGCGTCTTCTCAGTAGACACCGCCAAATGGTGCACAGGTTTGCGCTCCCGCAGACGTCTATCGATCTGGACAGCCATTGTCATGGACTCATTCAGACCCGCAGGCACAGGGAACCCCACCATAACATCGTTAACGGCATCAGAGAGACCCTCTCTGAAATTCGCCGCCAGGGCGCACTCATTCCACTGAGTAAGCACAGACCATTTACGGAATTTTTGGCAGTATATTTCAACTTCATCTTGCCCCTGAGATAGGGACATCAAGGCTTTTTCCGCCTGAAGCTCTAAATGAGGTTCCTCATAAAGCAACCCCAAGGCCAGAAAAAACGCATCCACATTGAGCAACGCAGGATCCCCTGGAGCCAATGCAAAAGCCCAATCTTGAGGGTCGCCCCGGAGCAAGGAAATCACAATCCTGACCTGCTGAGCAGGATCTCCAGCAGAGCGAGATTTCAGGGACAAAAACAACTTGCAATTATTTTTGAAATTTTGAAAGCAAGATCTATTCCCCGAGAAAAATTCAGGCAAAGGAATTCTAGGTTCAGATATAGGAACATGAACAACAAAATCTTGTAAATTTTGAACTTTCGTGGTGAGATTATTCAAACCTGCAGCTAAACTCTGAATATCCATTTTAAACAGGTGAACACAGAGCCATTCCAGGATTAGAAGGAGAGAGAGAGAGGAAGGCTGCAATATAGGCAGACTTGCAAGTGATTCAATTGAAAGCACACTCAGAACTGAAGGAGAAAAAAAAAAAAAAATTTTTCAGCAGACTTCTTTTTTCTCTCCTTTCTCTGCCAATTAATTTAACCCTTTGTGGGACGGTCAAACTGTTATGGTTCTCAATGGCAAGAGAACATAGCCCAGCATACATAGGAACTAGCTCTTGGAAGGATGGAAACTTAAACTGACCATGAACTAAACCTGCCGCACAACTAACAGTAGCCGGGTAGCATAGCCTGCGTTTTATCCCTAGACGCCCAGCGCCGGCCGGAGGACTAACTAATCCTGGCAGAGGAAAATATAGTCCTGGCTCACCTCTAGAGAAATTTCCCCGAAAGGCAGACAGAGGCCCCCACATATATTGGCGGTGATTTAAGATGAAAATGACAAACGTAGTATGAAAATAGGTTTAGCAAAATCGAGGTCCGCTTACTAGATAGCAGGAAGACAGAAAGGGTACTTTCATGGTCAGCTGAAAACCCTATCAATACACCATCCTGAAATTACTTTAAGACTCTAGTATTAACTCATAACATCAGAGTGGCAATTTCAGATCACAAGAGCTTTCCAGACACAGAAACAAAACTGCAGCTGTGAACTGGAACAAAATGCAAAAAACAAACAAGGACAAAAGTCCGACTTAGCTGGAAGTTGTCTGGTAGCAGGAACATGCACAGAAAGGCTTCTGATTACAATGTTGACCGGCATGGAAGTGACAGAGGAGCAAGGTTAAATAGCGACTCCCACATCCTGATGGGAACAGGTGAACAGAGGGGATGATGCACACAAGTTCAATTCCACCAGTGGCCACCGGGGGAGCCCAAAATCCAATTTCACAACACTGCTGTGTGGGAAAATTCCCACGCAGATTTGCCATAAAGTGAGACCCTGAACTAAGGTAACCTCAGTGATGCACTGCAGGAGCCATTGTCTCCTGTCAGTGTGTCACTGAAGGTATGTAGAATAGTAACATCACTCGATGTCACTGTTCTATAGGGGAGATTGTCGTCGGACACTCGTTATTAATTGGACTGCGTCGGAGAGGGAGTATAAAGTTTATTATTTTAAATTTTTGAAGGCGAGCGAGTATGGTAAGTGTAGTTAAATTAAGAATACTAAAATACTTTTTTCTGGCTGTGTCTTTAGTTTTTTTAACCCTTTCACTGCTAGGATTAATAATGGATAGGCATCTTATTGACGCCTCTCCTTTATTAACCGGGCTTAATGTCACCTTACATTAGCAAGGTGACATTAACCCCTTATTACCCCATATCCCACAGCTACAAAGGAGTGGGAAGAGAGGGGCTAAGTGCCGGAATTGGTGCATCTTACAGATGCGCCATTTCTGGGGCGGCTGCGGGCTGGTACTTGTAGCCGGGGGGCCAATATCCATGGCCCTTCTCTAGGCTGTGAATATCAGCCCGCAGCTGTCTGCGTAGCCTTTCTGGCTATAAAATATAGGGGGACCCCACTTCATTTTTTGGGGGGTTGCCCTATTTTAATAGCCAGTAAAGGCTGCGCAGACAGCTGCGGGTTGATATTCATAGCCTGGGAGGGGCCATTGGTATTAACCCCTTCCCAGGCTGCAAATATTGGACCCCGGCTGTCGGCTTTCCCCCTCTGGTGCAGAAAATTGCGCGGGAGCCCAAGATATTTTTTTCCGTTTTTTGTTGTTTTTTTAATTAAACGTTCATTAAGAAACATAGGCCTTGCTATTATATATCTATGGATATATCTATAGATGGATATCTCTATAGATATAACTATGCTATATCTATCTATAGATAGTTATATATACAGATACATCTATCCAGCTACTTTCACACATCAGGTTTTTGCCGTCAGGCACAATCTGGCAAGTTTTGAAAACAACGGATCTGTTTTTCTTTTCACCGGTTCCGGTTGTTAGGTGTTGAGTTCCCGCCTCTGCACAGGGGGAATCTCAAACCATCTCCGCTGCGGTCTCCTATTCTTCTCCAGCCGCAGTGGAGCCTGCTCAGTGGTGGCGTCAGTCCCAGCGTCTAGCTCAGGCTGATACCGGATGACTGGTTACTACTGCCCTTCCAGGCTCTGTCCTTGTAGCCAGCAATGTTCAGCAGCGAGCAGGTCTTTCTTGGTCTAAGTCCTGCTTTTTACATACTGAGCATACCCATGGGTTGGAGGTCGGGGGTCACATGCTCAGATCCTGTTGCGGCTCCTATTGGTCCATCTGGAAGGTCTTGTTGCACTGCCACAATAAAAGGTTTGCATGGCTGCTCGGCCATGCGCTAGTGTATACTTGAAAACGTGTGTGTGTGATGATGAAAGTCTCTCATTAATCATCCCCTCCCTTGTGTATGACTGCTCACGTAAGGTGGATGTTTGCTAGCTAGTGCCTGACAGAGCCATCAGTACTAAACACACGATACAGCCTCTATTGCTGTGACCAACAGTGCGGCGCCGTGCGCTATTAGAGCACTTCCCTAACCCAAGTCTGGGTGGTTAGTGGGGTCCGCCAGTGCGGCACTGCTCGCACTCTTGTGCATAAAATTACTATTTTAGTTTACTCTGACACCCAGTAGTGGTGTCGAGCACAAGTGGTCTAGACGAACTCTAATCCCAAGTCTTGGGATAGAGTCCTGAGACTCCTTGCTTGCGCTCTTTGTGCGGTCAGGGTTCAACAGGGTTCGCTTCTTTCATACAGGGTGAAGCTAACCCGTGTGTGTATCCTCATTGTACCACCATATAGTCCCTCATTACTCAGCAGCAGGTTCCATCTCTGCACGGTGGACCCCGGGCTGCGAACGCACCTTATACCATCTCTCTTATTATTTGGTGCGTTCTGATAGCCCTAACACCGTTTTTTTCTCATAGAGTTGTATTAGCACCGGATTGCTCCTGATGGCCACACGTTTCATCCATTTTTTTGCCGGATCCATCAGAAAAGCTGTTTCCGGCAGACAGAGAAAACATTTAGAAGAAAGGATTAGGCAAAAAATGTATGAAACTGAGATGTGAAATGATGAATCCGGCGTCCGAATCCGGTTTTTCATGCATGTTTCCATTCAAATCATGCACATTTTCCGTTCTCACTCTCTCTCAAAAAAGGATCAGTTGCATCAGTTTTTCACTATTTGCAACGGATCCATTTTGTCAAAATTTTGCCGGATCCTGCCTGACAGAAAAAAACTGATGTGTGAAAGTAGCCTAACTATCCATATATCTATCTATATCAATCCATAGATATATCTACCTACATCTATCCATAGATATATCTATCTACATCTATCCATATATATATCTATCTACATCTATCTATCTCATTCCTTTTATCCATCTATCTATCTATCTATCTATCTATCTATCTATCTATCTATCTATCTATCTATCTATCTATCTGTGTAATGGAGTGTGGGTGGGACAAATGTAAAAGAGGAGGTTGGACAAGACATGAAATCACAAATCTTTTTTTTGTTCAATAATACATCTTTATTTAGCTTTCAAAAATGCATCAAAAAATGCATAAAAAACGCATCAAAAACGTGCAAAAACGCATCAAAAACGCACCTGTGTTTTCTGCCAAGAGCTGTGGATTTAGTGCAGAAAAAAATGCAGGCAAATCTGCAACGGGTGCACATACCCTTAAATGACTCAGATCACCAAACAAATTTAAATATTATACCTGCATGAGAAAGCAAAGTAGACCAAAAGGATCCTCAAAAGCTAGACATCATGCAGCGATCCAAAGAAATTCAGGTACAAATGAGAAATAAAACAATTGAGATCTATCACTCTGGAAAAGGCTATTAACCCCTTCACCCCCAAGGGTGGTTTGCACGTTAATGACCGGGCCAATTTTTACAATTCTGACCACTGTCCCTTTATGAGGTTATAACTCTGGAACGCTTCAACGGATCTTGGCGATTCTGACATTGTTTTCTCGTGACATATTGTACTTCATGTTAGTGGTAAAATTTCTTCGATATAACTTGCGTTTATTTGTGAAAAAAACGAATATTTGGCGAAAATTTTGAAAATTTCGCAATTTTCCAACTTTGAATTTTTATCCCCTTAAATCACAGACATATGTCACACAAAATACTTAATAAATAACATTTCCCACATGTCCACTTTACATCAGCACAATTTTGGAACCAACATTTTTTTTTGTGACGGAGTTATAAGGGTTAAAAGTTGACCAGCAATTTCTCATTTTTACAACACCATTTTTTTTTAGGGACCACATCTCATTTGAAGTCATTTTGACGGGTCTATATGATAGAAAATACCCAAGTGTGACACCATTCTAAAAACTGCACCCCTCAAGGTACTCAAAACCACTTTCAAGAAGTTTATTAACCATTCAGGTGTTTCACAGGAATTTTTGGAATGTTTAAATAAAAATGAACATTTAACTTTTTTTCACACAAAATTTATTTCAGCTCCAATTTGTTTTATTTTACCAAGGGTAACAGGAGAAAATAGACCCCAAAAGTTGTTGTACAATTTGTCCTGAGTACGCTGATACCCCATATGTGGGGGTAAAGGACAGTTTGGGCGCATGGCAGAGCTTGGAAGCAAAGGAGCGCCATTTGACTTTTCAATGCAAAATTGACTGGAATTGAGATGGGACACCATGTTGCATTTGGAGAGCCCCTGATGTGCCTAAACATTGAAACCCCTAACAAGTGACACCATTTTGGAAAGTAGACCCCCTAAGGAACTTATCTAGATGTGTGGTGAGCACTTTGACCCAACAAGTGCTTTACAGAAGTTTATAATGCAGAGCCGTAAAAATAAAAAATCATATTTTTTCACAAAAATGATCTTTTCACCCCCAATTTTTTAATTTTCCCAAGGGTGAGAGAAGAAATTGGACCCCAAAGATTGTTGTGCAATTTGTCCTGAGTACGCTGATACCCCATATGTGGGTGTAAACCATTGTTTGGGCGCAGGGCAGAGCTCGGAAGGGAAGGAGCGCCATTTGACTTTTCAATGCAAAATTGACTGGAATTGAGATGGGACGCCATGTTGCATTTAGAGAGCCCTTGATGTGCCTAAACATTGAAACCCCTAACAAGTGACACCATTTTGGAAAGTAGACCCCCTAAGGAACTTATCTAGATGTGTGGTGAGCACTTTGACCCACCAAGTGCTTCACAGAAGTTTATAATGTCGAGCCGTAAAAATAAAAAATCATATTTTTTCACAAAAATGATCTTTTCACCCCCAATTTTTTATTTTCCCAAGGGTAAGAGAAGAAATTGGACCCCAAAAATAGTTGTGCAATTTGTCGTGAGTACACTGATACCCCATATGTGGGTGTAAACCATTGTTTGGGCGCAGGGCAGAGCTCAGAAGGGAAGGAGCGCCATTTGACTTTTCAATGCAAAATTGACTGGAATTGAGATGGGACGCCATGTTGCGTTTGGAGAGCCCCTACTGTGCCTAAACATTGAAACCCCCCACGAGTGACACCATTTTGGAAAGTAGACCCCTTAAGGAACTTATCTAGATGTGTGTTGAGCACTTTGACCTAACAAGTGCTTCACAGAAGTTTATAATGCAGAGCCGTAAAAATAAAAAATCATATTTTTTCACAAAAATGATCTTTTAACCCCCATTTTTTTATTTCCCCAAGGGTAAGAGAAGAAATTAGACCACAAAAGTTGTTGTGCAATTTGTCCTGAGTAGTGTTGAGCATTCCGATGCTGCAAGTATCGGGTATCGGCCGATACTTGCTGTATCGGAATTCCGATACCGGGATTCCGATACTCTTGTGGTATCGGGTATCGGGTATCGGAACAACATTTTATTTTAATTCTCTCTTTTACACATTTTAACATTGTTAAAATGTGTAAAAGAGAGAATTAAAATAAAAAATATCGCTATACTCACCTGTCCGACGCAGCCGGGACCTCAGCGCAGGAACCGGCAGCGTTGTTTGTTTAAAATTCCCGCTTTTACATGGTTACGCGAACTCCCGGCTTGTGATTGGTCAGGGCGCCCATGTTGCCGGGCCGCGGACCAATCACAGCAAGCCGTGACGAAAATACGTCACGGCTTGCTGTGATTGGTCCGCGTCCCGGCAACATGGCCGCCATTAACCAATCACAAGCCGTGACGTCACGGGAGGCTGGACTTGCGCGCTTTTGAAAAAGCGCGCGTGTCCAGCCTCCAGTGACGTCCCGGCTTATGATTGGTTGCGCCGCGATCAACCAATCACAAGCCGGGAGGCTGGACACGCGCGCAATTTTAAAATGCGCGCTTGTCCTGCCTCCCGTGACGTCACGGCTTGTGATTGGTTAATGGCGGCCATGTTGCCGGGCCGCGGACCAATCACAGCAAGCCGTGACGTATTTTCGTCACGGCTTGCTGTGATTGGTCCGCGTCCCGGCAACATGGCGCCGTGACCAATCATAAGCCGGGACGTCACTGGAGGCTGGACACGCGCGCTTTTTCAAAAGCGCGCAAGTCCAGCCTCCCGTGACGTCACGGCTTGTGATTGGTTAATGGCGGCCATGTTGCCGGGACGCGGACCAATCACAGCAAGCCGTGACGTATTTTCGTCACGGCTTGCTGTGATTGGTCCGCGGCCCGGCAACATGGGCGCCCTGACCAATCACAAGCCGGGAGTTCGCGTAACCATGTAAAAGCGGGAATTTTAAACAAACAACGCTGCCGGTTCCTGCGCTGAGGTCCCGGCTGCGTCGGAGAGGTAAAGTATAGCGATATTTTTTATTTTAATTCTTTCTTTTACACATTTATATGGTTCCCAGGGCCTGAAGGAGAGTTTCCTCTCCTTCAGACCCTGGGAACCATCAGGAATACCGTCCGATACTTGAGTCCCATTGACTTGTATTGGTATCGGGTATCGGTATCGGATTGGATCCGATACTTTGCCGGTATCGGCCGATACTTTCCGATACCGATACTTTCAAGTATCGGACGGTATCGCTCAACACTAGTCCTGAGTACGACGATACCCCATATGTGGGTGTAAACCATTGTTTGGGCGCATAGCAGAGCTCAGAAGGGAAGAAGCGCTATTTTACTTTTCAATGCAAAATTGACTGGAATTAAGATGGGATGCCATGTTGCGTTTGGAGAGCCCCTGATGTGCCTAAACATTAAACCCCCCACAAGTGACACCATTTTGGAAAGTAGACCCCCTAAGGAACTTATCTAGATGTGTTTTGAGAGCTTTGAACCCCCAAGTGTTTCACTACAGTTTATAACGCAGAGCCGTGAAAATAAAAATTATTTTTTTTTTCACAAAAATGATTTTTTAGCCCCCAGTTTTGTATTTTCACAAGGGTATCAGGATAAATTGGACCTCAAAAGTTGTTGTCCAATTTGTCTGGAGTACGCTGATACCCCATTTGTGGGGGGGGACCACTGTTTGGGCGCATGACAGAGCTCAGAAGGGAAGGAGCGCCATTTGGAATGCAGACTTAAATGGATTGGTCTGCAGGCGTCACGTTGCATTTGCAGAGCCCCTGATGTACCCAAACAGTACAAACCCCCCACAAGTGACCCCATATTGGAAACTAGACCCCCCAAGGAACTTATCTAGATGTGTTGTGAGAACTTTGAACCCCCAAGTGTTTCACTACAGTTTATAACGCAGAGCCGTGAAAATAAATTTTTTTTTTTTTTTTTCACAAAAATGATTTTTTAGCCCCCAGTTTTGTATTTTCACAAGGGTATCAGGATAAATTGGACCCTAAACGTTGTTGTCCAATTTGTCCTGAGTACGCTGATACCCCCTATGTGGGGGGGAACCACTGTTTGGGCGCATGACAGAGCTCGGAAGGGAAGGAGCGCCATTTGGAATGCAGACTTAAATGGATTGGTCTGCAGGCGTCACGTTGCATTTGCAGAGCCCCTGATGTACCCAAATAGTACAAACCCCCCACAAGTGACCCCATATTGGAAACTAGACCTCCCAAGGAACTTATCTAGATGTGTTGTGAGAACTTTGAACCCCCAAGTGTTTCACTACAGTTTACAACGCAGAGCCGTGAAAATAAAACATATTTTTTTTCCCACAAAAATGATTTTTAGCCCCCCAAATTTTTATTTTCCCAAGGATAACAAGAGAACATGGACCCCAGAAGTTGTTGTTCAATTTGTCCCTAGTACGCTGATACCCCATATGTTGGGGTAAACCCCTTTTTGGACGCACGGGAGAGCTCGGAAGGGAAGGAGCACTGTTTTACTTTTTCAACGCAGAATTGGCTGGAATTGAGATTGGACGCCATGTCGCGTTTGGAGAGCCCCTGATGTGCCTGAACAGTGGAATCTCCCCAATTCTACCTGAAACCCTACCCCTAACCTCACCCCTAACCGTTTACTGAACATTTTCTGACAGTCATAAGTGCCACGTATATAAGTGCCACGTATATAAGTGCCACGTATTTAAGAGCCACGTATTTAAGAGCCACGTATTTAAGTGCCACGTATTTAAGTGCCACGTATTTCAGTGCCACGATATTTCAGTGCCACGATATTTCAGTGCCACGTATTTCAGTGCCACGTATTTCAGGCACTGAAAAATACGTGGCACGTAAATACTTCAGTGCCACAATATTTCAGTGCCACGTATTTCAGTGCCACGTATTTCAGGCACTGAAAAATACGTGGCACGTAAATACGTGGCACGTAAATACGTGGCACTTAAATACGTGGCACTTAAATACGTGGCACTTAAATACGTGGCCACTGAAATATCGTGGCACTTATATACGTATATACGTATATAAACGTATATTTCAGTGCCACGTATTTCAGTGCCACGTATTTCAGGTTAGGGGTAGGGTTAGGGGTAGGTTTAGGGTTTTTTGTTTTTTTCTTTTTTTCTTGTGTTTTTCTATAAAAACGCATGCGTTTTACCGCGTTTACATGCATTTTTTCACACATGTGGTTTTTTTAAAAAACGCATGCAGATAAAAACGCAAGTGTGAAACCAGACTAAAAGACGCTTTTTATAGCAAAAAAGTTTTTGCGTCTCCACATTTTGAGACCTATAATTTTTCCACATTTTGGTCCACAGAGTCATGTGAGGTTTTTTTTTTTTTGCGGGACGAGTTGACGTTTTTATTGGTAACATTTTCGGACACGTGACCATTTTTTATCACTTTTTATTCCGATTTTTGTGAGGCAGAATAACCAAAAACCAGCTATTCATGAATTTCTTTTGGGAGAGGCGTTTATACCGTTCTGCGCTTGGTAAAATTGATAAAGCAGTTTTATTTGTCGGGTCAGTACGATTACAGCGATATCTCATTTATATCATTTTTTTATGTTTTGACGCTTTTATACGATAAAAACTATTTTATAGAAAAAATAATTATTTTGGCATCGCTTTATTCTGAGGACTATAACTTTTTTATTTTTTTGCTGATGATGCTGTATGGCAGCTCGTTTTTTGCGGGACAAGATGACGTTTTCAGCGGTAACATGGTTATTTATATCTGTCTTTTTGATCGCGTGTTATTCCACTTTTTGTTCGGCGGTATGGTAATAAAGCGTTGTTTTTTGCCTCGTTTTTTTTTTTTTTTCTTACGGTGTTTACTGAAGGGGTTAACTAGTGGGCCAGTTTTATAGGTTGGGTCGTTACGGACGCGGCGATACTAAATATGTGTACTTTTATTGTTTTTGTTTGTTTTTTTTAGATAAAGAAATGTATTTATGGGAATAATATTTTTTTTATTATTATTATTTATTTAGGAATTTTTTTTTTTTTTTTTTACACATGTGGAAATTTTTTTTTTTACTTTTTTACTTTGTCCCAGGGGGGGACATCACAGATCGCAGATCTGATAGTGTGCACAGCACTCTATCAGATCCGCGATCATACTTTCATCGGAGCAGGCTGCAGCTTTCATCTGCAGCCTGCTCCGACCCGGAAGTGCTCCCTGCAGGACCCGGATACAGCCCCTCGGCCATTTTGGATCCGGGGCCTGCAGGGAGAAGACGTTCGGTACGAGGTGAGTACATCACCTTGTACCGATCGTCTCAGGGAAGCCCGCAGGGAGCCCCCTCCCTGCGCGATGCTTCCCTGTACCGCCGGTACACCGCGATCATGTTTGATCGCGGTGTGCCGGGGGTTAATGTGCCGGGGGCGGTCCGTGACCGCTCCTGGCACATAGTGCCGGATGTCAGCTGCGATATGCAGCCGACACCCGGCCGCGATCGGCCGCGCTCCCCCCGTGAGCGCGGCCGATCACGTATGACGTACTATCCCGTCGGCGGTCATGGGGGCCCACCCCACCTCGACGGGATAGTACGTCAAATGTCGGGAAGGGGTTAAGCCATTTCAAAAGTTTTGGGACTCCAGCGAACCACAGTGAGAGCCATTATCCCCAAATTGTGAAAACATGGAACGGTGGTATACCTTCCCAGGAGTGGCCAGTAGACTGAAATTACACCAAGAACACTGTGAAGACTCATCCAAGAGGTCACAAAAGATGCAACAGCAACATCCAAAGAACTGTAGGCTTTACTTACATCAGTTAAGGTTAGTGTTCATGATTCCACCATAAGAAAGAGACAGGGCAAAAATGGTGTGCATGGCAAAATTCCAAGCCAAAAACCACTGCTGAGCAGTAAGAACATAAAAGCTTATCTTAGACAATTCAGAAACAGGAGGAGGGGGGAAGGGAAAGGGTTGGAGCTTGACACGCCGAGACATACATCTAGGAGCCGTTGCAAATGAATATAACTGGTGGGTGCCGTACCTGCTGGTGATTAACAGCTGATGTAGAAGAGAAGAGAAATGGAAATTCCCAGCATGTCCATCCAGTATGAGTAAAATAGCCAAAATTTATTAGAACATTTTAAAAAACAATTTTAAAAAAAGAGAGAAAACCCTCTTTGCCTGACGCGTTTCTGGCGCACCACAGCGCCCTTAGTCATAGGAACAAATACAACATAGATACACAGGGTTATATATGATAGGGAACCAATCACAAACATAGCAATTAATTTCATTGGAAAAAGCTGCAGCTAAATTCACATAACAGACCTTTACCTTATTTTTCTCCAAATATCATAGAAATACACAAATATCTATTTTGAATTACCACAAAATCTGTTCATCAATTCAATATATATAAAATAGATCATTTTTGTAATTCATACCATGTGGATATTTGGTGTCTAAAGTTAGAATCCAAAAGGCTTCCCGCAAAGCCAATTGCTTCCTCCAATCTCCACCTCTAGGTGACTGACTAACCTTTTCAATGCCGAAAAAGGAAAAATCTGACAGATCGCCTTTGTGCACAGAAATAAAATGTTTAGTGGCCCCAGAATAACCTGAATTACTATTCTTTATATTGGCTACATGTTCAGAAATTCTTTTTTTTATTTTCCTTGTGGTATAACCTATATAACAAATATTGCAGGCTTTGCATTTTATGCAATATATGGCATGATCAGAATCACAATTGATAAATGATTTTATATTATAAGTAACATTTTGATTCGAAGAAAAAGAAGTTCTTTTATTGTCTGCAAATTGGCAGACATTGCATCTATTGCCAGAACATTTAAAAAAACCCTTCACTGATAGCCATGATGTGGGAGTTTTTCTCGGGCGCACCATACTGGGAGATAAAACATTCCCCAGTGTGCAACCTCTTTTAGCCACTATCCTGCAACCATTTTGAAGAATTGTGCACAGAGAACTATCTTGATTGACTACAGGAAGATATTTAAGAATAATCTGTCTGATTTTGTTATATTGACTGCTATAAGCAGTAGAAAAAGTGATCTGCGTTTCAGAAGCGGCACTTACATTCTTATTTTCAGAATACAATAAATTGGTACGTGGAATTTTGGAAACCTGTCTGAATGCATGCTTTATATTAGAGTGTTTGTACCCTCTATCCAGCAGTCTGTCAGAAATGATGCGACTCTCTTTATGGAAATTTTCATCGCTAGAGCAAATTCTTCTTGCTCTGGTAAGTTCCCCCCTAGGAATGGCATGAATGGTATGACGAGGGTGTGAGCTTGAGGACATCAGGATCGTATTACCAGAGTTGTCTTTTCTATAGAGTTAGGTATTAACCCTCTGCGTTATATTACTGCCTGTAAGGAGAACATCCAAAAATGAAACTTCATCTGAAGGAATGCCGCTGGTGAAACGCAGATTACACTGATTATCATTCAGATAAAACATAAAATTTTGTCACCTCCCCCTGCCAAATTAACAAAATATCGTCCACAAATCTCCCATACCAATTAAGGCATGGGAGAAATGGATTATCATCTGTGAATATATGAAATTCTTCCCACCAGGCCATAAATAAAATAGCTAAAGATGGAGAGAACTTGGACCCCATAGGAGCACCCATGGTTTGGATGTAATAGTCATTTTGGAACATGAAGAAATTATGTTTTAGTAAATAATGTAAAGACGCAAGAATAAACCATTTCAATGAGTCTGAGTAACTGCTATACTTATTTAGATGATATTCAATTGCTGTCATAGCCAAAGAGTGGGGAATACACGAATATAAGTTTGCGACGTCGCAAGTCACAAAAGAATAATCGTGACACCACTGAAAAGTATCAAAAACCTTCAAAACTGATGAGGTGTCTTTAAGATACCCTGGAATTCTTGGGATCAAAGGTTGAAGATACTCATCAATCAAGTGACTGAGATTTTCATTTAGGGAACCCATCCCAGAAATTATAGGTCGTAAAGGTGGAGGGAAAACATTTTTATGTGTTTTTGGGAGCCCATGAAAAATGGGAATAATTGGATGTTCCGGAAGTAACCATTTGTGAATTTTGTTATTTATGACCCCCAATTTCTGTGCATTATTTGGTATATCAATCATGTCATATTTGAAAGACAATGTGGGGTCAGATTTCAAAGAAGTGTATGTACTGGTGTCCTGTATAATGGATGTTATCAATCTACAGTACAAAGCAGTATCTATAACTACTATACAACCCCCTTTGTCTGACTGACGAACTGTCAAATCATAATTATGTTGTAAATCTCTAACCGCCTGAGATTGAATTTTACTCAAGTTGCTTCGATGGTTAGCATTCCGTGTTTCAGCATGTAGTTTTTTCAAATCCTGTTCTACTAAGGTCTGAAACAAGTCTAGAGCAGGAACTCTTGATTGAAGGGGATAATATGCTGGATTAGATGAAAGCACCTGCACATCTTCGTCTTTTATTTTGTCCTCATCAGAATTTTCCTCTTGAAGGGAGGTTAGAGTAAGTAGCGTACATTGTTCCATAAAGGAAAGGGACGCATTATTTTCCTTGGTGCAATATGATCTTTTACTGCCAGAATTAAAGTCATTTTGGTTATCAGAAAAGAAATGTCTTTTAACCGTAAGAAGACGAGTGAATTTGTTGACATCTTTAATGGTCTCAAACAAGTTGAAATTGCCAGTTGGAACGAAGTTCAGACCCTTGGCCAATACTTCAATTTGTATAGGAGATAGAATGGTCGGAGTCAGAACTATAACGCTGTCCAGATGCTGGTTTAGTACTGATATCTGCGTTTCCTTTCCCTCCTGGGATATCTTCTCCATTCGTCTCTTGCGGGCTCTCCTGCCCCCCCCTCCTTCTCCGGCGTTTTTTGACATGGCAGTGTTGTGAATGTGTCTGGCATCCGCACTGGAGAAGGACACATCTGTTTCACATTCTGATGGATTATACTCCGATGAAGAAAAAGACACAGATTTTCTACGTGCATATTCACATTGATGCCACTGAGGTTGGTTTCTAAGTATAGGCTTAGGTGTGTGATCAGTCCGTTTTTTCCATGAATACACTTTATCATTTTTGTAGTCAAAAGAGTCTCTGTTAAATTTAGATTTTTTCATTTTTATAATGGAATCCTCCATAGTCTTTAAATGATCAGTCATTTTTTTAGAAAGCACATCAAAATCAGGCTGGTCTGTATATTTGGAAAGTTCTTTGTTGGTATTGTCAATGTCCACCTTGAGTTGGTGAAGTTTTATTTCTTCATATGATATAATTAAACTCATAAGTTTTAACGAGCATTGTGAAAGAATCATATTCCATTCAGCGAGAAACTTATCAGAAAAGATATAAGTAGGAGATTTTTTCATACGCAAACCCCTGGGAATCATTTCCTTTTCAACATATTTTCTGAGAGTATTATGGTCCCACCAGGTGCGTATTTCTTGCTGAGAAAACTTCTCTAGTTTCGAATAGAGATCTTTCAGCTCACTGGGTGGTGCAGAGATACCATCTGTGTTATCAAACACTGAAGCTAATTTAGCCATACGGGAGTCCATGATTAAATAAAAAACTGCACAGTGTGTATAGATGAAACCACACTTGTCTACTAGTTGCTGCGTTTCCCAAACATCAAAATTTTGCAACGGAATAAATAGTAGTATTGTATAATATCGTCCGTATGATCAAGATAATTGTATAAACTCGCTTGAACTTTTGAACAAAAACTTCAGCGGAGCTCCAAATCACTGCATAGACAATTCAGAAACAGGAGGAGGGGGGAAGGGAAAGGGTTGGAGCTTGACACGCCGAGACATACATCTAGGAGCCGTTGCAAATGAATATAACTGGTGGGTGCCGTACCTGCTGGTGATTAACAGCTGATGTAGAAGAGAAGAGAAATGGAAATTCCCAGCACGTCCATCCAGTATGAGTAAAATAGCCAAAATTTATTAGAACATTTTAAAAAACAATTTAAAAAAAAGAGAGAAAACCCTCTTTGCCTGACGCGTTTCTGGCGCACCACAGCGCCCTTAGTCATAGGAACAAATACAACATAGATACACAGGGTTATATATGATAGGGAACCAATCACAAACATGGCAATTAATTTCATTGGAAAAAGCTGCAGCTAAATTCACATAACAGACCTTTACTTTATTTTTCTCCAAAATACATCAGTTAAGGTTAGTGTTCATGATTCCACCATAAGAAAGAGACAGGGCAAAAATGGCGTGCATGGCAAAATTCCAAGCCAAAAACCACTGCTGAGCAGTAAGAACATAAAAGCTTATCTTAGTTTTGCCAGAAAATATAATGATGGTCCCCATGACTTTTGGGAGAATACTTTGTGGACTGATGAGACAAAAGTTGAATTTTTTTGAAGGTGTATGTCCCATAACTTCTGATGTTGAAGTGACACATCATTTCAGAAAAGGAACATCATACCGACAGTAAAATATGATGGTGGTAATGTCATGGCCTGGGACTGTTTTGCTGTTTCAGGACCTGGAAGACTTGCTGTGGTAAATGGAAAGATTAATTATGCTGTCTACCAAAAAATCCAGAAGGAGAATGTCTGGCCAACAGTTGGTGATCTCAAGGTAAAGCACACTTGGGTTATGCTGCAAGAAAATGGTATAAAACACACTGGCAAGTCCACTTCTGAATGGCTAAAAAAAAATAAGACTTTGGAGTGACCTAGTCAAAGTCCTCCTGACCTTAATCCAATTTAGATGCTGTGACATGACTTTTAGAAAGGTGGTTCACACTCTGAAACCCTCCAATGTGAGCCAATCAAAACAATTCTGCTAAGAGGAGTGGGTCAAAATTCCTAAAGATCATTGCAAAAAATTAGTTGCCAGTTATCTCAAATGTATGATTGCAGTTGTTGCAGCTAAGGGTGGTCCAACCAGTTTTAGGGGGCAATCACTTTTTCACACTGGGCCTTGTAGCTTTGGATTTCTTTTTCCACTAATAATAAAGACCTTCATTTAAAAACTGCTTTTTTGTTTACTTGTGTTATCTTTGTTTAAAAATTACATTTCTTGGTGATCTGAAACATTTAAATGTAACAAACATACAAAAGAATAAGAAATTGAGAAGGGGCAAACAATTTTTCACACCACTGTATGTACATGGTATATATACTTCTGGGAAAAACATCAATTGGAAGAACATGGACCACTGTCGCACAGGGTCGGTTATCAGTTACCATCTTTTGCTAACTTGAAGTCGAAATGAGTTAAGGGATTGATAACAGTCAATTTTGGCTTCCAATTCATTTTTTACTTCTGCCATGTATTGCAAATTGGGATTCCCTATTAAGTATTTACAATATAGCCTGCAAATATAGTGATACAGAAGAAAGCACCTCTACGGGTTGAGGTGACATCTCAAGTGTAAATTCAAGATCATGTAATAAAGCATTTATTCAAATATTCAACGCATCAATAAAACAAAAAATATAAAAAAATATTTATATTTTATCCCCTTACTTTCAGGAAAGCCCTTTGATAATGTCACCGGTATTTATGCTGCTGTAACTAATATAATTGTGTCCATACTCTTGAGCAAAAGATTTGATTTTGAGGATCCAACAATACTGCGGCTTATGGGTTTAATCAATCAGAATGTAAAACTTTTAACCAGCCCCTGGGTCATGGTAAGTAATTATTCAGGGATGTATGAAGGTTCAATCAGTAGGGACAATGCCTAATTGATTTTACATTTCTCAGAGGTTAATGTGCTAAGTATGCTTTCATGGTAGACTGGGAAGAGCATTTTTTGTGGTGGCCAAGGTTAGCATGTAACCATGAGCGTGGCCTAGGTTATTTAAGAATCAGTGTTCAGTCATGTGGAGTCAGTTACAAAGGGAATGTGAGTTTATTGGAGCCTCAGGATGCCTGTGTATATTAGTCAAGTGAGGATTGGGCATATTTGCCAATTGGAACACTGGTTGAAGGTTACATCTGAGGTGGAGGAACCATTGCTCACCCCATGTAGAGAATGCTTTTTGAAAATGAAGCAAAGTGCCTAAAAAATTGTTCTGGACTCAATAAATCAAGAGAGTTGCTCATATGCAGAGGAGAATGAATTCTGCTAGTGAGCAACTAACAGCTTCCTGAGAGCTTAATTCAGGTGACCACATTCAAGAGAGCCGAGACACCACACATTTAGAGTGAGAGATGAAACACCACACATTTAGAGTGGGAGATGAGACACCACACATTTAGAGTGGGAGACGAGACACGACACATTTAGAGTGGGACAACTGTTTTTTTTGTTTATCTTATATTTATTTGTTTTGTTATCTAATGTTCATAATTTCATTAGAACATATTCGTCAAGATTTTTTTCTTTTCTTTTCATGTATACTGAAGCTGTACAACAGTTTTCCATCTTTTGTTAAATGGCTGCCTGGAGCTCACAAAATGTATTTAAAAAATATTAAAGAACTTAATAACTTTGTAACAAAAACATTTACGAAACAGAAGAAAGAGCTGGATGTGAATGACCAAAGGAACCTCATCGATACCTTCTTGGCCAAGCAGCAAGAGGTACAATGAACATTTTATGGGTTAATAAAATGTAATATTATTTAAAAAAATAATGAACTTCAAAAAAAGCAGGCAACACTCCATCTCCTCTGAAAACTGTGCAGGATTTATTAGACCCACATGTCTGGGCAACGTTTTGGGTCGAAATGAGCCTTTCTCAAGCCTCAAGCCTCAAAAAAAATAATGTACAAAAAGACAAAAGTAGAACATTTTAACAAAAACTTGACACAACATGGTGAATTCATTATGCAAACAACATACCGTATATACTCGAGAAATAAGCCGACCCCCCTAATTTTGCCACAAAAAACTGGGAAAACTTGTTGACTCGAGTATAAGCCTAGGGTGGAAAATACAGCAGCTACTGGTGAATTTCAAAAATAAAAATAGATGCTCCATACCGTTCATTATTGCCCCAAAGGAGGTTCCATATAAAGCTGTGCCATACATAATGCTCCATACCGTTGATTATTGCCCCATAGATGCTCCATACCGTTCATTATGGCCCCATAGATGCTCCTTATAAAGCTGTGCCATACATAATGCTCCATACCGTTGATTATTGCCCCATAGATGCTCCATATATAGCTGTGCCATATAGAATGCTCTGCACCATTCATTATGGCCCCATAGATGCTCCTTATAAAGCAGTGCCTTATATGCTCTGCACTGTTCATTGTTGCCCCATAGATGTGCCATATAATTCTGTGCCTTATATGCTCTGCACCGTTGCCCCATAGATGTGCCATATAATTCTGTGCCTTATATGCTCTGCACCGTTGCCCCATAGATGTGCCATATAATTCTGTGCCTTATATGCTCTGCACCGTTGCCCCATAGATGTGCCATATAATTCTGTGCCTTATATGCTCTGCACCGTTGCCCCATAGATGTGCCATATAATTCTGTGCCTTATATGCTCTGCACCGTTGCCCCATAGATGTGCCATATAAATCTGGCCATATATAATGCTGCTGCTGCTGCTGCAATAAAAAAACAAAAAAAACACACATACTCACCTCTCTTGCTTGCAGCTCCTCAGCGTCCCGTCCCGGCGTCTCTCCGCACTGACTGATCAGGCAGAGGGCGGCGCGCACACTATATGCGTCATCGCGCCCTCTGACCTGCACAGTCAGAGCCAGAGGACGGGAAGACTGAGCGGCGCCCGGCGGTTGGAACGTGGACAGGTGAATATAAAATACTCACCTAGTCCTGGCGCTCCTGACGCTGTCCCTGCCTGTCACACTGTCTCCGGGTGCCGCAGCTCTTCCTCTGTCAGCGGTCACTGGCACCGCTGATTAGAGGAATGAATTATGCGGCTCCACCCCTATGGGAGTGGAGTCCATATTCATTTCTCTAATGAGCGGTCCCATGTGACCGCTGAACAGGGGAAGAGCTGCGGCACCCGAAGACAGTGTGACAGGCATGGACAGCGTCAGGATCGCCGGGACTAGGTGAGTATGCCTCAGCGCCCTCTCCCCCTCACCCGCCGGCCCTGCCGCCGACCGTGACTCGAGTATAAGCCGAGAGGGGCACTTTCAGCCCAAAAATGTGGGCTGAAAATCTCGGCTTATACTCCAGTATATACGGTAATCAAGTAAGAATCATGTTACTGCTGCTTTTCCTGCTTCTGCCATTGAAGTCAGTGCTGGGCAGCGGCGAGCAGACGCTTCTGGGATTAAGTCCTGCTTTTCTCGTTCTGAGCATGCCCAGAGTAAGATCTCTCAGTGGAGATCGAGGGTCACATGATCAGACACTGCAGCTAAGGTCCTGTAGGTGCTCACGCTCTGTGGCAGCCTCTCATTGGTACTTCCAGGAAGGTCCTGTATGTGCTGCAACTATTTAAGGCTCGCACGGCCATGTGCTAGTATTGCTCTTTATTTATGTACTTTGCGCCAGTGTGGTCTTGTATGAGTGTGTTCAGGGACCCGGCTGAAATAAGCCCCTAGAATGCTGGCACTTCAGGCGAGGAGTTTGTATGCTTGGGTATTCAGGGACCTGGCCGAAATAAGCCCCTAAAATGCTGGCAACTCCGGTGAGGAGTTTCGTGTGCATGCATGACCACTGACTGCTCTTGTTTAGGCAGTTAGCCTGTGCCTCTGTGGAGTCTAACAGGGCACAGTGCTTTGAGTTCACGGCTGCTCTGTGAAGTAACAGAGTTAGCTAACACTGCCATTTAGTTCCGCTATTTGCCAGCAGCAGGTTCTCCTGCATGGTGGACCCCGGGCTGCGAACGCATCTATCATAATAAAATCTATATATTAATTTGGTGCGTTGCGCTAGCCCTAACATAATACTAGCGCCAGGGTCTGGCTAGTAAATGGCGGACATACAGCAATCTTTGCGGTATATCCAGCAGCTGGAGGGTAGGTTCGTGGCTCCCGAGAGCTCAACCTCAGCTGTGGATATTTCCGCAGTTGCTGTACAGGCTGCTAGCGTAGCTGCAGCAAGCTTGTCCACTGCCACCCCTGTTCCGACATTTTCGCGCCTCATGCTGCCAGAAAAATTTTCTGGAGAAAGCAGGTCTTGTAGGGGATTCGTGAGTCAGTGCTCTATTCACCTCGAGCTACTGGCTGCACGTTTTCCCACAGAGCGGGCTAAGGTGGGATTATTGTGTCCCTCTTGTCAGACAGGGCGTTGGAATGGGCTACGCCGCTGTGGGAGCGTGACGATCATGTGGTGCAGAGTGCTCCGTTGTTTCTGAGCACTCTGAAACAGGTCTTCCTAGGACCTCAAGTCACCCATGATATAGCGCTCCAACTGCTGGCATTAACTCAGGGTGAGTCCTTGGTCAGCCAATTTGCTATCCGTTTCCAAACTTTAGCTTCAGAGCTGGAGTGGTCGGATAAAGCCCTTATCCCCATATTTTGGAGGGGGCTGGCTGATCACGTTAAGGACGCTCTGGCCACTAGGGAGATTCCAGCCACACTGGAGGAGTTAATAACTGTCTCTACCCGTATTGACCTCCGTTTTAACGACCGGAGGTTAAAGCGAGCCCAGTGTAGGCAGAAGTTTCGGCTGGCTCCCACCTTCGCCAAACCTCTGGAATCTCCGGTCCAGGTTCCTGAGTCACATGAGTCTAGGGAGGTGTCTCGAGCGGGTTTTAAGTCCCGGACCGCTTGGGCACCCAAGGTCTGTCATGTTTGCCAGCAGTCTGGACATCTTGCCACCAGATGTTCCCAGCGGTCGGGAGACGTCAGCCTCTAGTGGTAGTCGGTGGAGGTACACTAGATACGGCGACATTTGCCTCAAAATTGTCCTTTAAGGGGACAATTATTATTGTCTCATCTTCCCACTCAGTAGAGCTCTGCGTGGATTCTGGGGCGGAGGGCAATTTTATGTCATCCGCCTTCGCCCAACATCACGCAATACCCCTGGTTATGCTAGCGCAACCACTTACGGTACGAGTGGTGAATGGGTCGACACTGCCCTCACAGATAACTCACCAGACCATTCCTTTTACTCTGTCCATGTCGCCATCCCATCAGGAGACAATATCTCTGCTCATCATACCTGAGGGAATTGATGAGGTCCTGTTGGGAATACCTTGGTTACGGTACCACTCTCCACATATCGAGTGGTCCTCAGGAAGAATTTTGGGATGGGGTGAGTCTTGTGAGGGTAGGTGTCAAAGGGAGTGCATTCAGGTTGCTACTACAGAGGTACCCGTAGATCTATCCTCTCTCCCCAAGCAATACTGGTCTCATGCGGACGTGTTCTCCAAAAAGGCGGCAGAGACCCTTCCGCCTCACTGCCCCTATGACTTTCCTATTGACCTCTTGCCTGGTGCTTAGCCTCCCCGGGGTCGAGTTTATCTGTTATCTCTCCTGGAGACAGAGGCTTTGTCTCAGTACATCCAAGAGAATCTGGCAAGAGGGTTCATAAGGAAGTCAGTGTCGCCTGCTGGGGCTGGGTTCTTCTTTGTTCAGAAGAAGAATGGAGAACTGCGTCCATGTATAGATTACAGGGGTCTTAACACCATCACCGTTAAGAACAAATACCCATTACCCCTGATATCTGAGCTTTTTGATAGGCTACGGGGAGCAAGGGTATTTACAAAATTAGATCTGCGGGGTGCTTACAACCTGATTCGCATCCATGAGGGGGACGAATGGAAGACGGCTTTTAACACCAGGGATGGGCACTATGAGTATCTGGTGACACCCTTCAGGCTCTGTAATGCCCCAGCCATTTTCCAAGACTTTGTGAACGACATCTTCCGGGATATGCTCACCACTTCAGTCATAGTCTATCAGGATGATATTCTCATCTACTCTCCAGATATTGACTCCCATCGGAGAGTTGTTCGCAAAGTCTTTGACCTCTTACGGGCAAACTCCCTCTACGCCAAGTTGGAGAAGTGTGTGTTTGAGCAGGAGTCCTTGCCATTTCTTGGTTATATCATCTCTGCCCAGGGTTTGGCTATAAATCCTGCCAAGCTACAGGCTGTGATGGACTGGTAGGAACCCCATTTTCTTAAAGCGGTGCAGTGCTTTATGGGGTTCATTTACTACTATCGACAGTTCATTCCACACTTCTCAACTTTGGTAGCTCCCTTGGTTGCCCTTACCAAGAAGGGAGCAAATCCCATATTGTAGTCTGAGGAGGTCTCCAAGGCCTTTAATTCCATAAAGTCACACTTCGCTAGCGCTCCCATCCTACATTGCCCCGATGTAGACAAACGATTTATCATGGAGGTGGATGCCTCATCTGTTGGTGCTGGAGCAGTCCTCTTCCAAAAAGATGCTCAGGACCGGAAGCATCCTTGCTTCTTCTTTTCTAAGACCTTCTCACCAGCATAGAGGAATTATTCGATCGGGGACAGGGTGTTGCTGGCCATGAAGTTGGCTTTCTCGGAGTGGAGACATCTCTTGGAGGGAGCTCGTTTTCCTTTCCAAGTCTTCACAGACCATAAAAATTTGGTGTACCTGCAGACAGCCCAGCGGCTAAATTCTAGCCAGGCTAGATGGTCCTTGTTCTTCTCCTGGTTCCATTTCACCCTCCATTTTCTTTCAGGGGAGAAGAATATTCATGCCGACTGTTGTGAATTCTGCTCTTGGGTTCCCTCCGGTGGTTGTTGGTGGTAATACAGTTGTCCCTGGGTTGCAATCCTGGGCAGGTGTCCCTGCTGATTGCAGCTCTGACTGGGGTATTTAGGTGTGCAGGATTCATTAGCCCTTGCCAGTTGTCCATTGTTCTTGGAGGTTTTGCATCTCTGTCTGGTTCCTCCTGCCCTGCTGCCAAGTCAGCAAAGATAAGTGTCTGGTTTTTGTTTCTGCAGCACACATGCTGTGTGCTTTACAATTCAGTGCTATTCATTGCTTTTTCTTGTCCAGCTTAGACTGTGTTTGGATTTTTTCAGTCAAGTTGGATTCTCAGGAGATGCAGATATACATTCCATGTCTTTAGTTAGATGGTGGAATTTTTGTATTATCTGCTGTGGATATTGTTAGGGTTTTAATACTGACCGCTTAGTATTCTGTCCTATCCTTTCCTATTTAGCTAGCGTGGCCTCTTTTGGTAAATCCTGATTTCTGCCTGCTTGTGTCTTTCCTCTAATACTCACAGTCAATATTTGTGGGGGGCTGCCTATCCTTTGGGATTCTGCTCTGAGGCAAGATAGAATTCCCATTTCCATCTATAGGGCTATTTCCGACTGTGTCGAGATGTCTAGGATGTGTTAGGTACACCCCACGGCTACTTCTAGTTGCGGTGTCAGTTTAGGGTTTGCGGTCAGTACAGGTTCCACCTACTCCTGAGAAAGTCTCATGCAGCTCCAAGGTCACCGGATCATAACAGTACAACTGGCCCACAATGAGTTAAATGCATCTCAGAAAAAGAGAAGAAAGGTGTTGAGCCATTTTTTTCTGTAGCCTGCTTTGTCTTTCCTTCCCTCTTTTTCTCTGGGTGGCTGAGGAGTCTTGTGCTAGCATGGATGTTCAGGGATTAGTTTCTGGTGTAGACCAGCTTGCTGCTAGGATACAGGGTATTTCTGATTATATTGTTCAGACTCCAGTTTTAGAGGCTAAGATTCCTACTCCTGATTTGTTTTTTGGGGACAGGTCCAAATTTTTGAGTTTTAAAAACAACTGTAAACTGTTTTTTGCTCTGAAACCTCTATCCTCTGGTGATTCCATTCAGCAGGTTAAAATTGTCATCTCCCTGCTGCGTGGCGATCCTCAGGATTGGGCATTTTCCCTGGAATCTGGGAATCTGGCCTTGCTTAATATAGACACCTTTTTTCAGGCTTTAGGATTATTATATGATGAACCAAATTCTGTGGATCAAGTGGAGAAGACCTTGTTGGCCCTATCTCAGGGTCAAGAAGTGGCAGAATTGTATTGCCAGAAATTTAGAAAATGGTCTGTGTTGACTAAATGGAATGATGATGCTTTGGTGGCAATTTTCAGAAAGGGTCTTTCTGAATCCATTAAAGATGTTATGGTGGGGTTTCTCACGCCTTTCGGTCTGAGTGATTCTATGTCTCTGGCCATTCAGATTGATCGGTGCTTGCGGGAGCGCAGAACTGTGCGCGCTGTGGCGTTGTCCTCAGAGCAGATGCCTGAGCCAATGCAGTGTGATAGGATTCTGTCTAGAACGGAACAATAAGGATTCAGACATCAGAATAGGTTGTGTTTTTATTGTGGCGATGCTTCTCATGTCATTTCAGTCTGCCCTAAGCGTACTAAGAGGATCGCTAGTTCAGTTACCATCAGTACTGTACAACCTAAATTTCTGTTATCTGTGTCCTTGATCTGCTCATTGTCATCATTTTCTGTCATGGCGTTTGTGAATTCAGGCGCCGCCTTGAACTTAATGGACTTTGAGTTTGCTAGACGTTGTGGTTTTCCCTTGCAGTCTTTGCAGAACCCTATTCCTTTAAGGGGCATTGATGCTACACCTTTGGCTAAAAATAAGCCCCAGTTCTGGACACAGGTGACCATGTGCATGGCGCCAGCCCATCAGGAAGATTGTCAATTTCTGGTGTTGCATAATTTGCATGATGCTATCGTGCTGGGTTTTCCGTGGTTGCAGGTACATAATCCTGTGTTGGATTGGAAGTCTATGTCTGTGAGTAGTTGGGGATGTCAGGGGGTTCATAATGACGTTCCTTTGATGTCAATCTCCTCTTCTTCCTCTTCTGAAATTCCAGAGTTTTTGTATGATTTTCAGGATGTATTCGATGAGCCCAAGTCCAGTTCCCTTCCACCGCATAGGGACTGTGATTGTGCAATTGACTTGATTCCAGGCTGTAAGTTTCCTAAGGGCCGACTTTTCAACCTGTCTGTGCCTGAACATACCGCCATGCGGAGTTATGTTAAGGAGTCTTTGGAGAAAGGGCATATTCGGCCATCTTCTTCACCGTTAAGAGCGGGATTTTTTTTTGTTGCTAAGAAGGATGGCTCCTTGAGACCCTGTATTGATTATCGCCTCTTGAATAAGATCACGGTCAAGTTTCAATACCCTTTACCTCTGCTTTCCGATTTGTTTGCTAGGATTAAGGGGGCTAGTTGGTTTACGAAGATTGACCTTCGGGGGGCATATAATCTTGTTCGTATTAAGCAGGGTGATGAATGGAAAACTGCGTTTAATACGACCGAAGGCCATTTTGAATAAATTGTGATGCCATTCGGGCTCTCTAATGCTCCATCTGTTTTTCAGTCCTTCATGCACGATATCTTCCGGACTTATCTTGATAAATTCATGATTGTATATTTGGATGACATTTTCATTTTTTCCGATGATTAGGAGTCTCATGTGGAACAGCTCAGGATGGTATTTCAGATCCTTCGTTATAATGCGTTGTTTGTGAAGGGGTCTAAGTGTCTCTTTGTAGTGCAGAAGGTTTCTTTTTTTGGGCTTCATTTTTTCTCTCTCATCTATAGAGATGGATCCGGTTAAGATTCAGGCCATTCATGATTGGATTCAACCCACATCCATGAAGAGCCTTCAGAAATTTTTGGGCTTTGCTACTTTTTATCGCCGTTTCATTGCTAACTTCTCCAGTGTGGTTAAACCCTTGACCGATTTGACGAAGAAAGGCGCTGATGTGACGAATTGGTCCTCTGCGGCTGTCTCTGCCTTTCAGGAGCTTAAACGGCGATTTACTTCTGCCCCGGTGTTGCGTCAACTGGATGTTTCTCTTCCGTTTCAGGTTGAAGTTGACGCTTCTGAGATTGGGGCAGGGGCCGTTTTGTCTCAGAGGGATCCTGTTGGTTCCTTGATGAAACCGTGTGCCTTCTTTTCCCGTAAGTTTTCGCCTGCTGAACGCAATTATGATGTCGGCAATCGGGAGTTGTTGGCTATGAAGTGGGCGTTTGAGGAGTGGCGACATTGGCTTGAGGGAGCTAAGCACCGTATTGTGGTCTTGACCGATCATAAAAATCTGATTTACCTCGAGTCTGCCAGATGGCTGAATCCTAGACAGGCTCGATGGTCCTTGTTTTTTTCCCGTTTTGATTTCGTGGTCTCGTATCTTCTGGCTTCTAAGAATATTAAGGCTGATGCCCTCTCTAGGAGTTTTTTGCCTGATTCTCCTGAGGTCCTTGAACCGGTCGGCATTCTGAAAGAAGGGGTGGTCCTTTCTGCCATTTCCCCTGATTTACGACGGGTTCTTCAGGAATTTCAGGCTGACAAACCTGACCGCTGTCCAGTGGGGAAACTGTTTGTTCCTGATAGAGTGATTTCTGAGGTTCATTGTTCTGTGTTGGCTGGCCATCCTGGTATTTTTGGTACCAGAGATTTGGTTGGTAGGTCCTTTTGGTGGCCTTCTTTGTCACGTGATGTGCGTTCTTTTGTGCAGTCCTGTGGGACTTGTGCGCGGGCCAAGCCTTGTTGTTCCCGTGCTAGTGGGTTGCTTTTTGCCTTTGCCGGTCCCTGAGAGGCCCTGGACACATATTTCTGTGGATTTTATTTCTGATCTTCCGGTTTCCCAGAGGATGACGGTTATCTGGGTTGTTTGTGACCGGTTCTCTAAGATGGTTCATTTGGTGCCTTTGCCTAAATTGCCTTCCTCTTCTGATTTGGTTCCGAAGTTTTTTCAGCATGTGGTTCGTTTGCATGGTATTCCGGAGAATATTGTGTCAGACAGAGGTTCCCAGTTTGTTTCTAGATTTTGGCGGGCCTTTTGTGCTAGGCTGGGCATTGATTTGTCTTTTTCTTCCGCATTTCATCCTCAGACAAATGGCCAGACCGAGCGAACTAATCAGACTTTGGAAACTTATTTGAGATGCTTTGTGTCTGCTGATCAGGATGATTGGGTGGCTTTCTTGCCATTGGCCGAGTTTGTCCTTAATAATCGGGCTAGTTCGGCTACCTTTGTTTGGCCCTTCTTTTGTAATTTTGGTTTTCATCCTTGTTTTTCTTTGGGGCAGGTTGAGCCTTCTGACTGTCCTGGTTTGGATTCTGTGGTTGACAGGTTGCAGCAGATTTGGGCTCATGTGGTGGACAATTTGGTGTTGTCTCAGGAGGAGGCTCAACGTTTTGCGAACCGTCGTCGGTGTGTTGGTTCCCGGCTTCGGGTTGGGGATCTGGTTTGGTTGTCTTTCCATCATGTTCCTATGAAGGTTTCTTCCCTTAAGTTTAAGCCTTGGTTTATTGGTCCTTATAGGATTTCTGGGATTATTAATCCGGTGTCTTTTCGATTGGCGCTTCCGGCCTCTTTTGCTATCCATAATGTCTTCCATAGATCTTTATTGCGGAAATATGTGGTGCCCGTTGTTCCCTCTGTTGATCCTCCGGCCCCTGTGTTGGTTGATGGGGAGTTGGAGTATGTGGTTGAGAAGATTTTGGATTCTCGCTTTTCGAGGCGGAGGTTTCAGTACCTTGTCAAATGGAAGGGTTATGGCCAGGAGGATAATTCTTGGGTTTTTGCCTCTGATGTCCATGCTGCTGATTTGGTCCGTGCCTTTCATCTGGCTCGTCCTGATCGGCTTGGGGGCTCTGGTGAGGGTTCGGTGACCCCTCCTCAAGGGGGGGTACTGTTGTGAATTCTGCTCTTGGGTTCCCTCCAGTGGTTGATGGTGGTAATACAGTTGTCCCTGGGTTGCAATCCTGGGCAGGTGTCCCTGCTGATTGCAGCTCTGACTGGGGTATTTAGGTGTGCAGGATTCATTAGCCCTTGCCAGTTGTCCATTGTTCTTGGAGGTTTTGCATCTCTGTCTGGTTCCTCCTGCCCTGCTGTAAATTCAGCAAAGATAAGTGTCTGGTTTTTGTTTCTGCAGCACACATGCTGTGTGCTTTACAATTCAGTGCTATTCATTTCTTTTTCTTGTCCAGCTTAGACTGTGCTTGGATTTTTTCAGTCAAGTTGGATTCTCAGGAGATGCAGATATACATTCCATGTCTTTAGTTAGATGGTGGAATTTTTGTATTATCTGCTGTGGATATTTTTAGGGTTTTAATACTGACCGCTTAGTAGGGTTGAGCGACTTTCATTTTTTTAAGATCGAGTCTGGTTTTGTGAAACCCGATTTAGTCCAGAGTCGAGTCGAGTGAAGTCGGCCGATTATCGCTAAAAGTCGGGGATCGACCGAAACACGAAACCCAATGCAAGTCAATGGGGAAGCATAGCCGGCAGTGAGTGGAGGCCAGGAAAACACCTACAGTGCACATTTTACTGCCAAAAACATCCATTCTTGTTTTATGAAGCTTGTCAATCTTAATTAACTTTATAATAATAGTTGGGCACTGGAAATTGGGGGTCATTTGGCAAAAGTTGTGGGGGTAGGGCTGGTTCAAGGTTTTAGTGGGCCCAGGAAACATGTACTACGTCATGGCGGTGGAGCAGGGAGAGGTAAGTATTTCAACGTTGCAAGTGCTGTGATCCTGAGCAAGCAGGGGGGGCCCACTCGTTCGCATTGGCACTGGCACAGGGCCCCTCAAAGTACGGCGGTGTGTTTGCATGGCGGGGGCGCCTCCCACCAGCAGCGACACTTTTGCGTACTCTGAGTGGCCCTGTGCCAGTGACGTCGCCAACGAGTATGCCCCCCCACCTGATGAAGGAACCTGCACTTTCATCTGCACCTTCCTCTTTGTCCCTGTGTAAGGTGGTATAATATGCGGGAAGGGGAACCTTACTTTCAGCAGGGTCAGATTCTGGCTGTGTAGAGTACAAGGGGAATGTAGTGGTCTAGGTCAATGTACCAGCAGACTCATCTAGCAGTGGCTGGGCAATGGGCAGGATGATGAGGAAACAGATATAGGGCCAAAGAATAAAGTAGGCTAAATGCAGATCAAAATTGGTAACAGGACTAAACAGGCGGCATTGCTTTCTTCAGTGGAGTAGCAAACCCAAGAGCAGCAGACACTGTTTCAAGGGCCTAACCACACTAGTAGGCCAAATGCAGTTTAATATCTGATAGTATAGGCCGAAAGCCAGAATGTGGAAGCTCAGCTTTGTTCAGTTGAGGACAACACCAGGGAGGGGCAGACACCGTTAGTAGGCCCTAACCACCATTTTGTTTTTTAAAAAACACTTACTGAGAGCCAGAAGGTTGAAGCTCAGCTTTATTCAGTTGAGGGCAACACCAGGGAGGGGCAGACACCGTTAGTAGGCCCTAAACACCATTTTGTTTTTTAAAAAACACTTAATGAGAGCCAGAAGGTTGAAGCTCAGCTTTATTCAGTTGAGGGCAACACCAGGCAGGGGCAGACACCGTTAGTAGGCCGGAACCACCATTTTGTTTTTTAAAAAACACTTAATGAGAGCCAGAAGGTTGAAGCTCAGCTTTATTCAGTTGAGGGCAACACCAGGCAGGGGCAGACACCGTTAGTAGGCCGGAACCACCATTTTGTTTTTTAAAAAACACTTAATGAGAGCCAGAAGGTTGAAGCTCAGCTTTATTCAGTTGAGGGCAACACCAGGCAGGGGCAGAAGCCGTTAGTAGGCCGGAACCAGCAATGTGTTTAAAAACAGCAGTTAATCAGAGCCGGAAGGTAGAAGCTCAGCTTTATTCAGTTGAGGGCAACACCAGGGAGGGGCAGAAGCCGTTAGTAGGCCCTAACCACCATTTTGTTTTTTAAAAAACACTTAATGAGAGCCAGAAGGTTGAAGCTCAGCTTTATTCAGTTGAGGGCAACACCAGGCAGGGGCAGACACCGTTAGTAGGCCGGAACCACCATTTTGTTTTTTAAAAAACACTTAATGAGAGCCAGAAGGTTGAAGCTCAGCTTTATTCAGTTGAGGGCAACACCAGGCAGGGGCAGACACCTTTAGTAGGCCGGAACCAGCAATGTGTTTAAAAACAGCAGTTAATCAGAGCCGGAAGGTAGAAGCTCAGCTTTATTCAGTTGAGGGCAACACCAGGGAGGGGCAGAAGCCGTTAGTAGGCCCTAACCACCATTTTGTTTTTTAAAAAACACTTAATGAGAGCCAGAAGGTTGAAGCTCAGCTTTATTCAGTTGAGGGCAACACCAGGCAGGGGCAGACACCGTTAGTAGGCCGGAACCACCATTTTGTTTTTTAAAAAACACTTAATGAGAGCCAGAAGGTTGAAGCTCAGCTTTATTCAGTTGAGGGCAACACCAGGCAGGGGCAGACACCGTTAGTAGGCCGGAACCAGCAATGTGTTTAAAAACAGCAGTTAATCAGAGCCGGAAGGTAGAAGCTCAGCTTTATTCAGTTGAGGGCAACACCAGGGAGGGGCAGAAGCCGTTAGTAGGCCCTAACCACCATTTTGTTTTTTAAAAAACACTTAATGAGAGCCAGAAGGTTGAAGCTCAGCTTTATTCAGTTGAGGGCAACACCAGGCAGGGGCAGACACCGTTAGTAGGCCGGAACCACCATTTTGTTTTTTAAAAAACACTTAATGAGAGCCAGAAGGTTGAAGCTCAGCTTTATTCAGTTGAGGGCAACACCAGGCAGGGGCAGACACCGTTAGTAGGCCGGAACCAGCAATGTGTTTAAAAACAGCAGTTAATCAGAGCCGGAAGGTAGAAGCTCAGCTTTATTCAGTTTAGGGCAACACCAGGGAGGGGCAGAAGCCGTTAGTAGGCCCTAACCACCATTTTGTTTTTTAAAAAACACTTAATGAGAGCCAGAAGGTTGAAGCTCAGCTTTATTCAGTTGAGGGCAACACCAGGGGCAGACACCGTTAGTAGGCCGGAACCACCATTTTGTTTTTTAAAAAACACTTAATGAGAGCCAGAAGGTTGAAGCTCAGCTTTATTCAGTTGAGGGCAACACCAGGCAGGGGCAGACACCGTTAGTAGGCCGGAACCAGCAATGTGTTTAAAAACAGCAGTTAATCAGAGCCGGAAGGTAGAAGCTCAGCTTTATTCAGTTGAGGGCAACACCAGGGAGGGGCAGAAGCCGTTAGTAGGCCCTAACCACCATTTTGTTTTTTAAAAAACACTTAATGAGAGCCAGAAGGTTGAAGCTCAGCTTTATTCAGTTGAGGGCAACACCAGGCAGGGGCAGACACCGTTAGTAGGCCGGAACCACCATTTTGTTTTTTAAAAAACACTTAATGAGAGCCAGAAGGTTGAAGCTCAGCTTTATTCAGTTGAGGGCAACACCAGGCAGGGGCAGACACCGTTAGTAGGCCGGAACCAGCAATGTGTTTAAAAACAGCAGTTAATCAGAGCCGGAAGGTAGAAGCTCAGCTTTATTCAGTTGAGGGCAACACCAGGGAGGGGCAGAAGCCGTTAGTAGGCCCTAACCACCATTTTGTTTTTTAAAAAACACTTAATGAGAGCCATAAGGTTGAAGCTCAGCTTTATTCAGTTGAGGGCAACACCAGGCAGGGGCAGACACCGTTAGTAGGCCGGAACCACCATTTTGTTTTTTAAAAAACACTTAATGAGAGCCAGAAGGTTGAAGCTCAGCTTTATTCAGTTGAGGGCAACACCAGGCAGGGGCAGACACCGTTAGTAGGCCGGAACCAGCAATGTGTTTAAAAACAGCAGTTAATCAGAGCCGGAAGGTAGAAGCTCAGCTTTATTCAGTTGAGGGCAACACCAGGGAGGGGCAGAAGCCGTTAGTAGGCCCTAACCACCATTTTGTTTTTTAAAAAACACTTAATGAGAGCCATAAGGTTGAAGCTCAGCTTTATTCAGTTGAGGGCAACACCAGGCAGGGGCAGACACCGTTAGTAGGCCGGAACCAGCAATGTGTTTAAAAACAGCAGTTAATCAGAGCCGGAAGGTAGAAGCTCAGCTTTATTCAGTTGAGGGCAACACCAGGGAGGGGCAGAAGCCGTTAGTAGGCCCTAACCACCATTTTGTTTTTTAAAAAACACTTAATGAGAGCCAGAAGGTTGAAGCTCAGCTTTATTCAGTTGAGGGCAACACCAGGCAGGGGCAGACACCGTTAGTAGGCCGGAACCACCATTTTGTTTTTTAAAAAACACTTAATGAGAGCCAGAAGGTTGAAGCTCAGCTTTATTCAGTTGAGGGCAACACCAGGCAGGGGCAGACACCGTTAGTAGGCCGGAACCAGCAATGTGTTTAAAAACAGCAGTTAATCAGAGCCGGAAGGTAGAAGCTCAGCTTTATTCAGTTGAGGGCAACACCAGGGAGGGGCAGAAGCCGTTAGTAGGCCCTAACCACCATTTTGTTTTTTAAAAAACACTTAATGAGAGCCAGAAGGTTGAAGCTCAGCTTTATTCAGTTGAGGGCAACACCAGGCAGGGGCAGACACCGTTAGTAGGCCGGAACCACCATTTTGTTTTTTAAAAAACACTTAATGAGAGCCAGAAGGTTGAAGCTCAGCTTTATTCAGTTGAGGGCAACACCAGGCAGGGGCAGACACCGTTAGTAGGCCGGAACCAGCAATGTGTTTAAAAACAGCAGTTAATCAGAGCCGGAAGGTAGAAGCTCAGCTTTATTCAGTTTAGGGCAACACCAGGGAGGGGCAGAAGCCGTTAGTAGGCCCTAACCACCATTTTGTTTTTTAAAAAACACTTAATGAGAGCCAGAAGGTTGAAGCTCAGCTTTATTCAGTTGAGGGCAACACCAGGCAGGGGCAGACACCGTTAGTAGGCCGGAACCACCATTTTGTTTTTTAAAAAACACTTAATGAGAGCCAGAAGGTTGAAGCTCAGCTTTATTCAGTTGAGGGCAACACCAGGCAGGGGCAGACACCGTTAGTAGGCCGGAACCAGCAATGTGTTTAAAAACAGCAGTTAATCAGAGCCGGAAGGTAGAAGCTCAGCTTTATTCAGTTGAGGGCAACACCAGGGAGGGGCAGAAGCCGTTAGTAGGCCCTAACCACCATTTTGTTTTTTAAAAAACACTTAATGAGAGCCAGAAGGTTGAAGCTCAGCTTTATTCAGTTGAGGGCAACACCAGGCAGGGGCAGACACCGTTAGTAGGCCGGAACCACCATTTTGTTTTTTAAAAAACACTTAATGAGAGCCAGAAGGTTGAAGCTCAGCTTTATTCAGTTGAGGGCAACACCAGGCAGGGGCAGACACCGTTAGTAGGCCGGAACCAGCAATGTGTTTAAAAACAGCAGTTAATCAGAGCCGGAAGGTAGAAGCTCAGCTTTATTCAGTTGAGGGCAACACCAGGGAGGGGCAGAAGCCGTTAGTAGGCCCTAACCACCATTTTGTTTTTTAAAAAACACTTAATGAGAGCCATAAGGTTGAAGCTCAGCTTTATTCAGTTGAGGGCAACACCAGGCAGGGGCAGACACCGTTAGTAGGCCGGAACCACCATTTTGTTTTTTAAAAAACACTTAATGAGAGCCAGAAGGTTGAAGCTCAGCTTTATTCAGTTGAGGGCAACACCAGGCAGGGGCAGACACCGTTAGTAGGCCGGAACCAGCAATGTGTTTAAAAACAGCAGTTAATCAGAGCCGGAAGGTAGAAGCTCAGCTTTATTCAGTTGAGGGCAACACCAGGGAGGGGCAGAAGCCGTTAGTAGGCCCTAACCACCATTTTGTTTTTTAAAAAACACTTAATGAGAGCCAGAAGGTTGAAGCTCAGCTTTATTCAGTTGAGGGCAACACCAGGCAGGGGCAGACACCGTTAGTAGGCCGGAACCACCATTTTGTTTTTTAAAAAACACTTAATGAGAGCCAGAAGGTTGAAGCTCAGCTTTATTCAGTTGAGGGCAACACCAGGCAGGGGCAGACACCGTTAGTAGGCCGGAACCAGCAATGTGTTTAAAAACAGCAGTTAATCAGAGCCGGAAGGTAGAAGCTCAGCTTTATTCAGTTGAGGGCAACACCAGGGAGGGGCAGAAGCCGTTAGTAGGCCCTAACCACCATTTTGTTTTTTAAAAAACACTTAATGAGAGCCAGAAGGTAGAAGCTCAGCTTTATTCAGTTGAGGACAACTTGAATTAGGGACTGCATACAGACTTAGCAGGCTGTCCCCTGTGTGGACCATGCATCCAATACATTAACCCATTGAGCCACAAAGGACACGTAACCTTCCGTGGCCATGCCTACAGGTCCATGTGTCTGTTGTCAGGTGTACCTTTGTCAGTGTAGGCCTATTGGAAGGAGGGACCGCAGACAGGCTTCGAAGGCCTAACACAATAAAATGGGCTGGCTGTAGGCACTTTAAAATTGGTTCCAGGGGTAAACGGGCAGCAGTGGTCTGGTCAGTGGAGGCCTAGTGGAAGGAGGGACCGCAGACAGGCTTCGAAGGCCTAACACAATAAAATGGGCTGGCTGTAGGCACTTTAAAATTGGTTCCAGGGGTACACGGGCAGCAGTGGTCTGGTCAGTGGAGGCCTAGTGGAAGGAGGGACCGCAGACAGGCTTCGAAGGCCTAAAATAACAAACAATAGGCTCATGGCAGTTTTTCGGCGGTTACATGGATACACGGGCAGGCAGCTTGGTGGTGAGTGGAGGAGTATTTAAAGTAGGGACCGCAGACAGGCTATCAAAGGCCTAAAATAACAAACAATAGGCTCATGGCAGTTTTACAGCAGTTACATGGATACACGGGCAGGCAGCTGGTGATGAGTGGAGGAGTATTTAAAGTAGGGACCGCAGACAGGCTATCAAAGGCCTAAAATAACAAACAATAGGCTCATGGCAGTTTTACAGCGGTTACATGGATACACGGGCAGGCAGCTTGGTGGTGAGTGGAGGAGTATTTAAAGTAGGGACCGCAGACAGGCTATCAAAGGCCTAAAATAACAAACAATAGGCTCATGGCAGTTTTACAGCGGTTACATGGATACACGGGCAGGCAGCTTGGTGGTGAGTGGAGGAGTATTTAAAGTAGGGACCGCAGACAGGCTATCAAAGGCCTAAAATAACAAACAATAGGCTCATGGCAGTTTTACAGCGGTTACATGGATACACGGGCAGGCAGCTTGGTGGTGAGTGGAGGAGTATTTAAAGTAGGGACCGCAGACAGGCTATCAAAGGCCTAAAATAACAAACAATAGGCTCATGGCAGTTTTACAGCGGTTACATGGATACACGGGCAGGCAGCTGGTGATGAGTGGAGGAGTATTTAAAGTAGGGACCGCAGACAGGCTATCAAAGGCCTAAAATAACAAACAATAGGCTCATGGCAGTTTTACAGCGGTTACATGGATACACAGGCAGGCAGCTGGTGATGAGTGGAGGAGTATTTAAAGTAGGGACCGCAGACAGACTATCAAAGGCCTAAAATAACAAACAATAGGCTCATGGCAGTTTTACAGCGGTTACATGGATACACGGGCAGGCAGCTTGGTGGTGAGTGGAGGAGTATTTAAAGTAGGGACCGCAGACAGGCTATCAAAGGCCTAAAATAACAAACAATAGGCTCATAGCAGTTTTACAGCGGTTACATGGATACACGGGCAGGCAGCTTGGTGGTGAGTGGAGGAGTATTTAAAGTAGGGACCGCAGACAGGCTATCAAAGGCCTAAAATAACAAACAATAGGCTCATGGCAGTTTTACAGCGGTTACATGGATACACGGGCAGGCAGCTTGGTGGTGAGTGGAGGAGTATTTAAAGTAGGGACCGCAGACAGGCTATCAAAGGCCTAAAATAACAAACAATAGGCTCATGGCTGTTTTACATCGGTTACATGGATACACGGGCAGGCAGCTTGGTGGTCAGTGGAGGAGTATTGCAAGGAGTGTCTGTCCCAGTACTCCCAAAATATAAATAGATGTTAATGTCTCGCAAAACAACCAAAACAAAAAAAAAGGTGGCATACTTAGGTACAGGGGTGGGCTCATCTACTGAGTTTCTGACATAGTAATTTGGCAGTAACTATTTAATGGTGCCAATATAGGACACAGACACAGACTACTTTAAGTTGCATCATAGATGTCTACAAATTTGTATTGTCAGTGCCAGACATTGAATGATGTCAGCGAATAGACTAAAGATTGGTGGAGCTGTGCGACATAATTTTGCACGTGGTAGAGCACATTTTGAGCTGGGGTAGGGGGGAACTCTCTTGAGGCCGGCGGGACCGCCCCAGGGCCCCTCATGTTACAACGGTGTGTCTGACGTTGGGTGCGCACCACCACCGCCAGAGACACTACATTGTACTATGAGGGACCCAGTAGCAATGCCGTCAACCAAAAGCGAGCACACCCACCTCTTCAGACAAACAGCAGTCTCACGGGTGCTTGCGCCAAGTCGCGATACCACGGCCCCGTGTGGGGAGTTTTGCCATTTAGGGAGGTGTAAACATGTCGTATGCTGTACAATCAGCTGCAGCAAATTAGACATTAGAAAAGTAATTCACAGGCAAGAGCTTTTCATAGGAAAGCTAGGTGTCGGCCGGGCAAGGTGGGGCAAAAGATTTCGAAATCCAGTTGTGGTTCATTTTAATGAATGTTAGATCGTCAACATTTTGGGTAGCCAGACGAGTCCTTTTTTCGGTTAATATTGAACCTGCAGCACTGAATACTCTTTCTGATAGGACACTTGCTGCCGGGCAAGCAAGCTCCTGCAATGCATATTCTGCCAATTCTGGCCAGGTGTCTAATTTGGAGGCCCAGTAATCAAATGGGAATGACGGTTGAGGGAGAACATCGATAAGGGATGAAAAATAGTTAGTAACCATACTGGACAAATGTTGTCTCCTGTCACTTTCAATTGATGCAGCAGTACCTGTCCTGTCTGCGGTCATAGCAAAATCACTCCACAACCTGGTCAGAAAACCCCTCTGTCCAACGCCACTTCTGATGTGTGCACCCCTAACACTCCTAGTCTGCTGCCCCATGGAGCTCGTGTGAGAACGATCACGTGCGCTGTGTGCTGGGAATGCCTGAAGCAAACGGTCAACAAGAGTTGATTGTTTGGTTGCTAATATTAGTTCCAAGTTCTCATGTGGCATGATATTTTGCAATTTGCCTTTATAGCGTGGATCAAGGAGGCAGGCCAACCAGTAATCGTCATCGTTCATCATTTTCGTAATGCGTGTGTCCCTTTTTAGGATACGTAAGGCATAATCCGCCATGTGTGCCAAAGTTCCAGTTGTCAAATCTCCGGTTGTGATTGGTTGAGGGGCAGTTGCAGGCAAATCTACGTCACTTGTGTCCCTCAAAAAACCAGAACCCGGCCGTGACACGCAACCAATTTCCTGTGCCCCCGGGAAAGGTTCGGCATTAAAAATATACTCATCCCCATCATCCTCCTCGTCCTCCACCTCCTCTTCGCCCGCTACCTCGTCCTGTACACTGCCCTGACCAGACAATGGCTGACTGTCATCAAGGCTTTCCTCTTCCTCTGGTGCAGACGCCTGCTCCTTTATGTGCGTCAAACTTTGCATCAGCAGACGCATTAGGGGGATGCTCATGCTTATTACGGCGTTGTCTGCACTAACCAGCCGTGTGCATTCCTCAAAACACTGAAGGACTTGACACATGTCTTGTATCTTAGACCACTGCACACCTGACAACTCCATGTCTGCCATCCTACTGCCTGCCCGTGTATCCTCCCACAAATAAATAACAGCACGCCTCTGTTCGCACAGTCTCTGAAGCATGTGCAGTGTTGAGTTCCACCTTGTTGCAACGTCTATGATTAGGCGATGCTGGGGAAGGTTCAAAGACCGCTGATAGGTCTGCATACGGCTGGCGTGTACAGGCGAACGTCGGATATGTGAGCAAAGTGCACGCACTTTGAGGAGCAGGTCGGAGAACCCAGGATAAGTTTTCAATAAGCACTGCACCACCAGGTTTAAGGTGTGAGCCAGGCAAGGAATGTGTTTCAGTTGGGAAAGGGAGATGGCAGCCATGAAATTCCTTCCGTTATCACTCACTACCTTGCCTGCCTCAAGATCTACTGTGCCCAGCCACGACTGCGTTTCTTGTTGCAAAAACTCGGACAGAACTTCCACGGTGTGTCTGTTGTCGCCCAAACACTTCATAGCCAATACAGCCTGCTGACGCTTGGCAGTAGCTGGCCCATAATGGGACAACTGGTGTGCAACAGTGTCATCTGCCGATGGAGTGGTTGGCAGACTGCGTTCTGTGGAAGAGCTGTAGCTCCTGCAGGAGGACGAGGAGGAGGAGGAGGAGGGGGTGCGAACGCCTACAGCCAACTGTTTCCTAGACCGTGGGCTAGGCACAACTGTCCCTAAATTGATGTCGCCTGTGGACCCTGCATCCACCACATTCACCCAGTGTGCCGTGATGGACACATAACGTCCCTGGCCATGCCTACTGGTCCATGCATCTGTAGTCAGGTGCACCTTTGTACTCACAGATTGCCTGAGTGCATGGACGATGCACTGTTTAACATGCTGGTGCAGGGCTGGGATGGCTTTTCTGGAAAAAAAGTGTTGACTGGGTAGCTCGTATCGTGGTTCAGCGTACTCCATCAGGGCTTTGAAAGCTTCGCTTTCAACTAACCGGTAGGGCATCATCTCTAACGAGATTAGTCTAGCTATGTGGGCGTTAAAACCCTGTGTACGCGGATGCGAGGATAAGTACTTCCTTTTTCTAACCAGAGTCTCATGTAGGGTGAGCTGGACTGGAGAGCTGGAGATCGTGGAACTTTCGGGTGTGCCGGTGTACATGGCAGACTGAGAGACGGTTGGAGACGGTATTGTTTCCGCCGGTGCCCTAGATGCAATATTTCCTCCTACAAAACTGGTGGTTCCCTGACCCTGACTGCTTTTGGCTGGCAAAGAAACCTGCACAGATACTGCCGGTGGTGCGGAAAATGGTGGCCTTACAGTGACGGAAGGGATGTTGCGTTGCTGACTAGCTTCATTGGCCGAGGGTGCTACAACCTTAAGGGACGTTTGGTAGTTAGTCCAGGCTTGAAAATGCATGGTGGTTAAGTGTCTATGCATGCAACTAGTATTTAGACTTTTCAGATTCTGACCTCTGCTTAAGCTAGTTGAACATTTTTGACAGATGACTTTGCGCTGATCAGTTGGATGTTGTTTAAAAAAATGCCAGACTGCACTCTTCCTAGACTCGGATCCCTTTTCAGGGATTGCAGACTGAGCTTTAACCGGATGGCCACGCTGTCCTCCAACAGGTTTTGGCTTTGACACGCGTTTTGGGCCAGATACGGGCCCGGCAGATGGAACCTGTTGCGATGTTGATGCCTGCTGCGGCCCCTCCTCCACCTCCGCTTCTGAACTACTGCCGCCTGCACCCTGTTCCCCCAATGGCTGCCAATCGGGGTCAATAACTGGGTCATCTATTACCTCCTCTTCGAGCTCGTGTGCAACTTCGTCTGTGTCACTGTGTCGGTCGGTGGTATAGCGTTCGTGGCGGGGCAACATAGTCTCATCAGGGTCTGATTGTGGATCTGTACCCTGAGAGGGCAATGTGGTGGTCTGAGTCAAAGGAGCAGCATAGTACTCTGGCTGTGGCTGTGCATCAGTGCACTCCATGTCAGAATCTACTTGTAATGGGCATGGCCTGTTAAATGTTTCACTTTCTAAGCCAGGGACGGTATGTGTAAAGAGCTCCATGGAGTGACCCGTTGTGTCGCCTGCTGCATCCTTCTCTCTTGTTGTAGTTTTTGCTGAGGAGGACAAGGAAGCGACTTGTCCCTGACCGTGAACATCCACAAGCGACGCGCTGCTTTTACATTTACCAGTTTCGGAAGAGGAGGCAAAAGAGCTAGAGGCTGAGTCTGCAATGTAAGCCAAAACTTGCTGTTGCTGCTCCGCCTTTAAAAGCGGTTTTCCTACTCCCAGAAAAGAGAGCGTTCGAGGCCTTGTGTAGCCTGACGACGAAACTGGCTCCACAGCTCCAGACTTAGGTGGAATATTTTTATCCCCACGACCACCTGATGCTCCACTACCACTACCATCATTACCAGCTGACAATGAACGCCCACGACGACCTCTTGCACCAGACTTCCTCATTGTTTTAAAATCTTAACCAAAGTAACTTTATTTGTTGCTGTCAAACAACTTACACGGTGAGCTATAACTTCAGTATGATTTCAATATCCCTTAACAGGTTGGTGAGACCACAAGGAAAATCAGGCACAATGTTACACACTCTGTTTTCTGTGGCACAAAATCACAGAGATGACACACACGCAGGACTGTCACTCAAGCACTAATGTCAATATTAATCTCCCACCTAATTTATTTATTTTTTTTTCTCAGGGAGACTTTAGAAACCAAATAATATTAAAAAAAAAACAAACAAAAAAAGGCTTTCTATGGCCCACAATTAGAGAGAGAGAGGTGGCACACCCAGGAGTCAAGACTGGCGCACAAGCTGAAAGGGCAATATTACTCTCCCACTGTTTTTTTAAGTTTTTTTTTTTGTTATTTTCAGGGAGACTTTAGAAACCAAATAATATTAAAAAAACCAAAAAAATAAATAGCCTTTCTATGGCCCACTGAATGAGAGAGAGAGGTGGCACACCCAGGAGTCAAGACTGGCACACAAGCTGAAAGGGCAATATTACTCTCCCACTGTTTTTTTAAGTTTTTTTTTTTTTTCAGGGAGACTTTAGAAACCAAATAATATTAAAAAAACCAAAAAAATAAATAGCCTTTCTATGGCCCACTGAATGAGAGAGAGAGGTGGCACACCCAGGAGTCAAGACTGGCACACAAGCTGAAAGGGCAATATTACTCTCTCACTGTTTTTTTATGTATTTTTTGTTTTTTAAGGGAGACTTTAGAAACCAAATAATATTAAAAAAAAAAAAAAAAAAAAAAAGGCTTTCTATGGCCCACAATTAGAGAGAGAGAGGTGGCACACCCAGGAGTCAAGACTGGCGCACAAGCTGAAAGGGCAATATTACTCTCCCACTGTTTTTTTAAGTTTTTTTTTTTTTATTTTCAGGGAGACTTTAGAAACCAAATAATATTAAAAAAACCAAAAAAATAAATAGCCTTTCTATGGCCCACTGAATGAGAGAGAGAGGTGGCACACCCAGGAGTCAAGACTGGCACACAAGCTGAAAGGGCAATATTACTCTCCCACTGTTTTTTTATGTATTTTTTGTTTTTTCAGGGAGACTTTAGAAACCAAATAATAAGAAAAAAAATAAATAAATAAATAGGCTTTCTATAGCCCACTGAATGAGAGATAGCACACACAGCAGTGGCACACAAGCACTGACTGAGGCCAATATTTTTCTCCCACTGATTGATGTAGTGTTTTTGTGTTGAGGTAGATTTTAGAACACAAATCAAGGAAAAAAAAAATAAATGCTTTCTATGGCCCACTGAATGAGAGAGAGGTGGCACACCCAGGAGTCAAGACTGGCACACAAGCTGAAAGGGCAATATTACTCTCCCACTGTTTTTTTATGTATTTTTTTGTTTTTTAAGGGAGACTTTAGAAACCCAATAATATTTAAAAAAAAAAATAAATAGGCTTTCTATGGCCCACTGAATGAGAGGGAGAGAGGTGGCACACCCAGGAGTCAAGACTGGCACACAAGCTGAAAGGGCAATATTACTCTCCCACTGTTTTTTTATGTATTTTTTTTTTTTCAGGGAGACTTTAGAAACCAAATAATATTAAACAAAGCAAAAAAATAAATAGGCTTTCTATGGCCCACAATTAGAGAGAGAGAGGTGGCACACCCAGGAGTCAAGACTGGCACACAAGCTGAAAGGGCAATATTACTCTCCCACTGTTTTTTTATGTATTTTTTTTTTTCAGGGAGACTTTAGAAACCAAATAATATTAAACAAAGCAAAAAAATAAATAGGCTTTCTATGGCCCACAATTAGAGAGAGAGAGGTGGCACACCCAGGAGTCAAGACTGGCACACAAGCTGAAAGGGCAATATTACTCTCCCACTGTTTTTTTATGTTTTTTTTTTTTTTCAGGGAGACTTTAGAAACCAAATAATAAGAAAAAAAATAAATAAATAAATAGGCTTTCTATAGCCCACTGAATGAGAGATAGCACACACAGCAGTGGCACACAAGCCCTGACTGAGGCCAATATTTTTCTCCCACTGATTGATGTAGTGTTTTTGTGTTGAGGTAGATTTTAGAACACAAATCAAGGAAAAAAAAAATAAATGCTTTCAATGGCCCACTGAATGAGAGAGAGGTGGCACACCCAGGAGTCAAGACTGGCACACAAGCTGAAAGGGCAATATTACTCTCCCACTGTTTTTTTATGTATTTTTTGTTTTTTAAGGGAGACTTTAGAAACCCAATAATATTTAAAAAAATAAATAAATAGGCTTTCTATGGCCCACTGAATGAGAGGGAGAGAGGTGGCACACCCAGGAGTCAAGACTGGCACACAAGCTGAAAGGGCAATATTACTCTCCCACTGTTTTTTTATGTATTTTTTTTTTTTCAGGGAGACTTTAGAAACCAAATAATATTAAACAAAGCAAAAAAATAAATAGGCTTTCTATGGCCCACAATTAGAGAGAGAGAGGTGGCACACCCAGGAGTCAAGACTGGCACACAAGCTGAAAGGGCAATATTACTCTCCCACTGTTTTTTATGTATTTTTTGTTTTTTAAGGGAGACTTTAGAAACCAAATAATATTTAAAAAAAAACAAACAAAAAAAGGCTTTCTATGGCCCACAATTAGAGAGAGAGAGGTGGCACACCCAGGAGTCAAGACTGGCGCACAAGCTGAAAGGGCAATATTACTCTCCCACTGTTTTTTTAAGTTTTTTTTTTTTTTATTTTCAGGGAGACTTTAGAAACCAAATAATATTAAAAAAACCAAAAAAATAAATAGCCTTTCTATGGCCCACTGAATGAGAGAGAGAGGTGGCACACCCAGGAGTCAAGACTGGCACACAAGCTGAAAGGGCAATATTACTCTCCCACTGTTTTTTTATGTATTTTTTGTTTTTTAAGGGAGACTTTAGAAACCAAATAATATTTAAAAAAAAACAAAAAAAAAGGCTTTCTATGGCCCACAATTAGAGAGAGAGAGGTGGCACACCCAGGAGTCAAGACTGGCGCACAAGCTGAAAGGGCAATATTACTCTCCCACTGTTTTTTTAAGTTTTTTTTTTTTATTTTCAGGGAGACTTTAGAAACCAAATAATATTAAACAAAGCAAAAAAATAAATAGGCTTTCTATGGCCCACAATTAGAGAGAGAGAGGTGGCACACCCAGGAGTCAAGACTGGCACACAAGCTGAAAGGGCAATATTACTCTCCCACTGTTTTTTTATGTATTTTTTGTTTTTTAAGGGAGACTTTAGAAACCAAATAATATTAAAAAAAAAACAAAAAAAAAAAGGCTTTCTATGGCCCACAATTAGAGAGAGAGAGGTGGCACACCCAGGAGTCAAGACTGGCGCACAAGCTGAAAGGGCAATATTACTCTCCCACTGTTTTTTTAAGTTTTTTTTTTTTTATTTTCAGGGAGACTTTAGAAACCAAATAATATTAAAAAAACCAAAAAAATAAATAGCCTTTCTATGGCCCACTGAATGAGAGAGAGAGGTGGCACACCCAGGAGTCAAGACTGGCACACAAGCTGAAAGGGCAATATTACTCTCCCACTGTTTTTTTATGTATTTTTTGTTTTTTCAGGGAGACTTTAGAAACCAAATAATAAGAAAAAAAATAAATAAATAAATAAATAGGCTTTCTATAGCCCACTGAATGAGAGATAGCACACACAGCAGTGGCACACAAGCCCTGACTGAGGCCAATATTTTTCTCCCACTGATTGATGTAGTGTTTTTGTGTTGAGGTAGATTTTAGAACACAAATCAAGGAAAAAAAAAATAAATGCTTTCTATGGCCCACTGAATGAGAGAGAGGTGGCACACCCAGGAGTCAAGAGTGGCACACAAGCTGAAAGGGCAATATTACTCTCCCACTGTTTTTTTATGTATTTTTTTTTTTCAGGGAGACTTTAGAAACCAAATAATATTAAACAAAGCAAAAAAATAAATAGGCTTTCTATGGCCCACAATTAGAGAGAGAGAGGTGGCACACCCAGGAGTCAAGACTGGCACACAAGCTGAAAGGGCAATATTACTCTCCCACTGTTTTTTTATGTATTTTTTTTTTCAGGGAGACTTTAGAAACCAAATAATATTAAAAAAAAAACAAAAAAAAAAAGGCTTTCTATGGCCCACAATTAGAGAGAGAGAGGTGGCACACCCAGGAGTCAAGACTGGCGCACAAGCTGAAAGGGCAATATTACTCTCCCACTGTTTTTTTAAGTTTTTTTTTTTTTATTTTCAGGGAGACTTTAGAAACCAAATAATATTAAAAAAACCAAAAAAATAAATAGCCTTTCTATGGCCCACTGAATGAGAGAGAGAGGTGGCACACCCAGGAGTCAAGACTGGCACACAAGCTGAAAGGGCAATATTACTCTCCCACTGTTTTTTTATGTATTTTTTGTTTTTTCAGGGAGACTTTAGAAACCAAATAATAGGAAAAAAAATAAATAAATAAATAGGCTTTCTATAGCCCACTGAATGAGAGATAGCACACACAGCAGTGGCACACAAGCCCTGACTGAGGCCAATATTTTTCTCCCACTGATTGATGTAGTGTTTTTGTGTTGAGGTAGATTTTAGAACACAAATCAAGGAAAAAAAAATAAATGCTTTCTATGGCCCACTGAATGAGAGAGAGGTGGCACACCCAGGAGTCAAGACTGGCACACAAGCTGAAAGGGCAATATTACTCTCCCACTGTTTTTTTATGTATTTTTTTTTTTCAGGGAGACTTTAGAAACCAAATAATATTTTAAAAAAAAATAAATAGGCTTTCTATGGCCCACTGAATGAGAGGGAGAGAGGTGGCACACCCAGGAGTCAAGACTGGCACACAAGCTGAAAGGGCAATATTACTCTCCCACTGTTTTTTTATGTATTTTTTTTTTTCAGGGAGACTTTAGAAACCAAATAATATTAAACAAAGCAAAAAAATGAATAGGCTTTCTATGGCCCACAATTAGAGAGAGAGAGGTGGCACACCCAGGAGTCAAGAGTGGCACACAAGCTGAAAGGGCAATATTACTCTCCCACTGTTTTTTTATGTATTTTTTTTTTTCAGGGAGACTTTAGAAACCAAATAATATTAAACAAAGCAAAAAAATAAATAGGCTTTCTATGGCCCACAATTAGAGAGAGAGAGGTGGCACACCCAGGAGTCAAGACTGGCACACAAGCTGAAAGGGCAATATTACTCTCCCACTGTTTTTTTATGTATTTTTTTTTTCAGGGAGACTTTAGAAACCAAATAATATTAAAAAAAAAACAAAAAAAAAAAGGCTTTCTATGGCCCACAATTAGAGAGAGAGAGGTGGCACACCCAGGAGTCAAGACTGGCGCACAAGCTGAAAGGGCAATATTACTCTCCCACTGTTTTTTTAAGTTTTTTTTTTTTTATTTTCAGGGAGACTTTAGAAACCAAATAATATTAAAAAAACCAAAAAAATAAATAGCCTTTCTATGGCCCACTGAATGAGAGAGAGAGGTGGCACACCCAGGAGTCAAGACTGGCACACAAGCTGAAAGGGCAATATTACTCTCCCACTGTTTTTTTATGTATTTTTTGTTTTTTCAGGGAGACTTTAGAAACCAAATAATAGGAAAAAAAATAAATAAATAAATAGGCTTTCTATAGCCCACTGAATGAGAGATAGCACACACAGCAGTGGCACACAAGCCCTGACTGAGGCCAATATTTTTCTCCCACTGATTGATGTAGTGTTTTTGTGTTGAGGTAGATTTTAGAACACAAATCAAGGAAAAAAAAATAAATGCTTTCTATGGCCCACTGAATGAGAGAGAGGTGGCACACCCAGGAGTCAAGACTGGCACACAAGCTGAAAGGGCAATATTACTCTCCCACTGTTTTTTTATGTATTTTTTTTTTTCAGGGAGACTTTAGAAACCAAATAATATTTTAAAAAAAAATAAATAGGCTTTCTATGGCCCACTGAATGAGAGGGAGAGAGGTGGCACACCCAGGAGTCAAGACTGGCACACAAGCTGAAAGGGCAATATTACTCTCCCACTGTTTTTTTATGTATTTTTTTTTTTCAGGGAGACTTTAGAAACCAAATAATATTAAACAAAGCAAAAAAATGAATAGGCTTTCTATGGCCCACAATTAGAGAGAGAGAGGTGGCACACCCAGGAGTCAAGACTGGCACACAAGCTGAAAGGGCAATATTACTCTCCCACTGTTTTTTTATGTATTTTTTTTTTTTCAGGGAGACTTTAGAAACCAAATAATATTAAACAAAGCAAAAAAATAAATAGGCTTTCTATGGCCCACAATTAGAGAGAGAGAGGTGGCACACCCAGGAGTCAAGACTGGCACACAAGCTGAAAGGGCAATATTACTCTCCCACTGTTTTTTTATGTATTTTTTTTTTCAGGGAGACTTTAGAAACCAAATAATATTAAACAAAGCAAAAAAATAAATAGGCTTTCTATGGCCCACAATTAGAGAGAGAGAGGTGGCACACCCAGGAGTCAAGACTGGCACACAAGCTGAAAGGGCAATATTACTCTCCCACTGTTTTTTTATGTTTTTTTTTTTTTTCAGGGAGACTTTAGAAACCAAATAATAAGAAAAAAAATAAATAAATAAATAGGCTTTCTATAGCCCACTGAATGAGAGATAGCACACACAGCAGTGGCACACAAGCCCTGACTGAGGCCAATATTTTTCTCCCACTGATTGATGTAGTGTTTTTGTGTTGAGGTAGATTTTAGAACACAAATCAAGGAAAAAAAAATAAATGCTTTCTATGGCCCACTGAATGAGAGAGAAGTGGCACACCCAGGAGTCAAGACTGGCACACAAGCTGAAAGGGCAATATTACTCTCCCACTGTTTTTTTATGTATTTTTTGTTTTTTAAGGGAGACTTTAGAAACCCAATAATATTTAAAAAAAAAATAAATAGGCTTTCTATGGCCCACTGAATGAGAGGGAGAGAGGTGGCACACCCAGGAGTCAAGACTGGCACACAAGCTGAAAGGGCAATATTACTCTCCCACTGTTTTTTTATGTATTTTTTTTTTTCAGGGAGACTTTAGAAACCAAATAATATTAAACAAAGCAAAAAAATAAATAGGCTTTCTATGGCCCACAATTAGAGAGAGAGAGGTGGCACACCCAGGAGTCAAGACTGGCACACAAGCTGAAAGGGCAATATTACTCTCCCACTGTTTTTTTATGTATTTTTTGTTTTTTAAGGGAGACTTTAGAAACCAAATAATATAAAAAACAAAACAAAAAAAAAGGCTTTCTATGGCCCACAATTAGAGAGAGAGAGGTGGCACACCCAGGAGTCAAGACTGGCGCACAAGCTGAAAGGGCAATATTACTCTCCCACTGTTTTTTTAAGTTTTTTTTTTTTTATTTTCAGGGAGACTTTAGAAACCAAATAATATTAAAAAAACCAAAAAAATAAATAGCCTTTCTATGGCCCACTGAATGAGAGAGAGAGGTGGCACACCCAGGAGTCAAGACTGGCACACAAGCTGAAAGGGCAATATTACTCTCCCACTGTTTTTTTATGTATTTTTTGTTTTTTAAGGGAGACTTTAGAAACCAAATAATATTAAAAAAAAAACAACAAAAAAAAGGCTTTCTATGGCCCACAATTAGAGAGAGAGAGGTGGCACACCCAGGAGTCAAGACTGGTGCACAAGCTGAAAGGGCAATATTACTCTCCCACTGTTTTTTTAAGTTTTTTTTTTTTATTTTCAGGGAGACTTTAGAAACCAAATAATATTAAAAAAACCAAAAAAATAAATAGCCTTTCTATGGCCCACTGAATGAGAGAGAGAGGTGGCACACCCAGGAGTCAAGACTGGCACACAAGCTGAAAGGGCAATATTACTCTCCCACTGTTTTTTTATGTATTTTTTGTTTTTTAAGGGAGACTTTAGAAACCCAATAATATTTAAAAAAAAAAAAAAAAAAAAAAGGCTTTCTATGGCCCACAATTAGAGAGAGAGGTGGCACACCCAGGAGTCAAGACTGGCACACAAGCTGAAAGGGCAATATTACTCTCCCACTGTTTTTTTATGTATTTTTTGTTTTTTAAGGGAGACTTTAGAAACCCAATAATATTTAAAAAAAAAAAAAAAAAAAAAAAGGCTTTCTATGGCCCACAATTAGAGAGAGAGGTGGCACACCCAGGAGTCAAGACTGGCACACAAGCTGAAAGGGCAATATTACTCTCCCACTGTTTTTTTATTTATTTTTTTTTTTTTCAGGGAGACTTTAGAAACCAAATAATAAGAAAAAAATAAAATAAATAAATAGGCTTTCTATAGCCCACTGAATAAGAGATAGCACACACAGCAGTGGCACACAAGCCCTGACTGAGGCCAATATTTTTCTACCACTGATTGATGTAGTGTTTTTGTGTTGAGGTAGAATTTAGAACACAAATCACGGAAAAAATAAATAGGCTTTCTATGGCCCACTCAGTGAGAGATGGCACACACAGGGATGGCACTGTAGCAGAAATGCCAATCTTAATCTCCCACAAAAAAAAAAAAAAAAAACAGGGACTGTCCTACAATTACTATCTCCCTGCAGTAATCTAAGCCAGGTATGGCAGGCAGCAATAGGAGTGGACTGATGCACAAATTAAATAAAAAGTGTGGACAAACAAAAAAGATAGCTGTGCAGAAAGGAAGGAACAAGAGGATATGTGCTTTGAAAAAAGCAGTTGGTTTCCACAGTGGCGTACACACAGCAATACAGCTATCACGGAGCCTTCTAGGGCAGCCCAATGAGCTACAGCGCTGAGGAAAAAAAAAAAAAAATAGCTTCCACTGTTCCTGCACACCGAAGGTGGTGTTGGACAGTGGAAATCGCTACAGCACAAGCGGTTTGGTGGTTAGTGGACCCTGCCTAACGCTCTCCCTGCTTCTGACGAAGCGGCAGCAACCTCTCCCTAAGCTCAGATCAGCAGCAGTAAGATGGCGGTCGGCGGGAACGCCCCTTTATAGCCCCTGTGACGCCGCAGACAGCAAGCCAATCACTGCAATGCCCTTCTCTAAGATGGTGGGGACCAGGATCTATGTCATCACGCTGCCCACACTCTGCGTTCACCTTCATTGGCTGAGAAATGGCGCTTTTCGCGTCATTGAAACGCGACTTTGGCGCGAAAGTCGCGTACCGCATGGCCGACAAGCACAGGGGTCGGATCGGGTTTCATGAGACGCCGACTTAGCCAAAAGTCAGTGACTTTTGAAAATGATCGACCCGTTTCGCTCAACCCTACCGCTTAGTATTCTGTCCTATCCTTTCCTATTTAGCTAGCGTGGCCTCTTTTGGTAAATCCTGATTTCTGCCTGCGTGTGTCTTTCCTATAATACTCACAGTCAATATTTGTGGGGGGCTGCCTATCCTTTGGGGTTCTGCTCTGAGGCAAGATAGAATTCCCATTTCCATCTATAGGGGTATTTAGTCCTCCGGCTGTGTCGAGGTGTCTAGGATGTGTTAGGTACACCCCACGGCTACTTCTAGTTGCGGTGTCAGTTTAGGGTTTGCGGTCAGTACAGGTTCCACCTACTCCTGAGAAAGTCTCATGCGGCTCCAAGGTCACTGGATCATCACAGCCGACGCTCTCTCTCGCTCCTTTTTGTCATCTGTGGAGGAGGAAGAGGAGCCTCGGCTTATTTTCCCCACTGAGAGTCTGAGAACCGTAGCTCCGGTTTCGTTAGAGTCTCTGCCTCCGGGCAAGACTTTTGTACCCATTAGTTTGCGACCGGAGGTTCTCTCGTGGGCTCATTCGTCCAGGGTGGGTGGACATTTTGGACAAAAAGGACATCAGAGCTATTGGCGAGGACGTACTGGTGGCCTCATATGGTCTGTGATGTCAGGGATTATATTCAGGTGTGTGTCTCCTGTGCCAAAAATAAGTCTCCTCGACAATGGCCAGCTGGGATACTCTATCCATTGCCGGTGGCAGACAGGCACTGGGAGATGGTCGGGATGGACTTTGTGGTGGGTTTGCCCAAGGTTTGGTGGCTGTACCATCATTTGGGTTATCACTAGTGTTGAGCGATACCGTCCGATACTTGAAAGTATCGGTATCGGAAAGTATCGGCCGATACCGGCAAAGTATCGGATCTAATCCGATACCGATACCCGATACAAATACAAGTCAATGGGACTCAAGTATTGGACGGTATTCCTGATGGTTCCCAGGGTCTGAAGGAGAGGAAACTCTCCTTCAGGCCCTGGGAACCATATTAATGTGTAAAATAAAGAATTAAAATAAAAAATATTGCTATACTCACCCTCCGACGCAGCCTGGACCTCACCGAGGGAACCGGCAGCGTTGTTTGCTTAAAATGCGCACTTTTCCTTCCTTCCGTGATGTCACGGCTTCTGATTGGTCGCGTGCCGCCCATGTGGCCGCGACGCGACCAATCACAGCAAGCCGTGACGTAATTTTCAGGTCCTTCAGTATTTTAAAATTACGTTCCGTGCATTTTAAAATGCGCGCGTGTCCAGCCTCCCGTGACATCACGGCTTGTGATTGGTCGTGTCGCCCATGTGACCGCGACGCGACCAATCACAAGCCAGAATGTAATTTTAAAATCCTGAAGGACCTGAAATTACGTCACGACTTGCTGTGATTGGTTGCGTCGCGGCCACATGGGTGACGCGACCAATCACAAGCCGTGACGTCACGGGAGGCTGGACACGCGCGCATTTTAAAATGCGCGCGTCTCCTGCCTCCCGTGACGTCACGGCTTGTGATTGGTCGCGTCGCCCATGTGACCGCGACGCGACCAATCACAAAGCCGGAACGTAATTTTAAAATACTGAATGCCTAGAAGGACCTGCAAATTACGTCACGGCTTGCTGTGATTGGTCGCGTCGCGGCCACATGGGCGGCACGCGACCAATCAGAAGCCGTGACGTCACGGAAGGAAGGAAAAGCGCGCATTTTAAGCAAACAACGCTGCCGGTTCCCTCGGTGAGGTCCAGGCTGCGTCAGAGAGGTGAGTAAAGCAATATTTTTTATTTTAATTCTTTCTTTTACACATTAATGTTGTTTCGATACCGATACCCGATACCACAAAAGTATCGGATCTCGGTATCAGAATTCCGATACAGCAAATATCGGCCGATACCCGATACTTGCGGTATCGGAATGCTCAACACTAGTTATCACTGATCATTTTTCCAAAATGGTGCATTTGGTGCCGCTTCCATGGTTACCTTCGGCTCGGGCCTTGGCAGCGTTGTTCATAAAGCACATCTTCCGCCTACATGGTATGCCAGACAAAATTGTCAGTGATCGGGGTCCCCAGTTTGCGTCTCGGTTCTGGAGAGAGCTTTGTCGTCTTCTCAGCATTGAGTTAAATCTCTCTTCCGCATATCATCCCGAGATGAATGGATTGGTAGAGAGGGCCAATCAGACCTTGGTCACATATAAGCGACATTTTGTCTCAGCCAGGCAGGATGACTGGGCGTCCTTGTTACCATGGGCAGAGTTTTCGCTGAACAATGCGGTAGCCAACTCCACTGGACAAACCCCATTCCTCCTCAACTATGGTCAGCATCCGCGGGTACCTGTGCCTATGCCCGTGTCTTCTGCCGACTCCAGGGTGGCAGACTGGGCTGTGGAAGCAAGGGATATTTGGGACCACACTCAGGATGCCATTCAGGCCTCCAAGGAGAGAATGAGGTCCTCCGCCGATGCACATCGGCGTCCCGCTCCGACCTTTGCTCCTGGCGAATTAGTATGGCTCTCCGCCCATAACATCAGGCTGCGTGTTGAGTCCACTAAGTTTGCACCTCGCTACTTGGGTCCTTTCAAGGTCCTCAAACAGGTTAACCCTGTGGTCTATCATTTAGCCCTTCCGCCACGTCTGGGTATCACCGACACCTTTCATGTGTTCCTCTTGAAACCTGTATACATGTCTCAGTTTTCCAAGTCATCTGCTGGGACATCGGGTTCGTCTACGGACGATTACGAGGTGAACGCTATTTTGGGGTGCAAGGTGGTTCGTGGCAAAAAAAATTTATTTGGTGGACTGGAAGGGTTACGGTCCTGAGGATAGGTCCTGGGAGCCTGCTGAGCACATTCGGGCTCCGCAGCTCATTGCTGCCTTCGAGCGTAGTGAGGTCCAAGGAGGGGGGTCATGTTAGGGGTCGAGTTCCCATCTCTGCACAGGGGGAATCTCGGGCCATCTCCACTGCGGTCTCCCATTCTTCTCCTGCCGCAGTGCAGTCTGCTCAGCTGAGACGTCGGTCCCAGCGTCTCGCTCAGTCTGACTCTGTACAGAGAGTTACTGCTGCTTTTCCTGCTTCTGCCATTGGAGTCAGTGCTGGGTAGCGGCGAGCAGACGCTTCTGGGACTTACTAAGTCCTGCTTTTCTCGTTCTGAGCATGCCCAGAGTAAGATCTCTCAGTGGAGATCGAGGGTCACATGATCAGACACTGCAGCTAAGGTCCTGTAGGTGCTCACACTCTGTGGCAGCCTCTCATTGGTCCTTCCAAGAAGGTCCTGTATGTGCTGCAACTATTTAAGGCTTGCATGGCCGCACAGCCATGTGCTAGTATTGCTCTTTATTTATGTACTTTGCGCCAGTGTGGTCTTGTATGAGTGTGTTCAGGGACCTGGCCGAAATAAGCCCCTAGAATGCTGGCACCTCTGGCGAGGAGTTTTGTGTGCATGCATGACCACTGACTGCTCTTGTTTAGGCAGTTAGCTATCACCGCTGTTTAGTTCCGCTATTTGCTAGCAGCAGGTTCTCCTGCACGGTGGACCCCGGGCTGCGAACGCATCTATCATAATAAAATCTATATATTCATTTGGTGCGTTCTGCTAGCCCTAACACCAGCTCACCCTCAATGAGGCCTCCAATGGTCCTCAATATGGAAATACCACTCCTCATCGGACTGGGGAAGTGGTAATTTAAGATTGTTTTTTAGCCGATTTTCCATGGTCAGGAAAATTATTTATCTTGCACAACAAAGTACTTGTAATAAACGTGTTAGATTAGCCCACAAATTTGGCACAAACTGCTAATTAAGTCTAACAGAACCAACCTCTCAAAGGTTCCTTGTTGATAAAAACAATTACTTCTTAGGAAGTGGTTAGAGCTTGGAGGACTTCAAAGAGAGTGGTAAGTCATGTTTGGAAATTGAATGCTTCTTTTTGTTTTTCTCATTGATATCACTGTTGCCACTGCCTATAGCTGAGAACAAGATCCTGAATAAATGGCCCGACCTTCAGAGGTCTTGGGAAAATGTACAGTATATTACAAAATGCATCTGCCAGGCAAAAGGAAATTAATAGAAATATGTCATGTAAATGTTATTAACCATTGGTTGAAACAAGTTGCACTCATTCAATTCATGATCCTGAGAACCATTAAGTTACAAATGCTACCGTAGTGCCTTATCTGAGACCAGAAGAATAAAGATTTTTTTTAAAGCACAGTAGGAAAGTAATCTTTAGCCTAACATTGCAGCAACATTATTGCACATGATATCAGAGCAATGATCATGTACAATTCAAGAAACTCATTGACTTTTCTTCTCAGAAGTGGTTCATTTCACATTAAAGGCTATGAACATCTTTGACATGTGTTAGGCTTCTTTCACACTAGCGTCGGGCTCGGCCCGTCGCCGTGCGTCGGGCCGAGGTCCCCGACGCTAGCGTTGTCCCCGCCGCACAACGGGGGCAGCGGATGCATTTTTCCTGCACATCTGCTGCCCCATTGTGAGGTGCGGGGAAGTGCGGGCAGGCGGGGGCGGAGTTCCGGCCGCACATGCGCGGTCGGAAAAAGCGGACCGTCGGGAGCAAAAAACGTTACATGTAACGTTTTTTGCTCCCGACGGTCCGCAACAGCACGGCGCAACTGTCGCAGGATGGTTGCGACGTGTGTCATTGCGTCGCAAATGCGTCGCTAATGTTAGTCAATGCAGAAAAAACGCATCCTGCAAGCACTTTTGCAGGATGCGTTTTTTCGGCAAAACGATGCATTTGCGATGTAATGCAGTTAACGCTAGTGTGAAAGTAGCCTCAGTGGTTAAATTGCAGCCAGTTTCAGTCTGCAATCTTCTCTCTTTCATTCATTTTAAGATCCCCAATATACAGGTTGCTTCAAGTTTCAGGTTTTTCTGTTATGGGTGTGATAAGCGAATATGTTTGGAATTGTCGCCTAATCTGAATTTGCCATATTTGTGCCATATCGGTACCCGATTTGTGCCGAATTTGTTTGATGATCGGTTCCAAACAGATTCGGTCATTTCTACTCCCATTGACGTTCGGCGAATATTGCAAAAACAATATTCGCCACCAATCATAATCGGAAACAAATTTTGAAAAATTTGCTCAACTCTAGTGCTTACCACCTTTTCTGTAGCATGCTTTATCTGCCCTACCAGACAATGCACATGCTACAACTACCTGCTCTCCCTGCTGATTTCTCTTATTTGAAAAAAGGGAAGGAAGAGCAGAAAGATCAATCAGAAGCAGAAGATCTGTAACATTTTTGCAGATTAATCAGCTAGGAAAGTGATAATCTACCAGAGAAAAATGCTGCAATATGTTTACAGAAGATTACACATGTTGTAGAAAGTCGTGCACCACTCCATCAGGAAGCAAAATGAAGAATAAAAATAAAATATATCTGAATATGTAGCTATCCTAGTGAAAATTGTGTTTAAGTCAGAATGGTTGTGAGTCAAAATGTGCTGCTTCCACAGTTCAAAGAGCCATGGAGGAGATTTAGTTTTACAAATAGAGAATGGACAGTGGCCTATTGAATGACATAAATACCTTAATCCTAAACCTGGAAAGTCATTTAAATAAGGTTCAGGGTGTTGACTTCCTTCTTTGACGATTTACTTTGGTAATCTAGGTTTACTTTGCTTACTCAGGATAATGTGCCATAGCCTTGGAACAAGCTTAAAGGAGTTGTCGATCATTACATTTCCATATTGCTGGTCAAGTTTCCTGCTGTTTTCTTGACCTCCTGATGGGAACATACATAATCTCTGAAGCTAATCCATGACTTAGGGTACTGTCACACTCTGCAACTTTCCAACGATCACGACCAGCGATACGACCTGGCCGTGATCATTGGAAAGTCGTTGTGTGGTCGCTGGAGAGCTGTCACACAGACCGCTCTCCAGCGACAAACGATGCTGAAGGCCCCGGGTAACCAGGGTAAACATCGGGTTACTAAGCGCAGGGCCGCGCTTAGTAACCTGATGTTTACCCTGGTTACCATCGTAAAAGTAAAAAAAACAAACACTACATACTCACATTCCGGTGTCCGTCAGGTCCCTTGCTGTCTGCTTCCCGCTCTGACTGAATGCCGCCGTAAAGTGAAAGCAGAGCACAGCAGTGACGTCACCGCTGTGCTCTGCTCTTACTTTCCGGCCGGCAATGTTTACCCTGGTTACAAGCGAACGCATCGTTGGATCGGTGTCACACACACCGATCCAATGATGACAGCGGGAGATCCAGCGACGAAAGAAAGTTCCAAACGATCTGCTACGACGTACGATTCTCAGCAGGGTCCCTGATCGCTGCTGCGTGTCAGACACAGCGATATCGTATGGATATCGCTGGAACGTCACGGATCGTACCGTCGTAGCGACAAAAGTGCCACTGTGTGACAGTACCCTTAGTCAGAATGAAGAAATCAAAGCTAGGATAACACAGTTTCCATTTATGTTAGAAATACGGTTTGACCTAGAGAACAGGCCAGAAAAATTTTAAAGGTCCACCGATGGTGGCTCAGCTTACCAAGCCCATGAACTTTGGACACGGACGGTGGATTTGTGAACAGTCAATTGAGAAAGGTGATGGTGGAACTTGTGAATTTCGAATACGTGCTACTGGGGTTTCTTGTCTCAATGATGTAAGTTGTTGGATAATTTCAGGATCAGTGACACTTTGTCTTAAGGTTGGGTTTATTAACTAGAAATTGGGTCTATGTCCTAAGAATGACAGAAGATGGTTACTTCCAGTAATAATACTCTAGATTATTCTGTAGTATAGTATTTAAATATTTAAATGAGTACTCTAGAAAAAAAATAGATAAAAGACATTATTCAGCATTTCATATTACTTTTTTTCTCCAGGGAAAACCAGAATCCACACAGTTTTATCACAATGAGAATTTAACTACTCTGGTGGCAGATTTGTTTGGGGCTGGAATGGAGACCGCATCATCCACATTGAGTTGGGGGATCCTTCTGATGATGAAATATCCAGAAATTCAATGTAAGAAATGAATTAAAAGGATTTTAAAAGATTAAAAATATACTGAGTATCACATAAGGTCCTTCACCAGTATTATTTATTTTTTCGCATATTATTAGTGATGAGCGAGTATACTCATTGCTCGGGTTTTCCGAGCATTCTCGGGTGCTCTCCAAGTATTTGTTAGTGCTCCAAGATTTCATTTTCCATGCCACAGTTGCATGATTCATGGCTGCTAGACAGGCTGAATACATGGGAGTAGGGTTGAGCAAAACGGATCGGACAAATTCAAAAATCGCCGACTTTCGGCAAAGTCGGTTTTCATGAAACCCGACCCAATCCTAGTGTGGGATCGGCCATGAGGTCGCCGATCTGCGCGCAAAAGTCACGTTTCGTATGACGCTTTCAGCGCCATTTTTCAGCCAATGAAGGAGGATGCAGAGTGTGGGCAGAGTGATGACATAGGTCTTGGTCCCCACCATCTTACAGAAGGGCATGACAGTGATTGGCTTGCTTTCTGCGGCATCACAGGTGCTATAAAGGGGTGTGCACACCGACCGCCATCTTGCTTCTGCCAATCTTAGCATAGGGAGAGGTTGCTGCAGCTTCATCAGAAGAAGGGATATAGTTAGGGAGGAAATATAAACCCCCAAACCGCTTGTGCTGTAGCGATTTCCACTGTCCAACACCACCTTTGTTTTGCAGGGACAGTGGAGGTTATATCTTTGTGCATCAGCTCTGTAGCTTATTAGGTTGCCTTATAAGGCTCCCTGATAGCTGCATTGCTGTTTGCACGCTGCTGTGCAAACCAACTGCTTTTTTAAAACCAAAAATCCTGTTGATCCTTTCTGCACAGTTATCTTGTTTATTTGTCCATCCTTGTTTATTGTGTGCAGCAGTCCTTTTTATTGCTGCCATACTTGTCCTGAGATCATTGTAGGGAGATTGAAATTGTACTAGAGTACTTGTATTTTTTCATATATCTTCCAGCCACTTTCTGCCACTTACATTGTGTTGTTTTATACACTGGGCCTGAGTTTTGGTTCAGTCTCCAAAAAAAAAGTGAGATTCAAATTCTCACAAAGTGGATATACCTCAGTCCTGTTAGTTTGTCGTATATCAGCCAGCCACTTTATTACATTGTGTTGTTTTATGCACAGTCTGGCTACCCAAAATGCTGATGATCTAACCTTCATTAAAATTAACCAATCATGGATTTCAAATTATTTGGCCCCACCTTCCCCTGCTGACACGTAGCTTGCCTGAAAAATGTCTTGCTTTTGGCCTCCTCTTACTGACTTCTCCAATTCCTCCATTTGTAGCTGCTGAATGTCCACCGTAGGCCATTTTTATACCTCCCTAAATGGGCTGACTCCCACCACAGGGCCGTGGTCACCACCTGGCGCAAGCACCCGTGCGAGTGCCGTTTGCCTGGACAGGTGGGTGTGCCCACTCTTGGGCGACGGCACTGGCACAGGGTCCCTCATAGTACAATGAAGTGTCTCTGACGGTGGTGGTGCACAACCAACGTCAGACACACTGTTGTAATATGAGGGGCCCTGTGCCAGTACCGCCGCCCACGAGACAGTGTTCCCCCCCAGCTCGAACAGTGCTCTACCACTTGCAATACTTACCTCTCCCTCCTCCACCACTGTGTAGTATGTGCTGTTAAATCCTTCAATGGCACTGCCAATACAAGATTGTTGAAATGATAGATGATAGTTAAAATATACCGGGGCCCTGGCCTCCATTTAGACGAGTTAATACTTTGCACCTATTACCACTGTTAGCTACTCAGCAGAGGAGCCCACCCCTGTACCTAGCTATGCCACCTGTTTATTTATGAACAATTTTTTGGCAGACATTTAGCCAACTTTATTATTTGGGGCTACTAACTGTGTCTGCCACTCATTACAGTTTTCCTCCACTGAACAAAGCAATGCCGCCTGTTTAGTCCTGTTACCAATTTTGAACTGCATTTAGCCTACTTTATTATTTGGGCCTATATCTGTGTTTCCTCCTCATCCTGCCCATTGCCCAGCCACTGCTAGATGAGTCTGCTGGTAAATTGACCCAGATGACTAAATTCCCCTTGCACTCTACACAGCCAGAATCTGACCCTGCTGAAAGTCAGGTTCCCCTTCCCGCATACTATGCCACCTTACACGGGGACAAAGAGGAAGGTGCAGATGAAAGTGCAGGTTCCTTCATCAGGTGGGGGCCATACTCGTTGGCGACGTCACTGGCACAGGGCCCCTCATAGTATGCAAAAGTGTCTCCACCAGTGGGAGGCGCCACCCTGTGCCAGTGCCAATGAGTGTGCCCCCCTGCTTGCTCAGGATCACAGCACTTGCAAAGCTGAAATACTTACCTCTCCCTGCTCCACAGCCGTGACTTATTCTGCGTTTCCAGGGCCCACGAAAATCTTGAGCCACCCCTCCCCCCCCCACAACTTTAGCCAAATGACCCCGAGTTTTCAGTGCCTAACTATTATTATAAAGTAAATTAAGATTGACAAGCTTAAGTAATAAGAATTGATGTTTTTGACATTAAAATGGACACTGTAGGTGTTTTCCTGTCCTCCACTCACTGCTGACTTTGATTCCCCATTGACTTGCATTGGGTTTCGTGTTTCAGTCAGCCCCCGACTTTTCGCAATAATCGGCCGATTTCACCCGACCCGACTTTTGACAAAGTCTGTATAGCAGCCGTAAATTATGCAGCTGAGGCGACAAAAACTAAATCTCCGAGCAGTAACAAATACTCGGCGATCACCCGAGTGTGCTCGGGAAAACCCAAAACAACGGGTATACTCGCTCATCACTAATCATTATCATATCATTGAGCATAGTGAAAGAGAGCATGAGTGAGTCCACATGGGCCGGCCTTACAAATAGCTTCTCAAAGAATTGAAGTAAGAAATGCGCTTTTGTCACTTAGCTCAGACATTGTAACATGTTCAATGCAATCGCACATCCACATATTTATAGACAAAGTATAAAAATATAGGATACACATGGTGGATATAATATTGTCAGATCTTTACTTCACTCCCTATATCCAATCACTAACATGCCCAAATTACCTGCACCTCAAAAAATTCTTCAGAATACAACCATTTCTCACCTTTGAAACTACGAAAACTCTTACTGTTGCTCTGATTCTAATCTTGACAACTGCAATTTACTACTTATCGTTCTTCTTCTCTCTAGACTATCCTATTTATCCTTAATACAGTAGTCACAATCATATTTCTGTACATCCACTTCACTGACGCCTCTTCTCTGTGCCAGTCATTGCACTGGTTACCCGTGCACTATAGAATACAACATAAATTTATCACATTCACCAACAAAGCTTTCTACAGTGTTACAAATTGAGCTGAACACTCTTGTCTCTGTATACCACCCTAACTGTCATCTCCATCCACAGTGCTGCAGCACCCTACGTCTGTTCCTTTATCTATATCTAACACACAACACATGCCGTCAGCCCTTCACCACCTTACATCTCCTCCTCATCTCAGTGCACCACCCTACTTGTGCTCTCCATTCTGCTAATTATCTAAGATGAGCATCCTTTATAATTTAAAGCACCCACTCATACATTGAGGAGCTTTCTTGTGTTGGATCAGTTCTCTAGAATGAACTACCCCATCTGATAAGTTCCCAGTGTTCACAGTTTTAAGTGTGGCCTAAAAACACATATCTTTGGACAGGTCTATTACCTGACTAATCTAACAGTTCTTAGTTCTTCATTTCTTCATTTTCCTCAGAATCTTATCCTTTCTATTCTCAGTTCCCACATTTCTTAGCACTTTACACTATTTATTGTATTGATTGCTGAACCATATAATACAAGGAGCATTTCCCTGTATATTGGAAATGGAATTTAATATATAAGTACACAGTTAATGATCGGGAGCACATTGCTCGGGTCGAGCTAATTGGACTACTCGGGTACTCGGCCAAAACAACGAGCCCAATGTAAGTCTATGGGAGACCCGAGATTTTACCGCGATCCCCCGGGGGTCCTTTTAAGGTCAAAAAATGTCTGAAAATGATGGAAACACTGCTCAAATGACACAAGAACATCATGAGGATCGCCCCTGGAAGCATTCCTGACTCCTAGTTCACAGCCTTAATCATTTTTTTCCGAGATTCATGCCATTTTTCCTGGTGCCACAAAAAACACATGAAAACGAAACCAAAACGGGTCTTGCTTGGAAATATGTCAGGTACATCCTTTACTTGCCTGTAAGGCCAAATATTTAACCCCAGACCGAAAATTTCCTCTCCCACTTAGGTTTAATTCAGACGCAGCATTTTTGAAGAGTTTTTCAACTTTAACATTGCTTTTAACCACTACAAATGCATTCACTGGGAAATGTCATTGTAACATTTAACAAACCTAGCTGGCCATGTGGTGTGTGACACATAAGCAGACCCATCTTGTTTCATGTACGAAGGAGGGACTCTTAAAGTCACAAAGCCTATTTTTACTGGTGCATCAGGGGGCATTAATCTTCTTAAAGGGCCATTGTAAAACAGTGGGTCTCCTAAGCTGTTGTAGCCTATGCCGTGAGTGGATGGGCTGCCAAGAATTACGACGCACCACAATACCCCTCCTGAAAAAGTGCCTCCTGAAAAAGTGCTGCATTGAATGCAAGGCCTGCCCTGCTACCAATTTATATGCACCCCAATAGGCCTTGGAACCCACATAGTGGATGGGCCCAGGAAAATCCACTTCACAATATGCATTTTGTTCTCCATACTCCTTGGTTTTATATATTGGCAGGAAGGCGAGCCCTTCTGCATAGTCATATGCACCCCATTAGGCCTTGGAACCCACATACTGGATGGGCCCAGGAAAATTTACTCATATTTTTTAATGGTATGATGGTTCCTTCTTTGCACAATTATTTACATGAGAATTTTGCAATTTTATTTGACATGTTTTTAACACTAAGTTTCAGATACGGCTTTAAAAAAGGCAAATACATGCAATACAAGGCAGTTTTAATGCAAACTACAAAATTCAAGGAATGCTATGATTGAATAATGTGAGTGCGTACACTTTTGTATGTGTTAACATGCACAGGTTAATAAGTACATATAAGGATTAAATAAATGTGATATTATGTACATATGAAGATTAACCACATACAGTATAGTTTGATCATCACCAAGAGGCTTTTAAACATCATCCATCAGGAATATCAGAGAAGCAACACCAAGACAGAGAACCCCTGGGAGATTACCTACACTGCATGGGCGTCCCCAATTATGCAGGTATCAGCACACTGTACATGTACAGGTACCCCAGTTTGGGCATCTGTCTTAGTCATGTTTCTCTGGTCTGATATAGTGATTTACACTATGCAGTAACTCTAGTTTCACCCACACCTTCAAGTGGCCACTTTAAAAGGTTGGATGAAACTGAGATATCATGGAGTCATCAGACGAGGGGCCATAAATCACTAGAAAATAAAAGCCTCAAGGATTATTGATCAAACCACCACCGGCATAGTTTCAGTAAACCTTAATGTTTTACAATGACAAACAGCAAACATATAGAGGCATAAGGTACCGTCACACATAACGATTTTGTTAACAATATTGTTGCTTTTTGTGACGTAGCAACAATATCGTTAACGAAATCGTTATGCCTGACAGCGACCAACGATCAGGCCCCTGCTAGGAGATCGTTGGTCGCTGCGAATGATCAGGACCTTTTTTTGGTCGCTGATCACCCGCTGTCATCGCTGCATTGGCGTGTGTGACGCCGATCCAGCGTTGTCTTCACTGGTAACCAGGGTAAATATCGGGTTACTAAGCGCAGGGCCGCGCTTAGTAACCCGATGTTTACCCTGGTTACCATTGTAAATGTAAAAAAAAAACACTACATACTCACATTCCGGCGTCTGTCACGTCCCTCGCCGTCAGCTTCCCGCACTGACTGTGAGCGCCGGCCGTAAAGTACAGCGGTGACGTCACCGCTGTGCTGTGCTTTACGGCCGGTGCTGACACAGTCAGTGCGGGAAGCTGACGGCGAGGGATGTGACAGACACCGGAATGTATGTAGTGTTTTTTTTTTAACATTTACAATGGTAACCAGGGTAAACATCGGGTTACTAAGCGTGGCCCTGCGCTTAGTAACCCGATGTTTACCCTGGTTACCCGGGGACTTCGGCATCGTTGGTGGCTGGAGAGCTGTCTGTGTGACAGCTCTCCAGCGACCACACAACGACTTACCAACGATCACGGCCAGGTCGTATCGCTGGTCGTGATCGTTGGTAAATCGTTAAGTGTAACGGTACCTCTAGAACTGTATGTGAAGTGAATAAACAAACATTTATCAAGATTGTGTCAATATGAGCATTGTCTGTCACATCTCTAAATGTTTTACAAGAAATGCTGGTATGTGATTGTCTGAATGCATTCGGTGTACAGTATTTTAATCTTGTTTACAAATCGCCATTTGTATATTCTCCATTTGTACATTTGAGGCAGAGAAAGTTAAGGCTCACAAGGAGAGAAACAAATATAGTGGACAAAGCTATATTTTTAATGAACTACTGAGGCAAAGTAACAGCATTGCTTTATCAAATTTATATGAAGTGTATTGTGTCCAATGTTGGCAACCAGGCAATACAAAAAGGAGTTTTTCAAGTGAGCTCTTTAAGGTACACAAATGTTATGAAGTGTTTTCCAAGAAGGATGTGGTTTTACCAATGGGGGTACCTTCTGTAAAAATAGACTAGTGCCATCACAGCCTCCCTTGACCAAACTTCACCTGCCTATAACAGTACAAAGCACGTTCACCCTGGTGATCTAGTGGCAGATAAACAAGAGACATTGCAGGAGTCAGAGTTAAGAAGTAGGCCCAATGGAATTCTATGCCCAATTTCTCTATGTGGGGTCCTTTTTGGACTGATTTAAATAGTGGCATCATAGCCCCCTACACCTAAATGCCCCATACAGATGTTCACCCTGGTCATCTAGTGGCATTTAAAGGACACATTGCAGGAGACAGACATAATAAGTAGGCCCAATGTAATGTAATGCCCAATTCCTTAATGTGGGGTCCTGTTTTTACAAAATGAAATAGTGCCCTCACAACCCCCATGCCCAAAAATCACTGGCCTATAACAGTACTGAGCACGTGCACCCTGGTCATGTCGTCGGAGATAAGGAAGAGACATTGCAGGAGACAGAGTTAAGAATTAGGGCTAATGTAGTGGTGTGGGTCTCCGTGACTTTTAATGCAGTGCATAATCTGCCAAACAATTCCCCAATGAGGTACCTTTTATAAAAATACACTAGTGCCATCGCATGCACCTAGCCCAAACGTCAACGGCCTATAACAGTACTGAGCACATTCACCCTGGTGATCTACTGGCAGGTACAGGACAGATTGCAGGAGACAGAATTAAGAAGTCGGCCCAATGTAATGACATGCCCAATTGTTATGGTCTGGTGATTTAGGAGCGACATGCGACGAGCTCTGAGCAGGTGGTAACTATACTGACCACAGTTCCTGATCTCAACACAACACTAGAAGTAGCCGGGGATGTTCCTGTCACTCCCTAGACACCTCGTCACAGCCTAAGAACTAACTACCCCTAAAGGTAGAAACAGGAAAGCTATCTTGCCTCAGAGAAAATCCCCAAAGGATAGGACAGCCCCCCACAAATAATGACTGTGAGTGGAGAGGGAAATGACATACGTAGAATGAAACAAGATGTAGCAAAGGAGGCCACTTCTAGCTAGATAGATAGTACAGGACAGAACACTGTGCGGTCAGTAATAAAAACTAGTCGGCCCTTAGGGAACTTACAGCCAGGAATCAAGTCAATAGCACAATCACAGTCCCTATGTGGAGGAAGGGAACTGGACTTGGGCTCATCAAATACATCCTGGAAATCTGACAAAAATTCAGGAACATCAGAAGAGGGGGAAGAGGAAATTGACATCAAAGGAACGTCACTATGTACCCCTTGACAACCCCAACTAGTCACAGACATAGATTTCCAATCCAGCACTGGATTGTGTACTTGTAACAATGGAAAACCCAGTACAACAACATCATGTCAATTATGCAACACCAGAAAATGGCAATCTTCCTGATGTGCTGGAGCCATGCACATAGTCAGCTGAGTCCAATACTGAGGTTTATTCTTGGCCAACGGTGTAGCATCAATACCCCTCAAAGGAATAGGGCTCTGCAAAGGCTGCAAAGAAAAACCACAGTGCCTGGAAAATTCTAAGTCCATTAAGTTCAGGGCAGCGCCTGAATCCACAAATGCCATGACAGAAAAGGATGACAATGAGCAAATCAGGGTCACAGACAAGAGAAATTTAGGCTGTACAGTACTGATAGTAAAAGATCTAGAGACCCTCTTAATATGCTTAGGGCAATCAGAAATAGCATGAGCAGAATCACCACAGTAAAAAACACAGCCCATTCTGACGTCTGTATCCCCACTGTTCCGCTCTAGTCAAAATCCTATCACACTGCATAGGCTCAGGACTCTGTTCAGAAAACACTGCCATATGGTGCACCACTTTGCGCTCGCGCAGGCGCCGATCAATCTGAATGGCTAGAGACATAGATTCGCTCAAAGCAACAGGCGTGGGGAACCCCACCATAACATCTTTAAGGGCTTCAGAAAGACCCTTTCTGAAAATTGCTGCCAGAGCATCCTCATTCCATTTAGTGAGCACAGACCATTTTCTAAATTTCTGGCAGTGTAATTCTGCCGCTTCCTGACCCTGACACAGGGCCAACAAGGTTTTTTCTGCATGATCCACAGCGTTAGGTTCGTCATACAATAATCCGAGCGATTGAAAAAATGCATCTACATTAAGCAATGCCGGATCCCCTGATTCAAAGGAGAATGCCCAGTCCTGAGGGTCACCACGCAGCAGAGAAATGACTATTTTAACTTGCTGAATGGGATCACCAGAGGAACTGGGTTTCAGAGCAAAAAACAATTTGCAGTTATTTTTAAAGTTCAAAAACTTGGATCTATCCCCATAAAACAAATCTGGAGTAGGAATTTTAGGCTCTAAAGCCGGAGTCTGAACAACATAATCTTGGATACACTGTACCCTTGCAGCAAGCTGATCCACACGAGAAAACAAACCCTGAACATCCATGTCCGCGCCAAAATCCTGAACCACCCAGAGATTAAAAGGAAGAAAAAAGACAAAACAGACTAAAGAAAAAAAAATGGCTCCGAACTCTTTTTTTTTTCCTTCTTTTGAGATGCATTTAACTCATCTTTGGCCAGTTGCACTGTTATGGTCTGGTGATTTAGGAGCGACATGCGACGAGCTCTGAGCAGGTGGTAACTATACTGACCGCAGATCCTGATCTCAACACAACACTAGAAGTAGCAGTGGGATGTTCCTGTCACTCCCTAGACACCTCGTCACAGCCTAAGAGCTAGCTACCCCTAAAGGTAGAAACAGGAAAGCTATCTTGCCTCAGTGAAAATCCCCAAAGGATAGGACAGCCCCCCACAAATAATGACTGTGAGTGGAGAGGGAAATGACATACGTAGAATGAAACAAGATGTAGCAAAGGAGGCCACTTCTAGCTAGATAGATAGTACAGGACAGAACACTGTGCGGTCAGTAATAAAAACTAGAAAAAGTCCACCACAGAGAATGTAAAAATCTCCACACCTGACTAAAGGTGTGGAGGGCAAAATCTGCTGCCCAGAGCTTCCAGCTTAGCTGAATAGATCCATACTGATAAGCTGGACTAAAGAGAAAAAACATTAAATGTGCTGAACAATAAGTCCACAACAAGTGGACTGCAAAAGGACAAGCAAGGACTTATCTTTGCTGAACGGGTCAGAGTGTCAGAGAAATCCAAAAGAGCTGTGACTCCTAGCAGGAACAATTGGCAACTGGCATTAATTGAGGGATAAGGCCAGACTAAAATAGCCAAGCCAGAAAGACAATCAGTGGAAGCAGCTGCTGATGCTAAATCCAAGAAGCAGCCATACCACTCAAAACCACCGGAGGGAGCCCAAGAGCAGAACTCACAAAAGTGCCACTTGCGGCACTAAAAACCCGCTCTGACAGAATGCTAGCAGCAGGGCAGGCCAGGACCTCCAAGGCGCAGAGAGCCAGTTCATGCCACTTGTCCAGCTTGGATACCCAATAATTTATAGGCACAGAGGAATCACGAAGGACGTTTGTACGATCTGCAAGGTACTCCCTCACCATCTTCACAAACATTGCACTTCTTGTGACAGCACACCTTGCCTCTGTGCCGCCACGATGGGAGGGTCTGAGAAATCTGTCCCAGAACTTGGCCATTGTTCCCCTGCCTAAGCTGGATTGTACATCTGTCTCTCAAGCTTGGAGCCCTTGGCTGTACAACAAACTCTGACGTCTACTGCCAGCGTTCTCACATGGGAATTTTCTAAGTAATTCCGCTACAAGGGCCCTGTGGTACTGCAACATTTTTTTACACCTCTCTGCCTCAGGCAGAAGAGATTGAAAGTTCTCCTTGAAGCGTGGGTCTAGAAGTGACACCAACCAGTAATGAGTGTCAGACAAAATTTTTATAATCAGAGGATCACGTGAAATGCAGCGCAACATAAAATCAGCCATGCGTGCCAGACTGCTAACAGACAAGACTTCCGTGTCCTTACCAACAGGATGTCTGACCATGCTGTCCTCCTCATCCTCATCCTTCTCAGGCCATCCCCACTGAACAGAAGCTAATACAGATGTGTTTGTAGTACCATCTAGAGTGCATTAAAGTAGCTCCTGCTCTTCCTCCTCCTCCTCATTGCCTACCAATGCACATTGAGAAGACATGAGGCTGGGTTGAGTGTAATCCCCCTGTATGTTTCCTTGGTCCATGTCCTCGTGCTCTGCCTGCAATGCATCGTCTTTGATTATGAGCAGAGAGTTTTTCAGAATGCTGAGAAGTGGGATGGAGATGTGTCATGATTCTCAATGGCGAGAGAACATAGCCCAGCATATATAAGAACTAGCTCTTGGAAGATGGAATCTAAACTGACCATGAACTAAACCTGCCGCACAATTAACAGTGGCCGGGTAGCGTGCCTACGTTTTATCCCTAGACGCCCAGCGCCAGCCGGAGGACTAACTAATCCTAGCAGAGGAAAATACAGTCCTGGCTCACCTCTAGAGAAATTTCCCCAAAAGGCGGACAGAGGCCCCCACATATATTGGCGGTGATTTTAGATGAAATGACAAACGTAGTATGAAAATAGGTTTAGCAAAATCGAGGTCCGCTTACTAGATAGCAGGAAGACAGAAAGGGCACTTTCATGGTCAGCTGAAAACCCTATCAAAACACCATCCAGAAATTACTTTAAGACTCTAGTATTAACTCATAACACCAGAGTGGCAATTTCAGATCACAAGAGCTTTCCAGACACAGTAACGAAACAGCAGCTGTGAACTGGAACAAAATGCAAAAACAAACAAGGACGAAAGTCCAACTTAGCTGGGAGTTGTCTAGTAGCAGGAACATGCAAAGAAAGGCTTCTGATTACATTGTTGACCGGCATGAAACTGACAGAGGAGCAAGGTTATATAGAGACTCCCACATCCTGATGGGAACAGGTGAACAGAGAGGATGATGCACACAAGTTCAATTCCACCAGTGGCCACCGGGGGAGCCCAGAATCCAATTTCACAACAGTACCCCCCCCTCAAGGAGGGGGCACCGAACCCTCACCAGAACCACCAGGGCGATCAGGATGAGCCCTATGAAAGGCACGGACAAGATCGGAGGCATGAACATCAGAGGCAGTCACCCAAGAATTATCCTCCTGACCGTATCCCTTCCATTTGACCAGATACTGGAGTTTCCGTCTGGAAACACGGGAGTCTAAGATCTTTTCCACAACGTACTCCAACTCACCCTCAACCAACACCGGAGCAGGAGGCTCAACGGAAGGCACAACCGGTACCTCATACCTGCGCAATAATGACCGATGAAAAACATTATGAATAGAAAAAGATGCAGGGAGGTCCAAATGGAAGGACACAGGGTTAAGAATCTCCAATATCTTGTACGGGCCGATGAACCGAGGCTTAAACTTAGGAGAAGAAACCCTCATAGGGACAAAACGAGAAGACAACCACACCAAGTCCCCAACACAAAGCCGAGGACCAACACGACGACGGCGGTTGGCAAAAAGCTGAGTCTTCTCCTGGGACAACTTCAAATTGTCCACTACCTGCCCCCAAATCTGATGCAACCTCTCCACCACAGCATCCACTCCAGGACAATCCGAAGATTCCACCTGACCGGAGGAAAATCGAGGATGAAACCCCGAATTACAGAAAAACGGGGACACCAAGGTGGCAGAGCTGGCCCGATTATTGAGGGCGAACTCCGCCAATGGCAAAAAAGCAACCCAATCATCCTGATCCGCAGACACAAAACACCTCAAATATGTCTCCAAGGTCTGATTAGTCCGCTCGGTCTGGCCATTAGTCTGAGGATGGAAAGCAGACGAAAAAGACAAATCTATGCCCATCCTAGCACAGAATGCCCGCCAAAATCTAGACACGAATTGGGTCCCTCTGTCAGAAACGATATTCTCCGGAATACCATGCAAACGAACAACATTTTGAAAAAACAGAGGAACCAACTCGGAAGAAGAAGGCAACTTAGGCAAGGGAACCAAATGGACCATCTTAGAGAAACGGTCACACACCACCCAGATGACAGACATCTTCTGAGAAACAGGCAGATCCGAAATAAAATCCATCGAGATGTGCGTCCAAGGCCTCTTCGGAATAGGCAAGGGCAACAACAATCCACTAGCCCGAGAACAACAAGGCTTGGCCCGAGCACAAACGTCACAAGACTGCACAAAGCCTCGCACATCTCGTGACAGGGAAGGCCACCAGAAGGACCTTGCCACCAAATCCCTGGTACCAAAGATTCCAGGATGACCTGCCAACGCAGAAGAATGAACCTCAGAGATGACTCTACTGGTCCAATCATCAGGAACAAACAGTCTACCAGGTGGGCAACGATCCGGTCTATCCGCCTGAAACTCCTGCAAGGCCCGCCGCAGGTCTGGAGAAACGGCAGACAATATCACTCCATCCTTAAGGATACCTGTGGGCTCAGAATTACCAGGGGAGTCAGGCTCAAAACTCCTAGAAAGGGCATCCGCCTTAACATTCTTAGAACCCGGTAGGTATGACACCACAAAATTAAACCGAGAGAAAAACAACGACCAGCGCGCCTGTCTAGGATTCAGGCGCCTGGCAGACTCAAGGTAAATTAAATTTTTGTGGTCAGTCAATACCACCACCTGATGTCTGGCCCCCTCAAGCCAGTGACGCCACTCCTCAAAAGCCCACTTCATGGCCAAAAGCTCCCGATTCCCAATATCATAATTCCGCTCGGCGGGCGAAAATTTACGGGAAAAAAAAGCACAAGGTCTCATCACGGGGCAGTCGGAACTTCTCTGTGACAACACCGCCCCAGCTCCGATTTCAGAAGCGTCGACCTCAACCTGAAAAGGAAGAGCAACATCAGGCTGACGCAACACAGGGGCGGAAGAAAAGCGGCGCTTAAGCTCCCGAAAGGCCTCCACAGCATCAGGGGACCAATCAGCAACATCAGCACCCTTCTTAGTCAAATCACTCAATGGTTTAACAACATCAGAAAAACCAGCAATAAATCGACGATAAAAGTTAGCAAAGCCCAAAAATTTCTGAAGACTCTTAAGAGAAGAGGGTTGCGTCCAATCACAAATAGCCTGAACCTTGACAGGATCCATCTCGATGGAAGAGGGGGAAAAAATGTATCCCAAGAAGGAAATCTTTTGAACCCCAAAAACGCACTTAGAACCCTTCACACACAAGGAATTAGACCGCAAAACCTGAAAAACCCTCCTGACCTGCTGGACATGAGAGTCCCAGTCATCCGAAAAAATCAGAATATCATCCAGATACACAATCATAAATTTATCCAAATAATCGCGGAAAATGTCATGCATAAAGGACTGGAAGACTGAAGGGGCATTTGAAAGACCAAAAGGCATCACCAAATACTCAAAGTGGCCCTCGGGCGTATTAAATGCGGTTTTCCACTCATCCCCCTGCTTGATTCGCACCAAATTATACGCCCCACGGAGATCAATCTTAGAGAACCACTTGGCCCCCTTTATACGAGCAAACAAATCAGTCAGCAGTGGTAACGGATATTGATATTTAACCGTGATTTTATTCAAAAGCCGATAATCAATACACGGCCTCAAAGAGCCATCTTTCTTAGACACAAAGAAAAAACCGGCTCCTAAGGGAGATGACGAAGGACGAATATGTCCCTTTTCCAAGGACTCCTTTATATATTCTCGCATAGCAGCGTGTTCAGGCACAGACAGATTAAATAAACGACCCTTAGGGTATTTACTACCCGGGATCAAATCTATGGCACAATCGCACTCCCGGTGCGGAGGTAGTGAACCAAGCTTGGGTTCTTCAAAAACGTCACGATAGTCAGACAAGAATTCAGGAATCTCAGAGGGAATAGATGATGAAATGGAAACCAAAGGTACGTCCCCATGAGTCCCTTTACATCCCCAGCTTAACACAGACATAGCTTTCCAGTCGAGGACTGGGTTATGAGATTGCAGCCATGGCAATCCTAGCACCAAAACATCATGTAGATTATACAGCACCAGAAAGCGAATAATCTCCTGGTGATCCGGATTAATACGCATAGTTACTTGTGTCCAGTATTGTGGTTTATTACTAGCCAATGGGGTGGAGTCAATCCCCTTCAGAGGTATAGGAGCTTCCAAAGGCTCCAAATCATACCCACAGCGTTTGGCAAAGGACCAATCCATAAGACTCAAAGCGGCGCCAGAGTCGACATAGGCGTCCGCGGTAATAGATGATAAAGAACAAATCAGGGTCACAGATAGAATAAACTTAGACTGTAAAGTGCTAATTGAAACAGACTTGTCAAGCTTCTTAGTACGCTTAGAGCATGCTGATATAACATGAGTTGAATCACCACAATAGAAGCACAACCCATTTTTTCGTCTAAAATTCTGCCGCTCGCTTCTGGACAGAATTCTATCACATTGCATATTTTCTGGCGTCTTCTCAGTAGACACCGCCAAATGGTGCACAGGTTTGCGCTCCCGCAGACGCCTATCGATCTGAATAGCCATTGTCATGGACTCATTCAGACCCGCAGGCACAGGGAACCCCACCATAACATCCTTAATGGCATCAGAGAGACCTTCTCTGAAAATCGCCGCCAGGGCGCACTCATTCCACTGAGTAAGCACAGACCATTTACGGAATTTTTGGCAGTATATTTCAGCTTCATCTTGCCCCTGAGATAGGGACATCAAAGCTTTTTCCGCCTGAAGCTCTAAATGAGGTTCCTCATAAAGCAACCCCAAGGCCAGAAAAAACGCATCCACATTGAGCAACACAGGATCCCCTGGTGTCAATGCAAAAGCCCAATCTTGAGGGTCGCCCCGGAGCAAGGAAATTACAATCCTGACCTGCTGTGCAGGATCTCCGGCAGAGCGAGACTTCAGGGACAAAAACAATTTGCAATTATTTTTAAAATTTTGAAAGCAAGATCTATTCCCTGAAAAAAATTCAGGCAAAGGAATTCTAGGTTCAGACATAGGTGCATGAACAACAAAATCTTGCAAATTTTGTACCTTCGTGGCGAGATTATTCAAACCTGTAGCTACACTCTGAAGATCCATTTCAAACAGGTGAACACAGAGCCATTCAAGGATTAGAAGGAGAGAAAGAGAGGAAGGCTGCAGTATAGGCAGACTAGCAAGTGATTCAATTATGAGCACACTCAGAACTAGAGAAAAAAAAAAAAAAATTTCAGCAGACTTCTTTTTTCTCTCCTTTCTCAGCCAAACATTTAACCCCTTTTGGCCGGTCAAACTGTCATGATTCTCAATGGCGAGAGAACATAGCCCAGCATATATAAGAACTAGCTCTTGGAAGATGTAATCTAAACTGACCATGAACTAAACCTGCCGCACAATTAACAGTGGCCGGGTAGCGTGCCTACGTTTTATCCCTAGACGCCCAGCGCCAGCCGGAGGACTAACTAATCCTAGCAGAGGAAAATACAGTCCTGGCTCACCTCTAGAGAAATTTCCCCAAAAGGCGGACAGAGGCCCCCACATATATTGGCGGTGATTTTAGATGAAATGACAAACGTAGTATGAAAATATTTTTAGCAAAATCGAGGTCCGCTTACTAGATAGCAGGAAGACAGAAAGGGCACTTTCATGGTCAGCTGAAAACCCTATCAAAACACCATCCAGAAATTACTTTAAGACTCTAGTATTAACTCATAACACCAGAGTGGCAATTTCAGATCACAAGAGCTTTCCAGACACAGTAACGAAACAGCAGCTGTGAACTGGAACAAAATGCAAAAACAAACAAGGACGAAAGTCCAACTTAGCTGGGAGTTGTCTAGTAGCAGGAACATGCAAAGAAAGGCTTCTGATTACATTGTTGACCGGCATGAAACTGACAGAGGAGCAAGGTTATATAGAGACTCCCACATCCTGATGGGAACAGGTGAACAGAGAGGATGATGCACACAAGTTCAATTCCACCAGTGGCCACCGGGGGAGCCCAGAATCCAATTTCACAACAGAGATGCTAATTATGGCGTCATCGCCAATCACCATCTTGGTGCAGTCCTGACAGTTTTAGAGGATTGTACATATGTCTGACATCCATGTACATTCCTGAGGTCTTATGTGTGGAGTCTGACCTGAAATTCGATGGCCTTGTTGATGTTGATAGTCAACAACAGCCCTCTTCTGCTCACAAATCCTTTCCAATATATTCAGCGTAGAGTTCCAGCGCGTGCGGACATCACACAACAGTCGGTGAGCTGGAAGCTGAAACCGCTGCTGTAGAACGGCAAGGGTGGCTGAAGCTGTAGCTGACTTTCTAAAATGGGCAGAAAGACTGCGTACTTTCACTAGCAGATCAGGCAGCTCCGGGTAGCTTTTCAGAAAACGTCGAACCATGAGGTTAAGCACATGGGCCAAGCAAGGTACGTGTGTAAGCTCACCTTGCCTCAGAGCCGCCACCAGGTTAAGGCCATTGTCACACACGACCATGCATGGCTGTAGGTTCAGTGGTGTCATCCAAACATCTGACTGCTCTTTCAGTGCTGTCCACAACTCTTCTGCATTGTACGGTTTGTCACCTATGCAGATTAGCTTCAGCACAGCCTGTTGCCACTTGGCTGAGGCAGTGCTGCAGTGCTTCCAGCTTCAGACTGATGTGTTGATTTCAGACATGGAGGATGAAGAGGAAGAGGAGGAGGAGGTGCAGGAGCTGTAGACTGTGGGGGCA